>NC_072801.1:58143886-58446916 GCF_028583425.1 Eublepharis macularius | reverse complement strand
GCCCCCTTCATGCTTCTGACTCACCTTGGTGGTGCCCTATATAAGTGTATGGGGAGGGTGTGGAGGCTGAGAGAGTGGGCACACCGCTCTGGGGCACACCTCCCTGGGGAGGTCCACCATGGGTCTGTGAGGGATGCAGCAGCATGACCTGGGGAGCTCCAGGATGAGGGGGTGGGGCAGCTGCAATTCCAGTCTGAACATGGGCCTGTGGGAGAGAAAGTATTTCAGTCCATCTGCAGATCAATGTTCTCCCTGAAGGGGCATTTCAACAACAGAGTAGAGGCCAAAAGAGAAGCAGCAGCAGTCCAAATCCTCAAATACAGGGAGATATTTATTTGGCAACTGGTTCACTTGATGGAGCTGCAGTGTCAAGCTAGAATTCATTAAGACCTAAAATATATTTTTTCAAGAATGCTTGACAGTCCAGTGCTGCTTTGTAGTCCTCAATGATTGGATGGTACATATTTATCAGACCTGCTAAAATATGAGATGGTGTTAAATTGGAGCGTTTTAATGAGGGCAAAATTAAACTTAATAATTAATTACATATAGGAAGAAAGTAACTGCTACACCTGTCTAAGCAGCAGCATCAACACCATGCAGCCTTCTGAGTTGTCACTGCAGCTCCAGCACACAACCCAATCACAAAGTATGATTTTCAAGGCTCCAGCAAGGACTATTCAAATTCAGTTAAGGAACACAAAAAAGAACAAACCACATTCAAAGGAGAGCAGGAGCTCCAGTGCAGAGCCTCAGTGATTTCCTAGAATTAGTCTTGTGGGCCTTCAGATTAACTAGCTTCAAATGACCCAGGTCTCTACAAATACACATACAAACATACACCCCTGTTGAGGTGTATCTGCAAGGCACCAGACAAATGCAGGGGAGTCCCAGAAGATGGAACTGGTAACACACTCCCCCAAAAGAACAAACTGTCAGTCCTCTCAAGAGCAGGATCCAAAGTACCTGTGCACCTGCTGTTTGTCTCACAAACTCAGGAGTCCTTCCTTGCCTCTCCCATGACATTAAAGGGAAGGGGGCATTCAAATGATAGACAAAAAGAGGAATACAAACTGGCATAGTCAAATGCTGGATTTTAATACATAACTCTTAATGTTTTATTTTGTAACCCCTTCAGGCAGGTTCTCTAAAGAGGTGGCATAACTATTTCCCAAATAGACAGATAATTCGTTCCAGCTGCAGAAGGCATTTGGACTGCCTAGCTCCAAGCCACCTAAGACACAGGGCAGGAATCCTGCTTTATGACTGAGTTCTAAAAAGCCTTTAGGTTTTTTTTTTTCCATTTTCAACAACAGAAAATTTCTTTAGCGTAACGTAAGAGGAAGCAGATGAAGACAACGCTATAAAAATCATACACTTACAATAAATTGTTCTCTCTCACATCAGAACTAAGTAAGAGCTTCACACATGGTACACCATCTACAGAATACATCTGCAGATGTCTACTCAGGAGTTGCTGGCATAGCTATAGCTAGAATCTTCCCTCATCCAAAGGAGCATACACTCACCTGGGTTACATGGGCCATGTTGGTATAGCCATGCTGAAGCTGCTGGTGAGCATGGATGGCGTACACAGCCTGCTGGGGAAAGCTGCTCTGCGGAGACTGAGCACTTGGCCCTGGCGTTATGGAGGGGGGCGTAGCAGTCAGTGTGGCCGTGTGATAAAGGTTCTGTTGCTGCTGGGCGCTGGCCAAGTGGGGTGGCTGTCCAGCCTGGTGCTGTGGTGGAAGGCACAAGGGTCACAGTTTATTCCCTGGATCTACCCTCAAGCCATTTTATCCTCTCTTCTACAACAACCATACTACAAAGAATATTGATATCATGGTGATATGGAGTGTATCTTCATAAAACCAGAGACTGTCAAGTACATTTAATCTTGCTATTTATTCTTCATGCTTTCTAAGCAGTGATTGTAGAGGGAGGAAAGGTTGTTTACTTGTAAATCTTTCCATCACTGATAACATTGCTGTAAAAGTAGGTCAGGAAGCCTAGATTCCCAACTATCAGCACAAGATTCCTTGAAGGATAATCAATTTTAGTTAAAAGCTCTCACTAGGACGAAAAAAAAGAAAAACAGCAATGGCTGGCTGGCAAAACTACAAGACAGTTATGGAGGCTCCCCTTCTGCCTGCACATAACTGTCCATAAGTAACTAGGAACTTCCCTTTAAATGTCATGCGGGCATCTAGCCCTGCTGCTTGCAGAAGCAGTGACAACGTACCTTTCTTGTTCTGCTGCTTGGAGAAGAAACCTGGACTGAGAACTGTGTGCTTGACTCAAACAGAAAATGCATCGTGTGTTCAGGTCAATAAATATAAATGGCCTGTGACCATCCATCCATGGGAGTTTTCCCATGTTCCCCTCTGTTCCTGCAGGCCCTTCTGACTGCCAGGAAGATCAGCTGTGGGACCCCATAGGGAGGAACAGCTGCACAGGTTGGGGAGCCAGAATGAAGAGGAACTGGGGGGGGGTGAGCCTGCTCCTTTTTCTGCAAGTACAGCTCTGCTGAAGCAAGATGACTATTTTATCCCTTTGTCCCTCTTCATTCAGCTGCACGGCTACTCCTGAATGGGTCCCACAACCCGAGGAATGATCTTTCAGGTGGTCAAAAGAGGCTACAGAAACAAAGTGGAACATGAGATATAAGCCTCCATCAATGTCAGCATCCCCAATGAGAACATGAAGATGCCTCTTACTGAAAGACTGGTTGTCCATCAAGGTCATTACTGTCTACTCAGACTGGCAGTGGCTCTCCAGAATCTCAGGCAGAGGTCTTTCACATCACTGCCACCTGATCCTTTTAGCTACACATTCCAGGTATTGAACCAGAGACCTTCTGCATGCCAAGTAAATGCTTTACCACTGAACCGCAGTCTCTCAAAGAGAGAACTCAAAAGACTGCACATTTATATGCCACTGGGTTGGTTCCAATACATGAATTATATGGATTTATTGTCGAAGGCTTTCACGGCCGGAGAACGATGGTTGTTGGGGGTTTTCCGGGCTGTATTGCCGTGGTCTTGGCATTGTAGTTCCTGACGTTTCGCCAGCAGCTGTGGCTGGCATCTTCAGAGGTGTAGCACCAAAAGACAGAGATCTCTCACTGAGAGATCTCTGTCTTTTGGTGCTACACCTCTGAAGATGCCAGCCACAGCTGCTGGCGAAACGTCAGGAACTACAATGCCAAGACCACGGCAATACAGCCCGGAAAACCCCCAACAACCAATTATATGGATTGTTTTCTTGGCTTTTTGGACTTCATTTCACAGACATAACTCCAAGAGCTAATATAGACTGAAAGCCTCAGTCTTAATATACTAGACTACCCACCATCCTAAAATAGTTTTAGACTTTCAGGCCAGAGCTCCAAGGGACATTCCCAAAAACAAAAACAAAATGTGCAGGTTGCAAGAGCCAGACAAGCATTAAGTGCCTCCCACAACTAGTAACCTATTCCCTGTGCCCCCCACCCAGTTTCTTCCAATACCTGCACAGGGCTGGGGGCAGCATGTTGCGCTTGCTGTTGGTTGCCCGTGGGCGTGGTAGCTGGTTGAGGCTGATGTGGATGCAGCTGTGTGGCATGGTGGGGATACGACTGATGCACTGTGGCTGGGGAGAGAAGCAGCAAGCAGCAGTCAACATTGTGAAGGGAGGAAGGGGAGAATAAGCTCAGAGTGGGTGCATCTCCAGGCTCAGTGCAAACTCACCATAGAGCGTCTGGGGTGTAGGTTGCTCTGCTGGGGGGTACTGGGGAGTGGATGACGAGACAATGGCCTGGGGGTGGCTGCCGGATGTCATCATACGTGGGTTGCTCTGCAGCATGGGAGCAAAGACGGGCTGCGGAAGGGGGAATTGTGTGTGTTAGAACTAGAAGCATAACAGGATATTACCTGCACCCCAAGGTCTGTTTCTTTTTCTCACTGCTCCATTGTAACACGCACCTGCGAAGGGTAGTGTGCCATGGGCTGCATCATGGTGGGCTGCCCTGTGAACTGCTGGGGATTGTAAGAGATATATGAGGAATACGGCGTGGCAGCCACCAAGGGCGGCCCTGCAGCTGCTGCAGCCTGCATAATGGGAGGTGCTGAAGTCGGCTGGTGCTGGTCCGAACGCTGTGGAGGTAGGGAGCCTGTGCAGAAACAGGGAAACCAGGTTACACCTGTAAGTCCTTCCCAAACCATAGTGGAATGAAAGACCCTAGCTCAAGGGTCTTGTCAGCCCTTTCAGAAATCCACTTACCTTTGGCTCGGTATTTCCCTTGCTGTCCAGGCACTGAATTGGAAACAGGATACGGGTACATCTGGGGTGCCTGTAGCAGATGGGGCAAACCTATTAACCCTACAGCTGCCCCATTCCCCCACCCCACGTTGTAATTTGAAAGGAACTAAAGGTTATGTAGCTGAACGCTTTGCTCAAAGACAGAATCAGCCCCACAGGGGAACACTGCCACAGAACTATCCCCTCCTCACCTGCACAGCTGGGCTCATGTGGATCTGTGGGATGTAAGAGATGTATTGCGGACTGTACATGCCACTTTGCCCCGGGGTGATCACTGGGATGGAGGGTGTAGAGTGGGTGCGTGGTCCTGGTGAAGTAGGTGTACTTGTCGACTTGTTCTAAGTGGTTAAGAAAAATAAACATACAAACCCAGAACATTAACTATTATTAACAGTTAAAGAAACAAAATCATCAGTTTTTTACTAATAATATATTGCTACAGTTCAACTTAGTAATTATATGCTTGCCTTTCTTTTGATCATTTCAAGACCCAAGTCGATGAAGATTGAAGAACAGATCTCATTCCTGTCTTCCCACCCATGCAAGCATAGTCACTCCAGGGTTTGTGTCCCACTTACTCACCACAGTCAGAAGCGTCTTTGAGGGATTGAATTCTTTTGCATTTGGGTTCAGTGTTGACTTTTTCACCTGCCTGAAGAAAAAGTATAGCAGAAATGAGATGAGAAAACCACAAGGATATGCAGCACCAACACGTGCTGTATTTCCCTTCAATTACTCACTCTGAGACAGGGCCATCTTCCTTGTCATCTGTGTCACTTTTGCCCGGAGGGCTCGCTGTCTGGGTCTGACGCTCCATGCCTTCACAGGGCCCCTTCTCCTCCTTGCCACTACCCTCAGACAGCTCTAGATTGGGTTTGGGGGATTCATCAGGAACTTCACCAGTGCCCCCTGCTCCCACCAATGCTTCTGGGGGTTTGTCCTTCACTTTCCCTTCAAGGGTCTCCTTGGGCCGGAAAGGGTCCAGTGAGGCTTCTGAGGAGGAGCTGGGCTGAAGCTGGAGAGGAAGATGGTGTAACAATTATGGCCAGGTACACACATTCTATCCTCCTCACAAAGGGCATGTGAACAGCCACCCTCACCTTGAACTGGGCTCCAAACTTGCGCAATTCCTCCAACTGATTCCTTTTCTGCTCATTTTGGAGCCCTAGAACATGGCAAGCGCATCAAGAGAATCGAATAAACAAACGAACAAGAGCTTAGAGGCCCCATACCCTATTATCATAAACATACAGCAGAATTATCCATGCTGCTCAGAAACTGCTGTGTTAATCCCCCCAATATTAATCCCCCCAATATTCCTCTCAGAAACTGAGTTTTCAAAAGAGGACTAAGAGAACAAGCAAAACACCCTGTCACTAACCTTTGCTGGCCTGTTTAACCAGGTCTGAGGACCCCATAACTTCCAAGGTCCTGCTGGGTTCTTTGGTGGCAGAGCTAGGCACCTCTTTAACTGGGGATGGGGGACGGAAAAAGCAATTAGCATCATACTCCCAAGAGGCATCACAAAGACAGAAGCTATTTCCAGAGGTCAGACCTGAGAATAGACTATGTGCCTGTGGCTCATCCACTTTCTTAAACTGAAAGAGAACAGCTTTGTTTACCCCTTTAAGTTCAAACAACTGATTAAAGCTAGTGCATCTGAGAAGGCAGCCTGTTTCATTAGGGAATGTCTGGGAACCAATCAGGCTTCATGCTCTGAGAAAGGACAAACCACCAAGAGGAAGGTGTGCCTGATTTAATTTCTTGCAACCGTCCATCTGTGCAAAGTCTGCCTGATTGCCATTGGACTAGACCTGCTTCACCTTCAGTAAGAATGCTTACCCTCAACAGCAGCTATAGGAGCAGATGTCAAGACCTTGGGCGAAGGCGGGGTTGGGGAAGCACTAGGCTCCAAGGCAGTTCTTGATTCAGAGGGAGATGTAGGAGCAGCAGGAACTGCTGATCCCACTGGAGGATCCTGGGAGGAGACTGGCACAGCCGAGACAGACTTGGGAGAACGAGGAGGATAGAGACGGCCCACTGTGTGGAAAGATATCAAGTGATGTGAGCACCATCCCATGAGCACATACTTCTCTTTCCCAGGTCTAGGAAAATAATCTGTTGGTTCCACTATCAATACCTGTTGGAGATGCAGCTGAGACTTCCATTGGGCGGCTTGAAGGGGAAGACAGAGTCTTGGCCCCCCGAAGGGGCCGCTGGGACTTTGGAGACATTCTAGATGGACCTAGAATGCAACAAACAAGCAATGAGAGAAGTACACCAAATAGACATGTGCTATCTGCAATTCTCCTTTGCTGGAGAAAGGTGGAAAGTTCATCATTTACCACAACCAAGAACAATGAAAAAGCCACGTTAAAAGGAAAATAATAATAAAAAATTTATATACTGCCCTTCAGGACAACTTAATGCCTACTCAGAGCGGTTCACAAAGTATGCCATTATTATCCCCACAACAGAACACACTGTGAGGTGGGTGGGGCTGAGAGAGCTCCAGAGAGCTGTGACTGCCCCAAGGTCACCCAGCTGGCTTCAAGGGGAGGAGTGGGGAAATCAAACCCAGCTCTCCAGATTAGAGTCCCGCACTCTTAACCATTACACCAAACTGGCTCTCAGTAAATTAAATGAAAGTAAATGAATCAAAACTGACCACAGTCACCATCATGAATGCAAAGGCGTATGTGTTGCAAAAGTAAATGAAAGCCTCCATGGGGAGAGATTCCAAAGCCACCTGAGATAGCTTTTCCCTCTGTTTAAGAGTTACACTCAGTAGTTACTGAGTCCCTTTTGTTCCACAGAGACAGCTGCAACAAACTATTCAGATTTCCCATTTCCAAGCCTAAGAGTTCAACCTCACCTCCATTGATTCCACGCTGCTCAGGAATGGAGCCCGGGCTGCTGTCTGAATGATGTCCACTTCCACGGGGTGGTAAAGAGCCCATGCCTGGCCTCCCACCACGAGAACTGCTGCAGCGCACACCTCCTCGTGTACCTTCTCTGACACGCTGAGGAAGTGGTATGTATTTGCCCTCTCTGGAAAAACATAACACACTGTGATGTGGCACAAGGGACCACAGCCACCATCATGAATGCAAAGGCTTATGTGTCACAAAACTTCCAGGCACTGGCTTTAAAGAGCGGACCTTGGTATGCTTTTCTTTTATCCCAAAGGATGCAATCTGAACCAGCAGCAAACGAAAACCATGAATGCCAGATACTAGTATTCTGCTGCTGGATTAAACCCAGCTCGTCATTTTCACCCTTCTCACTTAGCTGTCACTATCTCACCTGGATGCCAAACTAGGGCTGTCCCTCCCTGACACTTGTCTTTGCACGGAGCTGTGCTTCTCTTCTTCTGTGCGTCCATCATCATTCTCAATGGCGATGCGTTGCCGGTATTGTGGATTTGATTCAATCTCCCGAGCCAGCTGGGCAGCCCTAGCCTCCCGCTGCCGGAACTCTTCTGAATTATCTTTTTCAAGAGGCACCCTACCATGCAGAGACAAACGAAGTGGGGTTAGGCAAATATATGGTGCCTACTCCTCTTCTACAGACATGTGTCTGTTGTTCCATCTGGAACAGAAACACTCTGCCAAATTCAGCTTTAGAAGGCGGCACTGAAGCTCCCAGCAGTTTAAGATCTTTGTCTGGCCTATAACAAATCTGCCAGCCTCAGATGATGGTCTATATCCAATCAAGATTCGGCTGACACCTTCCACTTCCCATACAAGTGTGCACTCTAAAATTAAGTTTCAACTTGCAAAGAAACACACAATTTTCCTCAACAATGAACACAGTCAATCTGAACAAATACTAGAAATGAAAAAGTAGTTATAGCTTTGCTACACAGCCGTCGAATCATTAACAGTGTAATCATAATGGGAGGGTGGAAAGTGCACAGAAGAGGACTAAGGCTTACACGGGCGCAACCCTTCCTTCCACCGGCGGGGAGGTGTGCTACCACAGGCGGGCTGCCGCCCGTGGCCACTTTGAGCGGCCAAACCAATAAGTAAGCAGGGTGCAAGTCCCTGCATCAGCGCTGGAGGGGGTGGGCCGCAAGTTAGTCGGATTCTTAAGCTGCCCCAGGCCCGGGAATGTCCCTTGCAGTGGCAGTAAGTTACACCACAAAAAAAGGAGGCATAGCCCATAGGCGCCCATTGAACAGGAAAACTCGAGCCCCTCTCCCGGCACTCAGTCCTGCCCATGCTGCCTGAATGGGGCATAGGATGGCGACTACCATGTGGACCAATCCACATGTGCTTCCGGGGTGGGTGAGCCCCCCTCCCCACACCCAATCACCTGCCCAGGCATCCTACAAAACCTTCAGCTGTGCCACCCATGCTCGAGTAAGTGGGCAGGCAGCCGGAGGCTCTGCCCGTCAGCCCTGTGCAGTGGGGACTTTGTGTGCGAGGCAGGAGAGTGAATGTTCATGGTGGTGGGCCATGAGTGAACTGGGGGACTTAGAAGACAACTGGGAGCACTTTGCACTCACTCATGAGAAGAGAAGCAAAGTCCAAAATGTCTGACTGACTAACAGTAACCACTCAAGTCCCCTTGCAGGTTATCTGACTCTGGAGTCCCAGCTCAGCAAGGAGCAAGGGAGCACTGAAAGGTGAGGAGGAGCTGGGGTGGTGGCTAACCCGGCTCGCTGATTTGTGCCAGCTGCCCTCCTCATCTGAACTCTCCTGACCGTCAGCCTCTGCAGGTGAGGCTCGGGGGGCGGGGGGGCACAGCGGTAGTGCCTGCCTGCCACGGAGGCAGTTGCCCAGAAAACTAGTCTTGACACAGCCATTGGGGGGGAGGGCGCTACCAGATACCCATTCAGGGGCTCTGTTCAGACTCCCTCAGCCAGGGCTCCTCCCGGCAAAGGAAGAAGTGCAGCTGTGGGTCGAGCTGACTGGGGGTCCAAAACTCCCTGTTGCTGGAGGTTGCTCAGCCCCTTAACTTTCTCCCACACAGGAGAAGAACATCCCGATGCAGAGCGCTGTCTCGCCAAAGGGTCATGCATCATGTGGTTGCGAGCTGCACCTGTGGAGCTGCTGCTGCAGCTCTCAATCATGGACACCCACCCAGAATGCTGCAGATTGGGCTCAGCCTCGGCTATGGACCAGCCTGGGTCACTTGCAATACATGTCTCTGTTTCCCTTGCAGGCAGGTCACAACTCGTCCGAAAGACCACAGAGTATGGCTGTCCCAGCCCCCCATAAGTCTCTGTGAATGTCATTCAGGTCCAGCCCAGGGAGCATTTCCCAAGGCAGCCTGCATCTTACCCACACCCCCACGAGGGCAGGATGAGTGATGGATTTTGCGGCTCTGAATGCTGCGCAAACTGCCTTTGCTCCCTTTCCAGCCAAGGGACATTGGCAGAAAACACGTCCAGAGGACGTCTGCGCCTTTCCCAGTTTAATAAAATTTGTTGAAAAACAAACTGCTGTCTCTTTGCTCACTTCCCTGACATTAACAGTAGCTGCCCCATCAGGATGTCTTTTTACACATCCCCGAAAATGTTTCCTGATTCACGGCTGGGATGGATGGGGTGGGCTCTGCTGCCGGGAGGAACAGGTGTCAAGTGGCACCCCATCCAGCTTCCCTGCCCCCTTCCTCCCCTCAATTTAACTTCAGGCAGTGGGGTGAGAATTGAAATGTGGCCCATGAATGTCTGACAGGGTGAGGGGGGGGGGGATCCACTGAGGACTTTCACTCTCTGACGGACTGAGATGCTGGCATCTGATAAGCCAGGCAGATAATCGCTGCATGAGGAGGAAGGGGGAAAATTGCCACTGGGAGGTGGAGGATGTGGAGCAACATCTTGGGATCACCGAGGCTCCTCTTCTGGGAGAATGGACCACTCCTCCTCTCTGTTTGTGGAAGTAGGGATGGACTTGGGAAATCTGACGTGGGGAGGGGATCGACAGTGGCCCCCGGAGCAGTTTCTCTGCTCCTGAGGGCTGTCAGTCCACTCTGTGGGGCATGGCTCTCGAGGTCCAACCTGCGTTCTCGCATTGTGGTGATGCAGTGATGTGTTTAAATGGTGCCGCCGCAAATCTGTGGGTGCTTTTCACTCCCTTCTGGCCTCTTGTGTGGTTTCCAATGGGCATTCCTGTCACTCATTGAAGAACCAACCCCCTTGCCACCTGCCTCTCCAGAACCTGGGGGGTGATCCCAAGTGCTGCAGGCTGGGAGTGTAAACCCTTCTAAGAACTCCCTGGGCAACGGGATAGGAAGTGGTCATGAAGGTTAAAGGCTAACACTTCCTTACAGGGCCCAGAGTCTCTCTGATACTATCTGACATGCTTTTGTGACTATATTCCTGACTGCAGCACAGATAAATAGGTCAACATTTAGCTATCCATGTAAATCCCTTACAGCTGATGGTCCCTCAAACCTCATCCTCAATGACAAATACAACCAGACCAGTAACAGGGAGCAGAAGTTTTAGCTCACTTCACACAAACACTACTAGCAACAGAAGCTGGGTAACAGTTTCAATGTGAAAGAGTTAAGAACCTCTCCTACCAACAAAACTCTGGCCATCAAAAACACCAAGATCCTTGATCACTTCTGACTGATGATAAACATCTTGATGAACAGACATGGATGCACGGATTTTCATAAGAGCACTGAAGCTGTTGACTGCATCCAAAGGTCAAGACCAGCATCCTGAATAAACTTTGTCAATCAGTCCATTATCCTTCCCTTGCCTTATCGCTTTTTACTCATGGGTCAGTGCCTTGCAGGGACTGACTATAGTAACCATTGGGGACTAAATGACAAGGGGGGGGGAGTATTGACTAGTTTGGAGTTCCGCTTTTGTCCCTAGCATGTTTGCTAGACAGGATTCAACCAGCATCATGTCCTATCTCACCCCTGTCTCCTGGACTCCCAAACCCATACATGACTGAAACTGACTCACGTGTAAGAGGAGAGGCTACTATCATAGGTGGTCTTCACACCATAATTTTCCTCGTTGAACTTGAACATCTCATTTGGGTCCCAGCCATTAGACTGAAATGAAAGACAGCAACCCTTTTAAGCATTTTGGTCAAAATAACAGCCAGCAAGGAACCAGCCTCAAGAAAGACAGAGTAGGACATTTACCATGTCAGATTCCAAGTCATAATCATCGCTGTTGCTGTCTCCCCCTTCCCAGCGTTGCAGAACCTTCTCCTTGTGCTCCCCATTCACTTTTGAATTCATGGCGATGGCAGAATCTGTGAACTTATCTAGGGCACAGAACAGAGGAGATGGTCTAGAAGCGAAGGTTCCAACCTTTCAGGCCCAGGCTATGTACCATACCTCAGGAGAGTGGCAGGATGCATTACCTTTGGTGGCATAGTTAAAATCAATGTTGTGGAAGTGCACAAGCATAACGTCGGCAGGCTTGAAGACCATCGTGTCCACAATATCCTCCCGTTTGGGCCCTACTGGCTGATCAGGCACCTTCTTGTGCACGGCATCCACAGCCAGCTCAAACTGCAGAAATAATCCATACATCACATGCATCACATCCTGTCCAAACGGGAGTTAATGGAGGAAGGAAAGACCTAGCCCGATATTCAGAATAGATAACGCAGTTGCCCTTGCTTCCTCGTACATGTTGTCATCCGCCCTGAGCCTGCTCACAGGGAGGGCAGAATACAAATATGATATAAAATAAATAAATAAATAAAACATTGCCCACCATGGAACCACTGGAACTGTGAGCATTGCTGTATCACACCAGTTCACGGGCCCACAGAGTTCTAGGTATTACCAACTTAATTCTTAGCTTCTCAAAGCTACAAGCAAGCCAAGCACTCACCTTGGAGCTCACAGTTTTAAAAATTCCCTCAAACGTGCTTCCATTTTTCACCTTTACATCACATGTAGAGCCCTAGGAAGGGAACAGCAGAAAGACAGTAACATTAAGGCAAGGTAGAAAGGTTTTTCTAGTTGTAGTTCACCACACTCTTCTTATTCACCTGGCTCTTCACCTACTGCATGCAGAAAGAGGAAAACCAGCACAGAAGATTAATACTACTAGAGTAAGTGATTCAGATTTTACCACACCCTTGAATATACCATTTGGGCAACTAATCAACAACACTCCTGTTAGGGTTGCAGGTAACATCCACACAGACATTGACAAAACCCTCTATCTGGAAGCACCCTTAAAGCTAATCCAAACGAAAGGAAAAGAAATACTCAGGTTAGCTTTATGTGACTTGCAAGGCTTTCCACACCAAGAGAAAACTCCTTAGACTAGAAAAAACTCCTTTGAATACTATCTTTTTATTGCATGTTTACCCACCCATTTTACCTATCCTTCAAATTCTGTACCCTTCTCTCTTATTTCACTCACCACAACAGCTGTCAGGAAATGCAGCATTCGGGAATTGTTATAGACACCCTCAAAGACCTAAACATAAATGTAGGAAAAACAAGGCTCAGTAGAAAACTTACAAAGTTTTATTGCCCTTTATAACTGTTCTAGCACTTCCAATTGTTGACCATTCAGCAGCAGGACCTAGAACAGTCAACATCACAATGGAAAACACTTTTTAACCAACTATATCTCACTATGAAAGCTGCAAATGAAGAGTTTCTCCTCCCCCCCTTTGGTTGATGCAAGCAGTTTTCTCTGGTAGTCAGAAGTTCAGGCCACTGGGGAATGGTACTGCAGCAAGTCCTTTGACAAAGAACCAGAACTAGAGACAAAATCCCAATATTTTCTAACTAGGCAGGCCGTAACCAAATGCTGCTTCGGAAATCCAATCAATCTTGTTCACATGGTTAATGGTTTCAATTCTAGTTTCTATGCTTAAACACAACCAAACAAGAGGCAGCAGGGTCATTATTAAGAAGTGGCCTCTTTTGCATCTAAAAGATGACCAAATAATATTATTCCAAAATTCTGAAGGAAACCTAAGTTAAAAAACTCTCATCTTAAATTGTATCTAAAATTACATTGGTTTCATGCCAGACAGCATGTAGACTACTACTAGCAAGAGAAGGTGGACATGCACAAATCTCAAGAACTGACTATAGTTTGGTTCAAGGGCGCAGGTGTCATTTTGTAGTTGTAGAAGCCTTTACATGCAAAAATGGCGTGGCTTGGGAAGGCTCAGGCTCTGGTCAATGATTTGATACTTACAGGAGACTGTGGAGGTCCTTTGCCTGTGCTCTGGCCTCTGAAAAAGAAAGAATAAGAGATAAGTGGGACTCCCCAGAAGGGGATATACCCGCCACACAGGCATATTAATAGACTATCTTCCATACACTGTATCATCATTCACGATAAAACTTAATTTGTCCCCCAGGGTTCTAAACAGGCATGATACGTTTTACAGTGGAGAAAGTGAGAGATGGAGCTCCTAAATCAGCTACTATCTAGGAATAGAAATCCCCTCTCTTCATAGCATAAGATGAAACAGAGCATACATAGGGTACACTGTAAGCAGCATCACCCTCAGTAAAGAGGTAGGAGACCACTGCAACCAGAGTGTGGAATTTATCTTCCAGGGTACCTGCCCCAAGATGCAAAGAAAAGTATTTAGTCAAGAGTCTTGACACCTTAATTACTCTTTTTATGGAAAGGATGCTAGACAGGGTTCCTTATGGGTCTTATCCATACAGCTAACTTTTCAGTAGTTCATATGTCAATTAGGTTTACAACAATTATCAGGTAACTTGTGGGAATTCAGCTAAACTGGGCAGAAAGTTATGCCACAGGAAGAGGGAAGTCATTCAACTGGAAATAATATGGCAACCAAAGTCAACTGAAAAAGAAAAGAGGAGTTTACACTAAATCATATCCTGACACATACACTTTGCTTTCTTCTATAAAAGCGTATGTAAGTACAAAGCTTTTCCTTGTTTTTAACATTCGGCAGGAAAAATACACCCACACCATGTTTTTCAACTTCTAAAAACTGATACTACCATGTGACTTTGAAGGGGTTTTCCAGTCACAGATTGCCCTGTTCCTCCTTATATTGACCAGGCTGAATGAACTACTCGCTTCATTGCAACTGGAAATGTAGCTACTTCCTTTAATGCTATACAACTTGAAGAAGGGAGCTCTAACTTTCAAAAGCTTATATTCTAAAAAACATATTGGTCTTGAAGATGCCACTGACTCATATCCTGCTGTTCTAATGCACGGATCTGTGCATTTGTGACTGTTCATCAAATTGTACCTAAAAGTACAACTTGAAGGTGGGTAACAGGTGTAAACAGTAGATTACCTTTACAAGACCCTTTTATCTAAATCCTCTAGTATGCCAGTAATGTCTTTGGGATGGTGAGTAGATTCCAGTGCTCTCCTCTATGTGCAGCTAACGTAAAAATGCACAGTAACTAGGCAAAGATGTTAACCATTCTATCTGTAACACCCATCATTAAGTCTCAGACTTAAAGGCTCTCATATCCCTTTCCTTCATTTTATCTTCACAACAACCCTGTGAGGCAGCTTAGGCTGCAAATGTTTAACTGGTCACTCTGCAATCTTCCACAAGGTGGAGATATGAACCTGGGTCTTCCACATCTTAGTCCAGATCTGACACAGTAAACACGTCTATCTTTTACAAAGAAGAGCCTTAGAATCTTGGAAGGTAACCTAGTTACCCTACTGGAATAAAACTTTTGTTTGAAAAGATAATTTTTCATTCATTTAATGGCTATAAATAGAATACATAGCTTTCTGGAATGCTGTTTCAGATGGGTAGCTGTGCCCTAAAAGACCAAAATTTGGGTCCAAGAGCACTTTAAAGACCAACTAGATTCCCAGAGTAGGAGCGTTCAAATAGTCAAAGCACCCTTCTTCAAATACTAAAGAATTCTGAAGAACTTTAACTCTAGAAAGCTCCTACCCTGGAAGTCCAGTTGGTCCTTAAGGTGCTCCTGGACCCAAATCTTGCTTTTCTGGAATGTGTCCATATGATAATAATATTGTGTTTATATATAGCTATTCTAGACATAGTATTCCACTCAGAGGTGAACAAAGTCAGTGTTATTTTCCCCACAATACAGCTGGGGCTGAGAGGAAGGGTTTACCCAAGGCCACCTGCAGAGCTCAGGGCATGAGTGGGATTCGAACCCTAGGAAACTTAAACAGGGAGCATCGTTCTCACAAGTCGGCTCTTCCGTGTCTTAACCCTCATATACCGGAAGCGAATGGGATCAGCAGCATCCAACCATTGGACCGGTATCGCGAACTCCACTTACCAGGCAGCAGCTCGATCCCCTCTTTCCGCCCGAGTTCTTTTCAACCCTTCTGAGACGGGAGCGCGCGAACACGTGCGCGCGCAACCTCTCTTCCCTTCCTCCCCCCCCCCCCGAAGATTCCCGGATGTCTGAAGCCCGTTTACCTGGTGCCGCTTCCTCCAGGGGGGCCTCCTGCTCCGCTGCCGGGGGGCGCCACCGTGGCGGCTCTCACTCCTCCCGCGGCGCCGGGGCTGAGGCTGCCGTTCGGGCTGGCGGGGGGAGGGTTGGGCTTGCGCGAGGCGACTGCGGCGGCAACGGCTGGCGGAGGCGGCGGCGGTGTCGGCGTGGTGGGCGGTGGGCCCGAGGCGGGAGAGCCGGGCTGAGGGGAGGGCGGCGGCAGCGGCTGCTTCAACATGGCGGCGGCGGCAGCAGAGGAAAGGCCGGGCGCCGCTCTCAACCCCCCCTCCCCGCGAGAGCACCGAAGGGAGGCTCGCTGTCCTCACTCGGCCCCGCTTCGGCACAGCCTGAGGGAGCGGGAAGGGATTCCTTGAGGGAAAAGGAAACCACGAACTGCCGCCGAGAACGACGACTCAAAGCCGACGCCGCGCGCGCGCGCCTCCTGGCCCGGAAGGGGAAACGAGAAGGCGAAAGGGAAGGACCAAGACGGGGCCGGCAGCCGAGAAGGCACCGAAGGTCCTTCCCTACCCCCACCTCCAATTTAAACCTCAAAAACGCAGGCGTGCCTTCCCCCTCGTCTTCCTTGTGAGGGAAAAAAGAGAAATGCGAAACGCCGCCGCACGTAGGCTGGGCCGCAAACGCAGGCCAGGAACGCGTCTTGCGTGGCGCGCACTCTGCTCTGTTTCTTGAGGGAGAGGGCGGGCGCGCGCTCCCCCTGCGGTGGTTGATGGGGGAAGAGGTGAAGGAAAGAAGTCGAAAAAGTCTCGAGGGCGCCAGCCAATCAGAAGGCGGCAGCGCTGGAGCGGAGGGCGGTTGGGGGAAGGGAGGCCCGTGAGGCCAGTCAAGAGCGAGCGCGCAGGGAGAAAGGGGGAAGGGGCTCTGCTAAAGCGCGCGCGCGCGCGAGGGAAAGGGGAAAAAACGAGGAGCGGGGAAAGTGGTGTAGTGATGCTAGCGTGGAGGGGGCCTCGACGGCAACGGTCTCAACCCCCCCTTTCCCCCCGTTCTTCCTTACACTTCGGGTTTCCGTATCTTAGCGGGAGCGCGCTGGCTCGTTGAGGAGAGAGAAGGGGCGGGAGGAAGGTAATGGGGGGATCCTGCAGGCCCGCGCGAACGAGGAGAGGCAACCCGGTTGCTGCACAATGAGTCCCTGGTGGAGGGCAGGGCTTTGCCCAGCGCGCGCCCGCCTTGCCGCGCACGTCGTCCACTGCCGCCGACGCGCACTCTCCACGTGATCGCAGGCGTGCTCGACCAATCGGGGAAAGGGCGGCCGTGTGATTGGAACAGCCGGCCAGGTTTTCGCGTCCCGCAGTAATGGGCTCGCGGCTTCAGTGCACATGCGCAAAGAGAAACAAAGGCTCTGCCTTCCTTGTTTCCGATCATCTCGACGGACGCATGTGCAGAAAGAGGCGGGAGAAGAAAAGCCGCGCATGTCCCCTTATTCCTGGTTGTCGGAGAAAGTGCACGGGTGTTTCGGACTGCGCATGAGCGAGAGGGTGGGGGAACGGGCGGCTGAGACCAAAGCTCCCGGATGTTACCCCGAAGATGGTTGACCCCGAATGACCCCGATTCCTCAATGTCACATGGGTGACGGTTATAGCCTGGCCTCAGTGACCTCAAGGGCGATGTGATCCCTTTTGCCAGAGACCGGGGGGGGGGGGTTGAACAGTTGGAGGTCATTGAGGCTTTACGAAAAAATGCTATTTTCCCCATGTTTTTGTAATGTTTTAAGTTCATACGGTGAGCCACTTCTGCCACTTCTTGTGTGAGAAAAGTTTGCAAGATCTGAGCAAGTCTCTTAATGATAGGGCATTTTGTAGGCCTTTCCTTCATTGGGTGGCGATAGGTCAGAGGCGACTTGATGGCACATAATACACACGCCGGGCACACACGTTACCTCAAAGATCGTTTATATGGCAGGTTTATTTGTAGAGATGTATCAGACATCCCTCTCCACGTCTTGAGTCTGAGGAAATAACAACAGCGTTTAAAAGGTTTTAAGTAAATAATGTTTTCTCATTCTGTTTACACAGCTATTTGCGCCCCCAAAGACTTTAATTGAAAAAAAGATGGGCAGGGAAAGGATAACATAAAAATATCTAATGCTTGCTGAATCTAAAGTACAAAAGAATGTTGTGGGAAAGTAATTTATTCCCATCTGAATTTTTTAATTTTGTTTTAAAGTTCTTGTTTTGTATTGTGGTATAATCAGTTGTTTTATTCTGCTTTAAGAATCTTTTGATTGAAAAAGCAAGTTATAAATCAGGTTTTTTTAAAAAAAATGTTTTAAGACATTGCCTGTAAGTACAAGGTGTCTTGTACTTTCATCCAGAGCATTCGTACCTGATGTCTCCCTAGGAATTCAGATTGGGGATTTGTAGCCTGTTTGAGGACTGCGGCTGGAGACTTGCAGTTCTTAAGGGAACTGAAAGTGGCATAAGTGGCATTTTCCTATAATGCCATATGCACTAGTTTCCTTTTCCTCATTCTTGCATCAGAGGATTAGGCAGGTTTTTAAAATAGTACAAAATCCTACCAGATCCGTTTCCAGAGATGAAAGTAGAATATGGACATACCAAAAACAGTGATTTTTCAAGCCATCTCCAGTTTTTGGAGGGAAAGTCCCAAAACATTGGTGAATTCATCCTGTTGTACACATGGAGACCCTGATCCTCTGCATACTTGAACATGTCTCATTGAGTTCAGCAAGACCAGTTCATCCAACCCCTACTGATTCTGTCATCATAAAGCTGATGGTTGCTACTCCCCTGATGCAGAAGGTTAGAATAGTGAGCCTGCTTTTGAAGACTGTAGGGACCCTATCGCTGGGCCAATTTGCTTCTGGGACCAACTCAAGGTGCTGGTATTGACCTTTAAAGCCTTATACAGCTCAGGATCTGTATACCTTGAAGGACCGCCTACTCCCATACAAACCTACTCGTCCACTTCAGTCTTATTTGGAGGCTCTGATTTGGTGCCCCTGTCATCTGATGCTACATAGGTGGCAACCCTCTTGCAAGTTCTCTCTTCAATGGAAACTCTTGAGCTGGGAGAGGAGGTTCTGCCTTCACTCTGGCGAGAAAGAAGAGAGGGGAGAGAGGTGCAACATTGTCTCTATTCGCACTGCACCATTTGTCATTTACTGGGGGTTCTGCTCACTGTTAGCCTCCAGCATGCAGAAAACAATGCTTCCCAGACTTGCACTGCCAATGACTTGAGACACTACTATGGTAGAGCCCAAACGATACACAGTAAGTTTAACAGTGGATCCAGTTTCAAAAGAGTTTGAAAATCTCAGTGCCTTAGGCTCACTGGAGGTCAGCAATATTTTACTTATATAGGAGAGTCCATCTGTACCATCTCAATGCAGACATTTTCCACCTTGAGTCTTAGCGAGGAAAGTGGACTCTAAGTAAGTGAATAAACTGCACCATAACTGTCTCTGTGTATATCATGGAGCTTCTGCCGCCTTATTAACCATTAAATGGATCGGTGTAGTGGCTACACTGATGGACTAGGATCTGAGTGACCTAGTTTCAATTCCCCGCTGTGCCATGGAAGGTTGCTGGGTACCCTTGGGCCAGTTACACACTTTCAGCCTAGGCTACCTTTACAGGGTTGTTGTGAGGAAAAAATGGAGGGAAGAAGAATGATATAAGCCACATTGAATCCTAGTTGGAGAGAAAGGCAGAGTATAAATAAAGGGGGGAAATGTCAGGCAGCATTGTTAAAGATACACATGAACTGAAATGTATCAAAGGATTCTTCACATGGAAAGGGAAATCTAAGACAAGGCTCCCATTGTTTCTTATTTTATAATAATCCATGATGTGTCTTTGCAAGCAAATCTATCTACTGCTTGGCCTCCTCTGATCTTTCAGTTATCACCCCAGTTTCACTCCTTTCTTACTTTTCTTGAACTAATATATTAATTTGCACAGATCAAAATACATTCAGCAGTTTAATCTATATAATTTTATCTCTGAAAGTCTAATATTCAGCATTTCACTTTTTATTGAAGAGTACATACTTTTTGTCTTGAGCTATTCATCTGGAAACATGTTGAGCAGTGATTCACTATGCTTCAGTTCTTCACTAGGTACTTATTTTGTGGTCAAAATGGATGGAACAGCCTCATCAATTTGCAGAAGGCACTACAAATATTTCAAATTGTGACTCCTTTTTCTTGTGACCCATTCAGCAAGCAGAAGCCATAAGCTTCCTTTATGTATTAGTTGTGTGGTTCAGCTGCAACACTAAACTGTAAGGAAGACGTGGGATCGCATTGTTTCACCTGTGCTTTTGTCACAGTGGCATCCTTTAGACTCTGGACCCATTTGGGGCTGAAAGTGGCTTACATTTCCTCCCCTACTCTTCACACACCAACCCTGCTAGCTAGGTTAGACACAGAGAGTTACTGGTTCAAGATCACCCACTTCTATGGCAGAGTGGGAATTCTAATGTGATGCTCCCAGAGCCTACTCCTACACTCTTAGCCACTGAACCTACGCTGCTTGTACTGATGCGAGTGTACTCCTTTGGCTTGGAAACCAGTTTGAAGTTTTATATTCTGGAGGTGTGTGAGGATCTATTGTGTGCCGTGTGTCATGCCGTCAGTACTTGGCTATTACAATGAAATGTATTTGTTGCTGTTCTGTAATACAAATGGTTTGGGGTTTACGTTCCTGTTTTCTTGCGGCATAAATGCACTAGGGCAAAGGACAGGTGAGCATCAGTAGAATGCTGGGTGCAATTCTCCACCCCCATACTCTCTCTCTTCTGGGCACTTTCTTATGTGTTCCATTCTGAACTGAAAGCCTTGCACTGTGCAGCTGCACATCAGAACTTAGATGATCACCTTTATATTACATCATTCACTTATGATTGGCTGCCAAAATAATTTGCTGCAAGCTATTAGAAATGGATAGTAGTGTCTAGACCCTTCCAGTCCTGGTGCCTGACTACATGACCCAGACTCTTACTCCCACAGAGAAAGCTCAGGAATTACAGGTGAACTTAGGTTGGCTGAGAATAAAAATACTAGCAGCCTTTACGTGTGATCCTGTCCAGATTGCGGCTTCCTTGGTAAAATGATAGAATTATGCTTTCAGTCAAATGTTTTGGACAAATTTATGAACATCATTCCTAGCAGTTTGCAGCTCTCTTTGCTCATGATAAGTCTTGTTTGGTTTATGTTTTTTAAAATATGACTGCCCTTGTGTGTTCTAACCATTTTTAACCCTTGAGCTGAGGTTCTGGACAAAAGCCCCATTTGGTATGATTCAATGATACCCAATTGGTATGATTCAGTCTGAGGAGCCTGACAGATCCTGGGGCCAACATTATGGTTTTAGGCTATACTAAATTTTGCTTCCTCTCCCTGCTTTCTAAAAACTCAGTACAAAATGTTCCTTGGTTAAGGAGATTGCCATTTAAGGTGGAAGCAGGCACAATGGAGGGTTGCCTTGCTAGTTTGCCTGCTGCCCTCTCTTCATGGCTGCAGTCACTGTTGGGAGCTAGGAGGAGGGGCTCACAGCTGAAGCAATGGGATCTCCAAGTTCAGAAGCAGTGTACCATTAAATACTGAGCTGATTCAGAGCAACAGCTGGAGGAGGCTTTGGCCTCTGTGCTCTGCCTGCGGGCCTTTCCAGGGGCATCTTGGTCTGACACTATGGGAAGCAGGATGCTGTAGGGATATTTAATCTTTTCCAGCAAGGATCCTATGCTTTCTTCACATGCTATGGTTGGGATTCCACGTGATACTCCTTTCCCTTCCCAAAAATGGATTCAAGAGAGATGGCCTTGTCGCCTTACATTACATAAACGGGAAGATTGTGATTTTTAAAAAAGTGATAGTATTCAGCGGCGGGGGGCGGGCAGTTCAGTGTCGGGAAAGGCACTCTACATATGCACAGAGATGGCCTCCTAAACATGAAAGGTTCCAGGCCGCCGCCGCAGAGTCGCAAACTCTGGGTTGGGAAAGACCAGGAGATTTTGAGGGTGGAGCCTGGGGACGGGAGGAAGCTCAGCAGGCTATAATTCCATAGAGCCCCCCTCCAAGGCAGCCATTTGCTCCCAGGGAACTGATCTCCGTCAGTTGCAATTCCGGGAGACCTCCAAGCCGCACCTGGACCAGGGCCACCCTACGCTGCTTCGTCACCCGGGCAACGAGCGGCAGAAACATGCCAAAGAACTGCGGCGCATCAAGGCCCATATGTAGGATCAACGCCTTGGGTTGTCATAACAACGCATGGAGGACTCAACCAATGAGGAAGGGAAGCTGCGTCAACAACGGTGACGTCACGGTTCTCGTGACCCCTCCCCTCTAGGCTTCAACGTGGGCCTTCTCTCTATGATTTAAGAAAACAACCCTCCTTGCCCCTTTCCCTTCGGGCTGATGACGAAGACGGAACTGAGAGGAAGGAAATAGGAAGGGGTTACCTGAGCAAGGAGACCCGGAAGCGGAAGTGGCGCTCGAGAAGAAACAGGGAGACAGACGGACTGACAAACCCTGGCTGCAAAGGACCTAAGGCCGGGATGGTGAGTGAGTGACAGACGTACGAAGCCCAGCTGGCTTCCCTCCTCTGCGTCGATGCGGCGAGCCTCTTTCCCTGCCACTCCCAAAGGGGAACGGGCTTCTACCTGCTCCTCCCCCAAAGGGTTGCCACTTGCCAGGTCTGGAGCCTGCGAGGACTCCTGTCCGTCTAAACGCTGCGTTGAACTGCGTCTGATAAAACTCTTCATTGTAAACAGCCTTTAAAGGGGCAGGAACCCTTTGCCTGCATTGGGCCTAGTCACCTCAGAGAAGCGTGAAAAGCAGTTTCTTTTCTCCTTTATTTGATCTCCTAATACGCACCTGCAGGACGGGTGTTTGGTTTATGACTCTTTCCGAAGGTTTCTAATTTATCTTTCTGCCCCCTCAATTTATTCCTCCCTTCCTAGTCCGCTTATAGCCAAATTCTCATGGGATGGTGTGTGCTGCATACTATCACCTTCATGCATGTGTATCTGTGTCTTGACTTCAAAATAAAACGTTTCAGTATTTTAAAAGCTTTTTAAAAAGAATCTAGCAAGCATTACATGCTGGGATTTGGTTCTTCTGCTGGTTGCTATGGTATGCTTACTTAACAAGTAGAGAAGGAACATGTTTAATTTAAGGAATGATGCTGTGGTGCCTTGAGATGTGTTCAGAATCAGGAACCCCCTTTATGTTTCAGGTAGATGTTGGTCACCAGTATCTGAAGAAGAGAGTTTTGACTCTTGAAAGCTTATACCTTCTTAAAAAGCTGGTAGACTGTTGTTCTTTTCACTCAGACCCCATATGACATCCCACTTGTGAAAAATTCTCCTTCCCAGTCCAGTGTATATGTTCAGTCTTCTTGTGACCAGTTAACCCCATGATGCTTATTTTCTAGAATATTATGGCCCATCTGTGTATGTTAAATTTGAGAAGGAAGGGTGCATGCTCAGGAGTAACTAATAAAGCATTTCATATTAGGGGATCCTGAATAGGCTTTGCAAGAATCTCAGAACCAGCTGCCCAACTGGTCCACTGATGGCTGCTCTTTTTTACTTTCTGTTAGGCATCTGTTTTATTTCTCTGGACCCTAGTGCTTGGGCTGGGCTGTCAAGCTGTAGCCATTTTGTTGATTTTTGCCAAGGAGGAGGCTTGTGTGCTGTTAAGCCACATGCAAAGGTGCTTTGACCAAATTTTTTCTTTCTGTGTTGAACAGCTATTGGAAAAGGTTCCTCTGAGGTCTAATTCTCTTGTACATTGGAAAAAGCTTACAGTATCTCACTGTTGCCCTTTATAAGGGAAAGATCCTTATTTTTGAGGCTGCCATTGTACTTCCCTGAAAATATGGGTGGTGATTTTACAAGGCAAGATCAGAATATGCACAGAACTCTAGACTGAAACTTGTGCAGTCTTTTTGTTGTTGCTCTCAGTGCAGCCTGGGAGGTCACAATGAGTCCCTCTCCTTCAGTTTAATGATTGTGTATTTAGAGATAGTATTACTTTTTCTGTGCAATTTTTCAAAGAGGCCTCTACACAGTTATAAGGATGTGATATTGTAGGCAGTCACGTTGGGTAAAATGCTTAGTTGGAGCCATGTCATTGTACTGTTGCTTCTCTTGAGTACGTGCGGGGTGTTTTTCTCCCCGTTTACTGCTCCATGACCTTGCAGCAGCAGTTCAATCACATGGTTTCCTCCAGCTATGTTCATAATAATCTCTCCCTCCCTCCTTCTGTAGGTCACAAGGCCACTGGTGCCAGCAGCAGCCCAGTCCTGGCTCTGGGCTTGTTGTCAACTGGCCCCACCTGGGCAACCATGAACGGGAGTGCAGTGCCCCTGTCACCAGCAGGTGGAGGGGTTGTGACGGAGCCTGTGTCTCTACCGTCTCCTGGCTGGCGGGAATTCTGTGAGGCACATGCACGTGCAGCTGCAGTGGACTTTGCCCGTCGTTTCCGGGCCTTCCTTGGTGAGAACCCACAGTTTGCCACACCTGGAGCCGAAGCTGCCTTCTCGCGCCGCTTTGCAGAGCACTTCCTGGAGCATTTTGAGGCAGAGGTGAGCCGGGCCTATGCCAGTGATTCACCCCCTCGGTGTGACATTGCTCCTTTCACCGGCTGTTCCTCAGCACGTGACCTCTCGGAGACCTGCAGTGACTCATCAGTTGCCTCCCCCGTGGAGCCTCCACTTGGGCCACCCTCTGGCCTCTCCAGCAGCCAATCCCGCAGCTCTGAAGATGTTTCTACTGTGGCTGCCGTTGCAGCCACTAAACCAAAGCTGAAGAAGCGCTTCTCTTTGCGCAACGTTAGCCGTAGTGTCCGAGGCAGTGTCCGTGGCATTCTGCAGTGGAAGACCTCAGCTGAATCATCCTCCATTGGTGGTGAGGAAGCAACCACTGGAGCTAACAGCAATTCCAACTCCTCAGGGGGTGGTGACGCCGACCGATGGACTCACCGATTTGAGCGCCTGCGACTGAATAAAGCCTCCCCAGCTGCCCCACGAGTTGAACTTGCTAGTGTGAGGCGTGAGGGCCTGCTGAACTACATTGTTGCTGATGACGGGGCAGGCGGGGGCACCAGGACACGCTGGCAGAAATGCCGTCTTCTCCTGCGCAAAGCAGGAAAAGGGGAGGGGGAGGGTTACCTGTTGGAGTTCTACATCCCACCGAAGGTGAGCAGTGGGTCTTTGGACTAAGGTGGGGGGCGGGGTATGGAGTTGGTGAGGAGAGACCAAAGGCACTTTGTGAAGAGTGTTCCTGGTTTGGGATTTCTTTAACTCTCTCTCTTCCCTGCCTTCAACCACTAGGCATCAAAGCCACGGGTCAGCATTGCCTGCTCCTGCGTAGTGGATGTGCGAACCACAACACCTCTGGAAATGCCTGACAAGGAGAACACCTTTGTGCTCAAGGTCAGCAAATGGTCAGAGTGGGTAAAGAGAAAATAGCAACTGCTTGCCTTGGGCCTGCTTTGTGATTTGGTTTGCTTGCCTGATCAAAATCTGTTGAAGCTCATGTGTTTTTGAGTAGACACCACAAAACATGCTTTTTAAACCTGTCGAAGTATTCTCAGCAAGAGAAATACAAGAAAGTGGATATCTTTTCTGCTGGCTCTGGCTTTCAAAAGAAGCAATAAAGCTTCTTTCCACCAGCAGCCAATGCAAGCTTGGGTTTTAGCGCGTATTTCCTTTTCCTATTGTCCTCCATTTCTGACGAAGAGGAATCCACAGCTGAATGTTCACCCCACACCTGCTCTTTTTCAGCACTCCCTTACTTATTCCAGGACTGGCTGATTTCCTCAAGCAGACTTCTCTCACCCTAGCAACTTTTTCTCATGTCTTTGCTGGGGTGGGGAGTACTAATCATTTCTCAGGAGAGAGAACAGCTCATCAGAACATACAGGGAATTCAGCCAATAACTATGAATGAACACCTGTGGTAGATAGGAATCTTTTCTAGACGGGCATAGAGCAAGACAAGGTTGCCAAAAGAGCTCTCTAGTCACTGCTACCAGTAGTGGCTGCTTGCGACTGACAGCCGGAACAGAGAAGACATGAGCTTGATTCTTGGTCTTTCCTTGCTAAGATAATAGTCTGTGAATCAGCCCTTTTTATCAACTTATGTTTTCATGGTGACTCTTGAAGTATTTCCATTAAAACTGCATTTGATCTCAATAGTTCTTTACAGTGCTTTCCATAAACTGTTTCCTAACCTTCACTGTGGTTCCCTTTCTCACAGACTGATGCTTCCTTTGTTTTTCTTGGATGGGGGTTTAGGAGTAGGCCTCCTGGCCACTTGATATTTACAGATTTTGTTTCCTCCTCCCTGCTCCAGCTGTCAAGTTCCTTGGAGTATATCCTTGAGACGGTTGACTCACTACAGATGCGTTCATGGCTGGCAGACATTCAGGAATGCATGGGCCTGGGGTATGTTGCACTGAACCTGACTGGCCTTCTTTACGAATGAGAGGGTTGTTTTCTGATCCTTGTATAATAATCATTTAAGAAATCAGACAACAGGTCTATCTAGTTCAGCATTCTGTTTCCAATGGCAGATGATGAGATGTCTGTGGGAAGCTCATAAGCGGGGCATGAAAGTGACCATTTTCCCCTGTTGTTTGTTCCTGAAGTTTATTACTCAGGTATATACTGTCTCTGTACATGGAGATTCTGTTTTAGCTCTCATGGCTGATAGAACTTACCTCCCCAGAGAGAGCACCGATAGCTTGGAACAGCCCTGCATGAACCACTCAGAGAGCATGCCCAGCAGAGAGCTTCCCATGGTGCCGAGCGAAAGCAACGAACAGCTTAGCCAAGGTGAGTGGCATTTCCCATTGTACCCGATCCTTTCCGCTGCCCTGGCAAAACTTCCAGCTGTCTTTAGGAGAGAGAGTCAGACCTGTGTGCTTCAGGCTGCCTCATGAAACTTTTTGTCATGCAGAACTGAAACATGCTGTTCCTCCCTCCCTTGTTGTTGTATCCTTTCTTCTAAGTTTTATGAACCTCCAGTGGGATATAACACTTTATGAATGTTTAAGCACTCTTACACGGGAGAGAACATTATTTTAAAGATATACTACACCATCTAATATGCATTTTCTTTTCAAAATCCCATTTTGTTCACGTTTTGTGGTGGAGAGTGCCCTCAAGTCATAGCTGACTTATGGCAACCCCTGGCAGGGTTTTCATGGCAAGATACTAACAGTGCTGGTTTGCCATTACCTGCCTCTGCAACCCTGGTCTTCATTGGAGGTCTCCCATCCATACCAACCAAGGCCAAACCTGCTTAGCTTCTGAGATCCATCGAGATCAGGCTTACCTGGGCTATCCAGGTCAGGGCTTGTTCAAGGTTAATATAGTAAAAATTCATGCAGTTAATAAAATATTTCTTTAAAAAAATGGCCATCTTCAAGTACACTTGTTAAGAGGCTCAGAAACTAGAGACTATTTCTTGCGCTTCTGGTCTTTCACTGGCTCTCTCCGCAGTGGATTTAAGAGCAGCTACATTGGATTAGACCTGTGGTCCGTTGAATCCGGCATCCTGTGCTCACACAATTACCAGCCAAAGGCTGACAAGCAGCAACACAGAAGCCCAAGATGCCTGTCATTCTTCTCCAGCACTGCTGTTCAGAAGTTCACTGCTTCTGAATATTTACAGTGCAATCCTAAGGCCTCGTCTGGCGCCTGCGACTACACATCAGTGTAAATGCAGCACCACTCATCTGCTTCCTAAGGACTTTTGTGGGAGAGCTGGGCCAGCCAGCTGAGCCCTGCAAGGCACATTCAAGAGTGCCCAGGCAACGCATCCAGGATTGACCAATTTCAGGGCGGCAACAGTTGACAGCACTGTGAGTGGCAGGGGAAAGCGTAGCCAGTCCGAGGCCGTGTTTCCTGTCCCCGGTTGCCTTCCATGATTGAGCTTGCTGCAGTCCAGCAGAGGTGCCTGCCCTGAGAGGAGCCCCACCCCAGGGGGTGGGGCACTGATGGTGCAGACAGGGTGCTTGCCCACCTGCTCATCCGACCCCGTTCCCAACAAGGGGCAAACTGGTGGCAGAAATACCACTCGCTTGCAACCCTCACCACCTCTGCCAATGCTGCGCCCTGGGAGATGCACCCCCTCTGTGAAAAGTGAGCCCAGAAAGGCGGCAGGACCTGGCAAGGGTTGCACTCACAGCCTGCAGCACTTGGGATCAGCCCCCAGGTCCTGAAGAGGCAGGTGGTGGGCAGGTTCTTTAGTGAATGTCAGGAGTGCTCATTGGCAACCACATGAGAGGCCAGAAGGCCCATTGGAGATGATGGAAGCAACAAATGCCTATGGACTTGCAGCGCCATTTGAACATATCACTGCTTCACAAAGATGCAAGGAGAACGCGAGTTAGACCTCGAGAGCCATGCTACGGTCCTGAGGTGATGCCCCCCAGAATGGACAGATTGCCTGTGGGACCAGAGAAACTGCTCCAGGGGCCATCATCCACCTCACCCCCTGCACCAGATTTCCCAACACCATCCCTACCTCCACAAACTGCGAAAAGGAGGGTGGTCCAGCCTCCCAGAGGAGCCCCAGAGATTCCAAGATGGCATTCCACATCCCCCACCTCTGGGCACCTCCCCTTTCCCCACATGCAGGGGTCATCTGCCTGGCTTATCAGTTGCCAGCAACTCTGTCTATCAGAGAATGTGAGTCCTCAGTGATGCCCCGCCCCGCCCCACCCCACCAGGCATACACGGGCCACACTACAATTCCCACCTTGAAGTTACATTGAGAGGGGGAAAGGGGCAGGGAAGCTGGATGGGCCCCCAAGGCGCCACTGGACACCTGCTCCTCCCGGCAGCAGAGCCCACCTCATCCATCCCAGCCTTGAGCCAGGAATCATTCACCAGGATGTGTGAAAAGACATCCCTACGGGGAGTTGGGGGGCCTACTGTCATTTATAGGTGAGCAGACAGACAAGCAGTTTGTTTTTCAACACATTTTATTAAACTGGAAAAGGTGAAGAGGTTGTCTGGACATGTGTCTTGCCAATGTCCCTCAACTGGAAAGGGAGCAAAGGCAGTTTGTGCAGCAGTCAGGGCCACAAAACTCATTTCTCATCCTGCACTCACAGGGGCAAGGTAGAGATGCGGGCTGCCTTGGGGAACTGCTCCCGGGGCTGGACCTGTATGGCACTCGTGGAGGATCACCAGAGGCTGGAACAGCCATGCAACATGGTCTCCCTGACCAATTGCGACCTGCCTCCAAGGGAAACAGACACATGTGTGGCAAGGGACCCAGCCCGGTCCAAGGCCAATCCAGTCTACAACGTTTTGAGAGGGTGTCCATGGTTGGGAGCAGCGGTGGCGGTGGCGGCTCCAGTGTCGCAGGTGCAGCCTGCAGCATGACTCTCTGGTGAGAAAGTGCTCTGCATCGGGATGGTCTTATCCTGTGAGGGAGAAAGTCAAGGGGCTGAGCACCCTCCATCAATAGGGAGTTATGAACACCCAGTCAACCTGACCTGTGGCCGTACTTCCATCTCTGCCATGAGGGGCCCCGGCTGAGGGAATCTGAACAGAGCTCCCAAATGGATAGCTGGTGCCTCCTCCCCAAAGGCTGCGTCAAGAGCAGTTTTCTTGGCAGGCAGGCACTGCCACTGTCCCCTCATTGGCGAGCCTCATCTGCAGAGGTTGGCATTTTGGAAAGTTCAGGTGAGGGGGGCTGCTGGCACAAATCAGCGAGCTGGAGTAGCTGCTGCCCCAGCTCCTTCTTACCTGTCAGTGCTCCCTTTCCCCTTCTTGAGCTGGGACTCCGGAGTCAAGATAACCTGCAAGAGAACTTGGGTGGTTCTTGTTAGTCAGACATTCTGGACTTTGCTATTCTTCCCTTGAGTGAGTGCAAACTACTCCCTGTTTTCCACTAAGTCCCCCCAGTGTACTCATGGCCTGCCACCATGAGCACCCACTCTCCCACCTTGCCCTCTAAGTTCTTGTGGCAGGGGACTGCCAGCAGAGCCTTCAGCCACCTCCCTACTTACCTGGGTTCATGGGTGGCGCCGCCGGGAGTTATGTAGAGTGCCCAGGGAGCTGATTCAGTGCATGGAGGGGGACTTGTCCACTATGGGGGTGCACGCTGATTGGTCTTCATGGTAGTTGCCATCTTATGCCCCGTTGAGCCGTGTGGGCGGGGCTGGGTGCCAGGAAGGGGGCCTGAGAGTTCCCATTCAATGGGTGCCTATGGGCTACTCCTTTATTGTGGCCTAATTTTTTGCCGCTGCAAGGGGCATTCCCAGGCCTGGGGCAGCTTTGGAAGCCAACTAATTCATGGCCTGCCCCCCGCCCCCTCCAGCACCGGTGTAGAAACTTGCGCCACACTTATGCCTCCGTCTGGCCACCAAACGTGCCTCTAGCGAAGTGGAGGTTATGTCCACGTAAGTGTGAGTTATGCCTGCGCAAGCCTTAGTCCTCTCCCTGAGCGCTTTCCAGCCCCCCACTTAGGATTGGGCTGCCCATTGCCATGGCTACTGATCGGTCTGTTTTCCTAACTAAACTAGTGGCCATCACAACAAGCTGGCAGTGAGTTGCACAATTTAATTACTTTGAGGGAAGAAGTATTTCCTTTTGTCTGTCCTAAATCTATGGCTTGTCAAGTTCATTGGGTGCCCTCGAATGCCATTGTTACGGGAAACAGAGAAAAAGTTATCTCTAGCCCCTTTCTCCACCCTCATGCGTAGATCTGTAAGCCTCTGTCATGTCCCATCTTTACTTAAAAAGCCAAAACTCCTTAACCTTTCCAAATGGGAAAGATGCTCCACCATCTCAGACACTTTAGTTCATCTTTTCTGTACCTTTTCCAGCACTGCAGTATCTTTCTTGAGATATGATGACTGAAACTCTACTCAGTATTGCAAATGCTGTCATCCCATAAGCAGATGCAAGGCTATTATAATACCAACGGTCTTGTTTTTAATCCTTTTCCTAATCTTCCCTAGAATAGAATTTGCCTTATTCACGACTAACTTCATATTAGGCTGGCATTTTCACTGAGCTATCTCCTATGACTCCTAGATATTTTTTCTGGTCAGCAGCTCTCAGTTTAGATCTTATCATTGTATAATTAAAGCAGAGATTCTTCACCCTAATGTGTATCACTTTGCACTTGAAATAAATCTCATTTGCCCTGGCGTTGCCTGTTCACCCAGTTTAGAGCAATCTTTTTGGAGCTCTTCACAACCCCTATTTGATTTTAACCATACTAAATAATATGGTGTCACATGCCAAACTTGGCTGATCATCTCCTAATCAAGGTCATTTAAGAGCAAATTAAATATCACTGATCCTTGGGGAGCCTCTTCCATCTGTCCGTCCATCCTTTCTTCCATCCGTCCTTACTTCCTTACTTAGATCTGCCATTTACTGTCTACTCTCTGATGTCTAGGCTAGCTGTTACCCATATTTTCAAGTCTTTTTATTTTTAAAGAAATCTTGTAAATAAAAAAACTAACTAACACATTTCTGTCTTACATGGGCATTGAACCAATTGACCATTGCACTCATAGGAAAGTAAACATATAACCCAAAAGTGAATACTTGCAGGAAGTTAATCTAAAATATGTAAAGGAATTGGATTAGATTGATACAATAACTATCTTTTTAAAAATTAACATTTATGAATGCCTTTGATGTTAAGTTATTACATGCTGGTAGAACCATATCTGTATACTTCCACTTGACCCTGTACAAGAATATTTTTTCACAATTTAAAAACTACTGAAGCATTGGAATTAGGCTGGTGAAGGCCACTAGGTCTAAGGGGAAAGCTCTGAAACCTGTTTCAGTGGCTGTACAGGGCCTCAAGTTTCTTAGCTGTAGGCATTCCCATAAGATCATGGGTTGGATCCAGTGCAAAATTTCTGCTTGTGCAAGGTCTTGCACTAAATCAAAATTACTGTATCCCCACTTTAGTTTCCTCTTGCATGAGATCCTACGCAATCAGTTTCTGGGAAATATATAGGGAGGGAAGTGCAAGATATCGTGCCAGCAGAATTGTGCTAAGGCTCCTTATGTTTCTATTTGTGCATTGATGAATCCAAGTCCATAGACCACTACTTTAAATAAATTCTGTATCTAATTGAATAGTCAATGGATCTATTCAGTGCTTAAAAGGCTGCTTTTTCCCGTATGAGTCTGGCCAGCAACTAACATGTGGGCTGCAGCAAGACAGACCAAATTATCTGGGTTACATGAAGGAGGGGAGAAAGAGGCTTTTATTGGCAATGGAATTTGTACTAATTCCACCTTGTTGTTATTCTCCTCTGAACCTATGGTCGAGAGGTGAGCTATAAATTCTTTAAGTGAAAAATAAGTAAACGCATATGAGATGTTCTCAGTAGAGAGCCAGTGTGGTGTAGTGGTTAGAGTGTTGGACTAGGATCTGGTAGGACCCAGATTTGATTCCCCTCTGTGCTACGGAAGCTTGCTGGGTGAACTTGGGCCAGTCACACACTTGCATCCAAATCTACCTCACAAGGTTGTTGTGAGGTGAAAATGTAGGAGAGGAGAACAATGTGAGCCACGCTTGGCCCCTATTGGGGAGAAAGGCGGAGTATAAATAAAGTAATTAATAATAAAGAAATAATAAACAAAATGTATCCTAAAGTTACTTGAAACAGGAGCTTTCTAGGAAACCAAATGCCTGCCCAGACAGTGACTTGGTACTTGTGTATGCTTGTAGGTGCCTATGGTGGACTGATGGACCGCCCATCTGCGTCCATGTCCCCCAGCTCAGTCTCCATTGCTGCCTCGCACTTTGACTCAATGGAGCTGCTGCCTCCTGAACTGCCTCCTCGGGTGCCTATTGACGAAGGTCCGTTTCCTACTGGCCTCCTCCATACAGCCTTCCCTGAAACCCCAGACGCCACAGGTAATGGTTTGAAGTAGACCACCTCTATCGGTAGAAACCTGTGCACCAGCTTAGGTCAGCCCCCCATTTGATGGGGTCGTACTGCACATTCTTGGTTATGGTGCCAGTACTTCGGAACAGTCTACCAGAGAAAGTGCAGGGTGCACCTAATGGGGCAGCTTTTCACAAGACCCCCCTTTTTTTTCTTGTTCATTGGTTCTTTTGAGATTAATTGAGATCTGGCTGCTGGACTGCACAGACTTTTTAAATCAATAAAATGGGAGCCAGTGCTCTTGCATTCTCTTTGGTGGGCTGGAGTCAGGCAGCAGCTAGGAGTGAGATTGTTCTCTGGCTGGGCTTTGGGAATCTACCACTCCATATATCCTTGTCTCAGGTTCCTTCCTCTTCCAAGGGGAGCCAGACCCAGGTGGAGGAAGTTTTGGTGACTCAGAGCACCCCCTCTCTGAGTACCCATGGTTCCATGGCACCCTGTCCCGCCTCAAAGCAGCCCAGCTGGTGCTGGCAGGGGGAGCCAGCAGTCACGGTGTCTTCTTAGTGCGGCAGAGTGAGACGCGGCGTGGCGAATACGTTCTGACCTTTAACTTCCAGGGGAAAGCCAAGGTAAGCACGAAAGGCATGGATACCCGGGGGAAAGTTCTGGGGCAGGCAAGCAGGCAGAGTGTCTCGTGAGTGATCTCTCACCAGGCCTTCTCCTGTCACCAGCACCTGCGCCTCTCCTTGAATGAGGATGGGCAGTGCCGGGTTCAACATCTCTGGTTCCAAACCATCTTTGACATGCTGGAGCACTTCCGGGTCCATCCCATCCCCCTCGAGTCAGGCGGTTCCAGTGACGTGACGCTCGTCAGCTACGTGGTTGCTTCGCAACGACTGCACGGTGAGAACAGGAAGAACAGAGCTGGGGGAGGCATGGGGAGTGGAGAGAGCATAAACACTGTTCCTGTCCATGTCATGCTCCATTTCCCTCCCATACTCTTCCATCATAATTCCAGGCGTATACCCTCCTTTCTCCCTCTCCAAGTGTTCTGCTCCAGCCCTGTACAATATGCATATGCAACATAGGGGGGGGGGCAACCCTTTCACTCCCATCTCTCTGAGCTGCTCTTCCCTCTTCCACCACCCCTCTCCCTATTTCTGACGTGGGCATCTCTGTCACAGGCCGGGACCGGGCTGGGAGCCGAGCGCCGGTGTCTGGGTTCAGTGGGGACCCTGACTCGCCCCCCAACCTCATCTCCATCCTTGCTGCCGCCTCCGCGGGTGACTGCGTGTAAGTGTGCATTAGCTGTAGGGGGGCTGGGGAGAAGGCATGGATATGAGAGTTTGTGTGTGTGTGTGTCACAGCCCCACACCATAGCCCATCACTCTCCATGGGTCGTGCAAGTGTGCGGTGTCCACACCATCTGCTGTGTTATGCAGTGCCAGGCAGGGAAGAGGTTTTAAGAGTGAAGGTGCTCCTCAACCACTGGCCCTTAATTTCTATGACTAAACAGCATCTGGAGTCTTATAGGAATTGCTGCTGGCCACATCCAGCAGATAGCATGTCCTGTATGGTATGCAGCCCTATTGGCGTCTTCTATGCTTCCCTAGTAACCTTATAATTATTTTAATGTAATACATACAGTAGGGGTGGGACCATTGCTTAGAAGTGGAGCACATGTGTGTGCAGAAGATTCCTGATTCAATCCAGATAAAGATATTGGGCAGCAACATGAGTTGGGAAAAACCTTTCTCTACACAAGACCCCTGGAGAGCTGCTGCCAATCAGAAGAGACAATGAGCAAGGTGGGCCAGCAGTCTGATTCTGTGTAAAGCAGCTTCATATTTTCAGGGCCCGACTGCATTGGGCTACAGCAGTGTTGTGCCATGCAGCCTGATTGATCGTGGATATTATAATGGCGCGCAGTTACAGTCAATGGGTGGATCCACCCATTTTGTGCACCCAGCAGTAGCACCTTCCTCCAACACATGAGGCTTTTCTGCCAATGCCGTTAGTTGAGTAGAATGGTCAGATGGAACTCTGTGTACCTAGACTCTGTACCATTCCACCCCCCCCCCCCTCCAAGCAATCTGCAAGCCACATATGGCTGTTGCAATTCTGAATTCCACTGACCCCAAACTCCTCATTCAGAGCAGGTCAGAGGCAGAAATTGAGGGTGATGTCAAGCCAAGGAAATGCAGAACTGAGCAGTAGACATGGGCACGAATCGAAACACGAAGCAAACTGTCACGAAACGGGCCGTTTTGTGTACCATGAAACAGCGTTTTGTGGGGCCACAGTTATCACGAAATTCATGACTTTTTTGCCTGTTTCGTTAGCTTCGTGAATGATTCGTAATTGCAGACAGGCTGGCGCCGATCCATTGATTCCCTAGACAACAGACCTTTTGTTGCCATTGGAAACCCCAATCATAGCCCACTTACCCTTGATTGGCAGCTCTTCTAGCCATCTGGAGAGCTTCCATTCTGTCCTATACAGCCAGGAGCGGGGGGGTCAGTCCCCTAGGCAACCAAGGAGGTGGGCCTTCTGTAACCATGGGCACACCAATCTCAGCCCTCCAAACTCTGTTAGGCAGGTCTGTCAGCCAATCACAGACCTCCTGTTCTGATCTATGTCAGCTTTTTGCTGGGATTGGAGTGGGAGAGTGTGTGGAAGGATTTGGGATTGTGCTTTTGGCTGCTGCTGCTTTAAGGAGACTGAAAGAAGCCTCTTATTTCCAGCTCTTGGCCTTGCTGTGGGAAGGTCTTTGGGTGAGGGTGCCTTTTTCCCTCCACCCCACCCCTCACTCTGTCTTCCCGGCCCAGCTTCACCACGGCCAGTCCTTTGTCCTCCTCTGATCCAGCAACTCCCGGTCCCCGTTTCAGTCATGTACTCTGGTAGCACTTCCCTTCTCTCCCTTCCTGATCAACGTATTGCAAACTGGGAGGGTGGGTGGAGGAGAGCCTGCTGAAGTCTCCCTGCGAGTTTGGCATCTCCTGGTATAAAGGGGGCCGTTGAAATGCCCCGGGTTCTGACAAATCATGAAACTAACAAATCGTTTCGGCAAACGTGTTAATTTCATGAAACTTCATGATTCGCAATTCGTGGATCGTGATGAAACACGAAACTCGTTTCGGGCTTTTTCCGTTTTGTGACCATGTCTACTGAGCAGTCCTTACCTTCCCTTGATCTGCCTGGTAGTCTTTATAATGTCTAATGAGATGCTCAGAGCATTTTCCAGAATTTAAGAGGACAGCTGTCCTACTGATTAAGAAAGAAATGAACGTAAGGTAGGTATCCCCTAAAAGGAGCTGAATTAATGTGTGGAGGAGAAAATATGGGGGAAGGAATGGCACACTTTTACCTCTAGTGGTGGGAGCTGAACTGCAAAGATTTTTAAAAAAATGTGTCCTAAAGAACTTCAACTTGATGTTGGTGCTTTTGTGCTGCACAAACATTGGTAGGGAACGATGGTTGTTGTGGGTTTTCCGGGCTGTATTGCCGTGGTCTTGGCATTGTAGTTCCTGACATTTCGCCAGCAGCTGTGGCTGGCATCTTCAGAGGTCTTTTGGTGCTACGCCTCTGAAGATGCCAGCCACAGCTGCTGGCGAAACATCAGGAACTACAATGCCAAGACCACGGCAATACAGCCCGGAAAACCCACAACAACCATCATTCTCCGGCCGTGAAAGCCTTCGACAATACATTGGTAGGGAAGCCAGTCACCAGCTTTCTAGCTTTCTGCTGTGCCATTTGTGCTGTTAAATAAGGTGTATGGCAATTTACATGCATGGAATTCTCAGAATTCAATACGCAAACTTAATCTGCTTTAAATAACTTGCTAAAGACCTCTCTGTTGAGTATTGTTACAGTTGTGAGTATCTTACAATTCCCATCCCAGTGCAAAATATGCCATGGGAACAGCATGCAGAAACTCGTTTTTTTTTAAAATGTCAAGTTTCTGGTTGTGTGGGTTTGAGAAGGTATGGATGAGTTGGTAGGAGCCCAGTAGTGATGCTAAAGTGTCCTGTATATGCAGCACTTTGCATCTCTCTGAGGCTAGTAGGACTAGTCTGTTTCAAAATAAGAGTTGGTACTCCAAATAATATGCAGTGCCACTAAATAAAAATAAAACTTGTAAATCATTGCAAAACATAACTAGCTTATTAATTGTATGAGTTTTAGTTGATTATTCAAAATCTACAGATGTTTGTGCTTGAATAAAACATTAGCTTTAGGAAAATATGCATCATCTAAAAACAAAAGCACGGTTTTCAGCATGGATCATCTTAGAAGAAACATGTCCTCTTGTGACAGAGCAAGGGAGGAATGCCTCTTCTAAGGAGGTCAAGCCACTCGTGGATTTACAAATTCTTAATTATGTTCAATAGAATTTTTTTTAAAAAATCTGTTGCCTGTTTGAGCTGAGCTAATTAAAGTGTGTTAAGACATCACAAACAAACCTCTCATGCTCTCTACTCCTTCCTCTGTCCCTTGTTGTGAGGCACAGAATAAAGACTTCCTGTTTTGAATCAACTCCACTTGAGTGGTACCTCAGCTCAGCAGCACAGGTTTGTTTCTTGCCTACAAACCTGGACTATAGACCAGGATTCAACTATGGCTTCAGAATAAAAGACAAGAAACAAAGCATGGTTTGTCACTTCACCCAGTTTGGATGTTATAATAAACCTCAATTTGTTGAAACCCAGAAAGTCTTTGATTCCCCGCACAGCACAAGAGGAGAGAGTTAATTGTGTGTCCCACCAAAGACTTCAGAGCTATGGATGCAGCCCAAATGTTAGAACCCTAACAGTTTTGTATTATCTAAAAGGCTAAATAGCACATCCACATCAAAATGCACTGGCACAACAAAATCTTCTGATCAGAGTATTTGGCAGATTAATTTATGCCAAATGAGCAAATGGGAGGGCAATGCAATTTGCATATTTTATATAAGTTGTTTTAAAAAATCATCAAAATGTACTCATAGCCTGAAAGCAATACCAACTTGCTCCTCTTGCTGCACTAACTTTTTGTAATAATCCTGGTGACGTTTTTTCCTGTCTCACCACAGCTAGTCTAATGGGTGTCCATTGCTATATAATGGTGCAAAGCTGTAGTCTGAGCTGTTTGTTGCTCCCCCTTCCCATCCTGTTGTCCTCCAAGGTGTTTGAAGTGTTCTGACTGACCAGCCACTATTGTTGCCACTATTTAGCTTAAAGGCACTGGGGTAGGAAAGCAGCCTGTTTTGGACTCGGTGACTTTGGGGACAGAATCTTGGATGATGCATGCCTGTTCTTCACTTAACCTCCAGCCATCCTCTCTTTGTCCATGTCTTTCCGCTCTCTCTACAGAACCGAACACCTCTCGTAACTTTCCGCCGGCGCCACCTCCACTCCCTCCAGCTCGACCTCCTCAAGTTAATCCTGACCATGGACTGTTGGAGGCCGAGGGGCAAGTCCAGGAGGAGGGCCTGACGGAGTTGGAGGCAGACGAGGGAGCAGCTGCAAGGGGAGGGGGTACCCTCTCCCTGCCGGAGGAGCCGGAAGGACGAGCCAGGGCTGTGAACAACCAGTACTCATTTGTTTGAGCCCCGTGGGTGTGGGATAGAGGAGGGAACCAGCCCTCAGTTCAATGCCCCTATATCTCCAGTGAAGATCTAACCCTGACCATGGGTACAAGATGGGCTTGAATACCCAATAGACTTCTACACTTTCCTCAATGACCTTTTGATGGGGGAGCAATCTTTATCCCTCAGCCCTCCCTCTTTCCCTTGGGTAGGGAGCCAACATCACTTCTGCTTGCCCCCAAAATTGTAGGTACAAGACTCTCCTCCTGGTTTTGTGCTCCCTACCTGTAATGGCTTGGTATGCACTACTTTAGTCCCTGTTTGGTTACTAAGACATCAATCTGCTCTCCACCTCCCTCACCCCCACAAAAAAATTATTTGCAATTGGGCAGGAGCAATGACTGTAAAACACTACATGGAGGGGGGGGGGTATTCCCACGCTCAGCTTCTTGACTCCAGGCACCATGTCTTGCACCCCTCACCTTTTTTCTTGCTGAATGTATGGAGCCTTTGAATGTAACACCCTCTCCCTCCTCATCTCCTCTTCTGAGGCGATGAGAAGGGGAAGGCTGGCTCCCTCCTTTTCCCAGCTTGGAAATATATTTATAGCCTTCCTCCTCTCCTTGTTTTCCTACCACCACCAAACTGGGGCCTGGCCACACTCTTAAAAAGCTGCCACCACCCCCAGATAAATTTAAAGATGATATGAATATATATACCACCTTTCCTCAACTATTGCCCTCCCTTTCTTCAGCAACCCCTTCCCCTTAAGGTTTATTTTTCTACTGTGGACTAGTTGGACTGCTCAGGCCCCCCACCTTCAATTCTCTTTTTTAATTTGCTCTGAGGTACTGTTTGTTTATCTGTGTCTTTTTTGTTGTTTAGCTTTTTTTGGGAGTTTGTATGAAAATAAAGGAAACATCATTTTACTTTTTTTGAAAGAGAAAATTATGAGGAGGGGGAGAAGAAATTTACTCAGCTCAGATCTTTTCTCTTGCTTTTGAATACCCTCTGAAGAAATATCTTAAAATTGGGTACCAAATGTGTGTATGAGGGAGGGGGTAGAAGGATAATACAACTTATGATTTGTATAATGCTTGAAAGCATTCAAAACCCATTGTGAATATTCTCTCAGTCACCATAATAACTTGGTTGGGTAGTTTGGCATAATATATACCTATAGTCCAGATGCGGAGACTGAGGTTGAATCAGAATAGTTTGTGAGAGCAGAGCAGGAATTTATAGATAAGATATTACCTGTAGCACCTTGTATGTTACCTGGTATCATCGGGAAAAAGCTGTTCAGTTTGTGACCAGGGCAGGGAATTAGTATCATGTCTGGAGGGGGGAAAGGAAGTCTCCCAGTTGTGTTCACAACATTGATTAACGGGCCTTTCTCAGAATTTTTCACCCCCATGTGAGTTGCAGTTTACAAGCTTGGTGTGGAATGGAATATTCATAATGAGAGATGATGGGGAGTCAGTGATGTAATAGATCAAAGTTTAAATATTTTAAATATTTACTTTATTGAAAACTTTTATTTTTATTTATTTTATTTATGCCATTTATAGTCCGCCTTTCTCACTGAAACTCAAGGTGGATAACACAGTGTGAGATTAGTACAGTTAGTATCAAGGACAATTTCATAAATAATGCCATAGGGTAAATAAACACAAGTTTACAAAGACATAACATTAGCAGGAATCCAATACAGAGTTGAAGAAATGCTGAAACAGAACATAAGCAATTCTAGGGCTGACATAGGAGCACCTATTTAAAGCAACAGATAGTACGTAAGGCAACATAGTGGTGAAATCTATGGGTGAAGTTTATGGTCCCTAACTCATTAGTGGAGCAACTGAGACCCCTCCCTACAATACAAAAGCCTTTTGGAATAATTCAGTTTTGCATCATTTCCAGAAAGCTAGGAGAGTGGGGATTCTCTTGACCTCAGGCAGGCTGTTCCAGAGGGAAGGGGCCACCACAGAGAAAGCCCGTGTACGGGCTGCTGTTGATTTCGCCCATGTGTAGGGTGGCACCTGCAGGGGACCCTGTTCAGATGAGCAAAGTTGCCATGGACGAACATAGGAAGGGAGGCGATCCTGTAGGTATGCTGGACCAAGGCCGTGAAAAGCTTTGTATGTGATAACTAATACCTTGAACTGAGCACGGTAACTGATAGGTAGAGTGACTGCAGAATGGAGCTGATGTTCATACTCCTGATAACAGCCAGGCCGCAGTGTTTTGCACCAATTGGAGTATTTTAGTTAACTTAGATGGGAGAAGTATGTATAGTGCATTACAGTAGTCAAATTTTGATGTTACCATAGCATGCATCCTGGCGAATAGGTCTCCATGCAGCTTCCCAGAGGACAAAACTTACAGTGTGTGGGGGTGGCAGAGCAGTATTTTTTTAAAATTTGTTTTCTGTTTTGTGCAGTGTATAGTGTCAAGGTGAGCAATGGAACTGCAAGTTGTTTTAAAACTTGCAGGTTCATGGAAAGTTGGGATGAGGGAGCTCTTTAAAGGCCATAAGGCTCAGGTGGGAGGGCCAGTGGGACTGGATGGGTAATCCTGAATCTCTTGACAGGTGATGGAGCTGGAGTGTGAGGGCACCTCATAATTCACCATGTGGCTGTAGGTGGCGTTGACCAGATGACAGACCTAATGAAACTGTTAACGCAAGAGGGGCTGGTGAAGGTGCCTGGGAGCAGTTAGAGCTCTCGGTACCAAACTGGCAAATTAGTCTAAAGGCAAGGTTACTTGGAAAGTAAATACCACCTGAGACTGGCCAGAAAGGTGGCGGGATACAAATGTGGCTATCTCTGAAGGAGGACTAGGTAGGACCACCAGCCTCTCCCCTTAGATTCAGCTGAGCTGAATCAGTGAAATTTGCACAGATGTAAAAAAAATCCTACAGTTACTACTTCTTGGAGCCAATGGCACAGAAGCTTTCGGCATATAAATTCAAGAGCAATCCTGCTAGGGTTTACCATCTGCTTTCCCTACATTGGCCCACCAGATGCCCCCAGAGGCTTGCAGGCAAGGCGTGGAGACCACGGCTCTCCCTGGTGTTGATTTCTAACGCAGCTCCATCTGATATCATGTACATTGCAGACCTAAACTCTTGACCTGTCTCAACTATGTGGTTGCTTATCCTGTAGTCACTGGAAAGGGACAAAAAGCCTTGCATGCCATAGAGCTCCCCTTTCTACCACTGAAAGCCCTGCTAGGTGCCTTCTGCACTATCTGTGACTTCTTCCCACAAACATCCAATCCTATCTTGGCAGTTTTAAGGGCTTAAATTATTTTCCCTCTGAAAAAAATTGACATAACTACTACCCTGTTCCTGCACTCATGCTACGCATGTGTTGGAAGGTGCCATTCTAGCCGACTTACTGCAACTCTGTAGGGTTTTCAAGGCAAGAAACAGTTGGTTTACCTTTGCCTGCCTTTGCGCAGTACACAACAAAGGAGAATGATGGCCAAAATGCTCTGATGAAAAGAAAATCACCACCATAACTATCTAACTTATACTTTTTATTTTCAGTTCAAATATTTCAACTCAAGTCATTAGAATTTATAGCCACTTAACAGTCTCTTCACCATATGCAAGTTATACAATGTCACTTTTCCAAATCCACAATCATAAAAGGATCACCCATTTTGTTATACTTTAGTAATATTAGTCAGTCCAATAATATATTTATTTCTTGGTGACAGGTGCAAACTTGTTAATCTCCATACAGCTTAAAGTGACAGGTGAAAATTTCATAAGTATAAGATTTAACACTGTGCTGGCTACTCCCTACAAATAGCTTATAAAACCTGTATGTGCATTCAACCCTGCTGGGGAAAGGGTATTTAAAAGAAACATCCAGTATGCCTCCTTTTGAAGAAGTTCCTTCTGTTTATCGTTTGAAGTTGCCACATACACAGCGGCAAAAGAACATTCTTCCTCGCTCCTATGCTGTGAGGAAAAATGGGAAGCCAGAGGTGCATGCACCACCCTGTTTTGAATTCTTCACATGTGCTGCATAATCCTACTCTTGAGGGATCTTATAGTACTTCCAATATACAGCAAACCACAGGTGCATTCAATTAAGCACACAACTTTGATGGTACTGCAAGTACAGAAATTTCTCAATTCTATCTCACTTTGCTGCGTTAGTGCCTTGATTTTACATCCATTCTTACTCAGAGGGCACACTCTGCAGTGGCCACACTGAAAATGCCCCTTAGGGGTGCTGATCTCCCTTCTAAACTCCCTGTGTTTTTGGAACAATTTGTATCGCAGCTGTTAACTATGACCCTTTTATTCCCTTTATAAAATAAAAGACAGGTCCCTATTGATTGCATTGGCAAGTACGGCCCGGCAGATGGCAGGAGTAGAGGATTTTTAAAATGTATTTTATTTATATTTATTTTAACATGTTTATCCTGCTTATTCTCAATTGGACTTAAAGCAGCTTCCAACAATACTGACATACAGTTCAAATAGAGAAATTCTGTTCAAATAAATTAACAATTTAAAGAGGCAAAAGTATTAACATAAACAACCAAAAAATATACTGGGGTAGTCTTTGATGCACCGAGCTGGCTTACTCAGGACCATAGCTGGTCTCTCTTAGCCCAAGTTGGCATTTTGGCTCTCTCTCTCTGAGCACAGGATGTTGTAAGGAAGAAAAAACGTGTTTGGAAAGGTGCTGGGTCTTCATCCTGTCCAAAGATGGCACTGCTGCTCTTTGTAGAGCAGTGCTCACCTAAAACCACTAGTCTGGGGTGGGAGTTCAGAGCAAAGGATTCACCACTGCTGTCTCTTGTGCCACAGTCTTTCAATTTAAAACTAGTACTGGTGAAAGACAAATGGGAGGAGGAGAGCCCAAATTCAAATGCTTTAAGAAACCACATCTGTATCTCTGCCTTGCCTGTGGTTTAAGCTTGATTTGAGACACACATTTTGTAGGAGGAATGTGAATTTCAGAGAAGCTCTTAACTCTGGAATCCCATCTTTTCTCAACTTCCCCTTGAGCAGAGGCTGTTTTTCCGTTTGACAATTTTGGATGCACACTTTTACATTTGTAATGTGTGTGTACTCTCCCACCCCCATTTCCCCAACAATGTTGGTCTGCTGAGAGATTTCTGCTGTTCAGCTGCTCCTTCATCCTTTCCACAACCCATAGGCAACAGGAATGGGGGGAGTATCTCGGGTCCTGCATTCTCCCACTGCCTTATGGGAAATGATGGCTGCCTTTAAGTGAAACTTAGTTTGGCTCTGGCAGCATTTTCACTCAGACCTGCCTGGTTCTCCTTATGGCAGTCCTCATTCCACTTGGCGTTTGTCCATGCAGGTCCTGTGATTCCCCACCCACCCACCCCAGCACAGTGTTTTGGGTTGTCTTCCTTCACCAGCAGAAAAGCTGGCTGGCATCATTCAACCCATGTCTTTTGCTTATATTTTAATCCCTCCTTTCTCCAAGGAACTCTGGATGGCTTAGATAGTCTTCCCCTCTTCCATTTTATCCACACAACAACCCTGTGATGTGAATTAACCTGAGGAACTTCCTCTCAGATTAACTTGCCTCACATAGCTGCTTGGAGGAAGGGTGAGATAAAAATTTAAGACAGTGGGGTAAAGTCTGTATTTCCATGCAGTGCAAAACTTCACCTGCAGATTATTGGGAGCAAAGCTGTTCTTAGTTACAAGGTGAGGCCAGGAAATTTGTTTTTTAAGCAGCTGGCAACTCTTTATTTAGTTATAAAATAAAAAAGAGTCCAGTAGCACCTTTAAGACTAACCAATTTTATTGTAGCCTAATTGGTTAGTCTTAAAGGTGCTACTGGACTCTTTTTTATTTTGCTACTACAGACTAACACGGCTAACTCCTCTGGATTTATTTAGTTATAGGTGGCTCCACAGTGTACCAGTATTCCAAACACCTTTCTGAGCACAGAGCAGGGTGGCCAACTCTTGAAATATAATTTCTGGTGCCTCTGTGGGACCTAAGTTTGGATCAAAACCTGTACTGACATCTAAATTTGACAGGTTAAAAATAGGCTGAGGAAGGGAGAAAATAAACAGCCTTGTCTCAGGCTTTTCTGGCAACTGGTTCAAAAGTGAACAAACAAGTCAAGGCAAGGGTTTTCTTTCTGGCATCCCACAACCCTCGTGGCAGCATAGGCCAAGAGTGGCCAGTGTTTGTTCACTCATGCAGTGGGAATGGGTTTGTCTGCCAGGGTGGAAGAGAGAAGCCAACGCTGTGTTCAACAACGGTGTAAAAAAACCCCACACAGGTTGGTACAACATTTTTTCTGCTAGCAGAAAATAGAGGACCACTCAAATAGGTTAGCCTAGAGATTATGGGACCTGCAAGGACAAAAGCTGCATGGGGACTGTAGTAAGGGGGAGAACTGGGCTAGATTGAGCTAAAAATCTGACTGGATCTCCCAGCATTATGTCTTGTTTGGTCTGAAAGCTAATCCCCAGCTCAGCTAAGAAGAAATTATCAGGATGATCAGTGATTCCTAACGTGGTGCCCATTTATGTGTTTCCTGGAGCTCACTTGCATTTGAATCTTGAGGATAAAAATCTTAAGGGTCTGTCAGCTGTCTGACAAGCAAAAAACTTGAGCTCACCCCAGGTAGTCCGTTCACAGCCATTCGCCCTTGGCTTAGCCATACCCACAGACTTCGTTGTGTCTCTGTGCTTGGCAACCACTCTTGGCAACTGTGCAGGCAGCAAACCCTTCCCTCTTTCTTTGGGAACTGAAAGCTGTCAGCATCTCTTCCCCAGAGCAAAGTGCTGATCCTGTGTTTCCGCTACCTCATGGGAGCACAAAGTAAGGCAGAGGATCCCATGAGGCATTGCCTTTGTATCTGCCTGCAGGGAGCAACCATTCAGAAGTATTTGAATTGGAGGAGGAACTTGGCTTGGAGGAATTGCTTAATGTTCTGTGGAACCTCCCAGTATGTCAGCCATTTTGTGATTGTTCTGTGGCAATAAGTAGTTTTTTTATGATTGACCCTGCTGTCTCCATGGCAGCTGTTTTGTGGTGGTGCCCACTAGCCTTTCTCACAAATTTTGGGAATGCCTGGATTACATGTTCTGTGCAGTTCAGTGGATGTTTCAATTGTATCAGGATGAGTGAGGAAAATAGCCATAGAATAGCCAATGCTTTGCTCTTTTTGTTTCACAGTATGAACCTCTGGGGCTGGCATTTAGAAGAGGGGACTGGTGTTGGGGAAGAGGGGTTATTTCATCTTTCCCCCCACTCCATCTTGTAATCCTGCTGAAAATCAATCCCTTAATTTTTTTTCCCCTGGAGGGGGGAAATATTGCTAATTTTTTTCCTCACTGGGGCCAAAGCAGCTGACAGGCAGGAGGGAGGGATGATTTTTAGTAAGGAAAGAATTAAATAGCTCTTTCCATCATGTCATCCCCCCCACCTTTAATTCAGAGCCACAGTGGCCACATTCTGTTAAATGGATCATGGGGGTGGCACATTCAAATACTTCTGCCCTCAGTCTTGATAATTTCATTCCAGGGATACCAATGGAAAAAATCCACCTTCTCCATTTCTTTTTGCAACAAAGCAGTCATCATCATATCTTGCTGTTTCTTCATTTTCACCACCTCTAACATCTGCCTGAAATCCTACAAGTGTTTAGCAGCACACTTATAACAGAGAACAGAAATCCTGCCTCTCTTTATGCACATGTCTCTCCCCCTCTCTTCTAGGCCCAAGAGGGCTAGATATTTATTCCGTGTTTAAATGAGGCCCAAGGCTGTCAGGATTCTGTGGCGGAGTGTGCATAAAATAGTGCATCCCATATTTTGTCTGACCTGAAACCACACACATTATCTGGTGCTTCTAAAACAAAATCTGGGCCAAATCAATCCAGATTCTGAGCTTTTTATACTGAACCAAATTTGCAGATATTTGCTGATTTTGCATAACTTATTTTGCTCCTTCAAGTCACAGGGAGGGCAAAGACTTATGCAAATTTTTGAAGAAATGCTGCTTGATCACTGGAAAACCAGCTCAGTCCCTTTTGGCAGATTCCCCACCGCTAACTTCTGCAATTTGATCAGCAATTGCGCATACATTTTTCAAAACCATAAGGACTTTTCCAACTGGGAGCTGTGATTCTCAAGACAACTTCTATGTTCAGTACCAAATTCTGCATCCGTGTGCTGTGATTGTGGGATGCACACAGCCCTACCTAAAAAATGCTGGCTTGATTCCCTCCCGCCATGAATTTAAACCAACATTCAGACTTTTGAGTGATCAGACAAGTAGCCCACAATAATATAGAGGGCTGTACCTTCAATTAGTAATAATTTGTGTATGGGAGAGACCTGCCTGACTTCTTTCTCCTTCCCCATTAGGTGTCTCTAATCAAATCCAGTCCCATCGTTCCCACCTATCTATCCAACTATTCTCCATAATCTCTGCCCCTCCCCTGCTCCCTTCCCATCTTAGTCTCTCTTTCCCTCTGAAAGTCTTCTCTTGAGCTCTATAATCCAGAGGCGGCAGCTGCATCTATTTTGGGCCCAAGGAGCTCCCAGCTGCTCCCCTTATAGGGTAAAAGCCGGTGCCCCAGCAGGGGACAGACACGGACACCAGCTCCTTCAAGACAGATCTTGTGGCTGGAGAAGGTGTGGGGGGGAGGAAATGGGAGGGGGGAGTGATGCTGGGGACCTCAGCAAACCCTGTTCCTGCACATGCTTGTGTGATTGTGGCACTCTGTGAAAGAAGCCCAAATGAATGGCACTGCAACTTGAGAGTGCTTTTTCATGTCTTGCCGTGCAGCACTGTTTTCAGTGATCAAGTTTGCTGACAAAGTGCAAACCCCTGGAATAACCTTGATTTAGGGCTTCCTAATGGAGTCCCAAGATGAAGGAAGGAAGAATACACTTTTTTCTCCAACTTCCTATTTTACAATTATGCTCATACTGGTGGTAATATCACAAATGGAGAGGGCTTATCACTCATCTTCCTAGGGAGCTCTGTATAGCACACATATTCCCCCTCCCCTTATTTTTGATTTTTAAGAGGATTTGAATCAGTTTCTTTCTAGCCCTAATCAGGCACTCACTCTAGCCACGAGTACGACACCACATCAGCTGAGAGCCAGTGTGGCCAACATACGTAAACACATTTTACTTTTTACATGTATTTACGTTACTTATAATCGGCCTTTCTCAGACCACTGGTCCAGCTAGTGCAGAAGATCTTCTGTGATTGGCAATGGCAGAAGACCTTCCTCACAGGTATAGTGGTTAGCGTGTCAGACGGGGTTCAAAGTCCTATTTGGACATTAAAAAGTCCTAAATGGAAACCGGTCAATCTCTCCATCTATCCTACTTTGTTGTTTTACCTGAAACCACTATATGTTTCTTCCCAAACAACGGATATCTGCAGTGATTATTATTATTTTAACAGGAATTCTGTTAATTCAAGCTGCCTCCAAATAGTGTACCACTCAACAGTTATTAGAAAATGAAATTAAGAGAAAATAACTGTCGATGGTGCTAGACTGTGCATCCCAGAATTGTCCAGCTAATTACTCCTTTTCAAACACTTTACTACAGTTAGGCAGAAAATAAGGGGAAAGAGAACTGTGTGAGTTGAGTTGGGCTCCACCCTGGACCTATTTAAAAAATCCAAGCTCTTGCCCCAGGCTCCATTCTAGGATGAGATTTGCTCTAGGATCCGCCCACTAAATGGGTGGCTGGGGAGGGGGATCCACCTCAGGCCATACTCCAGGTATTAACGTTTTTGGTTTCAAGAACAGACCTCTCTGGGTAAACTAAGGAAGATAAAGGGCTTTGTACATTGGCTCCCCCTATGCCAAAACAAGTAGAATAATGTTTGTTGGAACAGAAAGTGAGCTGGAAGAGAAATATGCTGGCTCTGGGATGGAACATCTGGAAAACCACCTTGAACTGGGCAAGTTTACCCTTCTAAATCTATATATGTGATAGGCCAAATTCAGATAGGTGACAAAGCACATGTACAGAACAGAAAAGTAGTGCTAAATGCTCTTTCTCGATCAATTAGTGACAAAGCTGGAAGGTTTGATTTACAGATACCTTTCAGACTTCCTGTTCTTTATAATATATGTATAATTTTGGTCTTATTTCATTAAATTGTTGGTCAGAGGCTGCCCTGGAATCTCCTTTCCCATACCCCAATGCTAGGCTTGCCGTATTTCTTTCTGGCAGGCCTTGTGCACTGTTAACAATTGCACAACACGCAGAAATTCAACAGGCCTAGCTTTGCATCTTTCAAGCTACGTATCTATGCTAGGCAAACCTGTAGCTGTTCAGTTTCTGCCAGGAAAATGTAGCAACCTTATCTATTGTGCCCCCTGGCCACTAGATTATGTATTTCTGTTTGTGCATACATTTGAGGCAGAAGCTTGGGAGGCCCAGTGTAGAATGTCAGAGGGTCTTGTGAGAGTGAGACCTGCAGGTCACCTAGTTAACAAAAAGGCTTATAATTTTTCCTTAGGCATGGGGTTAGTATGAGGTGCTGGAAAATGGAACAAATTAGGTTACCTGTACCCTGGACAAGAGGCTACTGTTAGGACAGAATATGGGGATACAGAATGGTTTCCAATTGGCAAGGGTGTCAGACAAGGATGCATATTATCTCCCTACCTGTCCAATCTCTATGCAGAGTATATCAGAAGGAAAGCTGGATTAGATCTACAAGAAGGTGGAGTGAAAATTGGTGGGAGGAACATTAACAATTTGAGATACGCAGATGATACCACATTACTAGCAGAAAACAGTGACGACTTAAAATGACTACTGATGAAGGTTAAAGGGGAAAGAGCCAAAGCAGGATTACGAACTGAACATCAAGAAGACAAAAGTAATTACTACCGAGGAACTACACAATTTTAAAGTTGACAATGGGGAAACTGAAGTTGTTCAAGATTTTCTATTCCTTGGCTCAATCATCAACCAACAGGGAGACTGCAATGAAGAAATCAGAAGATTGAGACTTGAAAGAGCAGCTTTGAGGGAGCTAGATAAGATCCTTAAAGATAAAGATGTCTCTCTGGGAACCAAGATAAAGATAATCCAAACTGTGGTATTCCCCATTGCCATGTATGGATGTGTAAGTTGGACAGTAAAGAAAGCTGACAGGAAAAAAAATGATTCATTTGAAATGAGGTGCTGGAGGAGAGTTTTGCAGATACCATGGACAGCCAAAAAGACAAGTAAGTGGATACTAGATCAAATCAAGCTGGAATTCTCAGAAGCTAAAATGACAAGACTAAAGCTATCATACTTTGGTCACATCATGAGAAAACAAGATTCTCTGGAAAAGTCAATAATGCTAGGAAAAGTGGAAGGCAGCAGGAAAAGAGGAAGACCTAAAATGAGGGGGCTTGACTCAATAAAAGAAGCCACATCCTCCAGTTTGCAGGATCTGAGTAGGTCTGTTAGAGAGAGACCGTTTTGGAGGTCTTTCATTCATAGGGTTGCCATAGGTCGGAAACAACTTGATGGCACATAACACACACACATGGTTCAGACTTAGAATTTATTAAATCAATATTCAGAGTAAGAGTGTGTGTGTCCTCTTGTTAAAAAAAAAGAACCCCAAATCAGCCTTAATGTATTTGGGAAGAGCATCTGCAAGGCAGAGATAACAAGTACTGGATGAAATGTTGGATGAATTGTTTCAAGCACTTTGGGAATCCACAGCAAAAAACACACACACCTGGGACTTTCTTCTAATATGAAGATGGAGAATATGAGCCAGCTGGTTCCTTGGGTCTTGCAAAAGGTGTACAGCAGTAATTTCTGTATTTGTGTGATCAGTAAAGGCTTCCCTTTCTTGGTCTCTGAACCACAATTTCATACTGTAGTTGTTCAAACATACATTTTTTCTATGTCGGAAAACATGTTTGCTATAACTGCATTTTTATTTGCCTAGGGGAGTTATCTTGTGTAAAAAGAGATTCCTCTCTATATTAGAAAAAAAAACTAGAGGCTTGGCGCAAGGAGGAATGGGGTGAGTGGAACTGGGAACTTTTGGGAATGTCACCCAGTTAGAGGTGGCCTGGAGAAAAAAAAATGTCCTGTCCCTTTAATGGAGGCTTAATGTGTGAAAATGCACAGTTGCTGCTTTTCATGGCATCGAGGTAAATAGCATCCTGTTGCACATCTGTTAAAGGGACAGGACATTTTTCTCCAGGCCAGGACAGTTGTCAACCCTATACACAATCCTTCAAAGTCTCCCTTTCCAGGATTCTCTAGGCTGTGAGCTTGAGCAGACTGATCCCTGCCCTTGGTTTTCTGAATCTCTGAAACATTTTCAGTGCTCAAGTGGTTTTTGGTTTTGGATGTTGCTAATTTACAATGCCGTATTTTTCTGCATTGCTAAGGAGTCCCCTTAACTTGTTGGCTGGTGGCCCTGTTGTGCAGCATTGGGCCTTTATCCACTATTATTAGATGGAGAAGCAGTATTTGTAGCTCATGGAGTGCATGAAGTGTGCATGGAGGCATCCTGTTTTATCCCCCATAACCAGGTACTTTAGGTTAGGAAGAGAGGCTGCAACTGAACTTGAATAGACTGTATGCCATTAAAGGTACTTGAATGGATTGAATGAAAATGAACTTGAATAGAGATTTGAATCCAGGTCTTGCTAGGTGCAGACCAACATGCTATCCATTACACACACCAGAGCGGCTGGCCTGAAGTGGTCCTCCTGATTCAAGGGCTTCAAGCATGTTTAGGTGAATGAGCTGGCTTTCTGAAGTACGGGACAGCTGCAAGATATTTGGTGCAAAGGAGCTTCTTAATCCAGCCAAAGGAGAGTTTGTAACTGATGTCGTTCATAGCCCTAGCCAGGCTAGGAGGATTGCCTATCGGGGATGCTTGTGGCACACAACAGTTGTGTGTATGAGAGAGAGAGAGGGCGAAAAACCCAGTGATGACTTCCTGGGCGATCCCACATTGCTCAGGGATTCCAAATTTCCTTTCTATTATCTTCAATGGATTCCCAAGAGTCTATTATATTGAGGGGAACTACAGAATTCTGGGTGAGGATGGAAGGACATTACCTCAGATATCACTGGAACACATGACCCATGAGGGCGCTTGTCAGCGCTTCAGTAACAATGAGGGCTGAATCACACCATTTACACATTTAGCTTGGTTTTTGTTGCTTCCACAATCGCCTGTGGATTGGCCTGAGGTAACCCCATCCCTCTGCAGAGAGGCCCTGGAGAAGAACGATAATTCAGAACTTGGGTGGGGTAACTGACCTCACCAGCTGCAGCTCCTGGCAAAGCAAGGTGAAACAAGGACAGAGCAGCACCCCCTCCAGGTCGTCCTTCCAGTCACAGCCCCATACGTCTGTAGGTGCGCATGCGCAAGGTGAACAATCAATTCCAATAATGTGTAAAAACCCATACACTCCCAACAGTGACACGACAAGACCAGGGTCCATCCCCTCTCACAAAATGTTTATTAGATTTTTTAATTTACTGGATGTCAAATTCAGAGATGCTATCTACTACTGGGTACAATGTATTTCTAGTTCTTATCCTGCAGTAGGGGAAAATTTTTTTTGAGAGAGATGCTCAAATACACACTTGGTGTCATGTGTGAAAACCCTATGACACAAAATGTGGAGGGATGAAAGAATGGACATCTGTGATCTCGGGGAGAAATAGCATGGCAGCTAAAAGCCAGAAGATATGGATGGATTCCATCCCCACAGCTCTTCTCATAATGTTCCCTTTCTTCCCCTTATTTCTCACATTCTCAGGGATTCAGGAAACTACAAATGTTGGCTGGAATAATTGTACTTTGCTTTCACTGTGGGGGTGGTCATTGTATCAATCCTTCCCATTCCTTCACCACAACCTCGGGATGTGATTGCTCTAGGTTGCTAACCTTCAGGTAAGGCCTGGAGATCTCTAAGAATTATGACTTCTCAGTTCTAGAGAAAATGGATGCTTTGGAGGGTAAACTCTATCATGTTTTACCTCACGAAGGTCCCTATCCCAACCCCAATCACAAGGTTCCATCTCAATTCTCCAGGAATTTCCCAACCCAGAGATGGCAGCCTTAGCCCAAAGTCCCTGTCTCCCTCATAGAGCCCCCCGCCCCATTCTCCAGCCCTCCCTGCTCTCTCTCCCTCCTACTTTCCATTCTCTCCTGTGGCCGCTGACTTTGCCAATCTTGAAAGGTTGCAAGGGTAACCGGACCCCCAGTGGATTGCAGCTGCTGAGCTCGTTATTGAGCCCAGGGAACTCAACACCCTCTCTTTGCGGCACATAAAATTCACGGGTTTCCCAAGCCGGTCCGTTGCATAACCTGACCCTGATCCCTCTGCAAACGGACTCCCTGCTCACTCCTGTTCTGAATGACTCGGCCTCAGAGGCCCTGCCCTGAGTATTAGCAGCTGTAGCCTGTGGTTTTTGTCCTCACCTCTGGGAAAGGGAGCTTGGACCACTGAGACTGACAGCAGGAGTGCTGGAGCACTGGACTGCGTCTCTTCCACCTGAGGCCCTGGAATCACATCAGGCACCAAAGTCCTTCTCTTGCCTCTGGAGCAGGAACTATCCATTTCTTTTCCTGCCGACACAATGTGTGCGAGTTTCCTTATTCACACTGCACTCTAGCATTGGACCTAGCTTCCATTTCCTGGACCTTCTGGATATCATTCTTGGTTTTAATCTATTAAGACCTAAATACGATGGGCCTTGACTAGTTTAAATACTTCTTCAAGTCCCTCAAATTTATCATAACATATAGATTAAAAAGTACAAGGTGTAAGTTCCCAGTTCAAGTCTCAGAGATAAACTACAAGTGATGTCAGACACATGTTTTTTAATGTGTCGGAGATGCAATTTTACCTGGGAATTGTAGTTGGAAACAGTGTTATGTCCCTAGCGCAGGTAGTCAGGGGAGGGGAAGTGCTTTTTAAAGACAGTTTTCAAAGACAGAACTGCACGGGATCGCTGGGGGAGAAGAACTTTGCAATTGTTTTCTTGCTATCTTAACCGAGAGATGAATTACCAGCTCTTTCCCTCCTCTTCCTCTCTACGCTAGGAACAGGCTCCTGTCTTCTTATTTCAGTTGAGAGTGCAAGAAGACAATTTTAAATTTCCTCTCCCCAGCGATCCCGCATGCCTCTGTCTTTGAAAACCATCTTTGAAAAGCTCTCCCACTCTCCTGCCTCCCCATGCTAAAGACATAATGCTGTTTTCAAGTACACTTCCCAGGTTATGTCCTTAAGCAGGGCTTTTTTTCTGGGAAAAGAGGTGGTGGAACTCAGTGGGTTGCCCTCGGAGAAAATGGTCACATGGCTGGTGGCCCCGCCCCCTGATCTCCAGACAGAGGGGAGTTGAGATTGCCCTCCACGCTGCTGAGCGGCGCGGAGGGCAATCTAAACTCCCCTCTGTCTGGAGATCAGGGGGCGGGGCCACCAGCCATGTGACCATTTTCAAGAGGTTCCGGAACTCCGTTCCACCGTGTTCCAGCTGAAAAAAAGCCCTGCTCATAGGATTCTAACAAGTCTGGTATTAGAGCCTTAAAGGAATGTTACCAAGTTATGTTATTTACCTCCATGCCATGAAAAGCTTCTTCTGCTTTTAATGATTAAAGTTAGCATATCGGAAAAAGAACAGGCTCAGACATCATGTTTTATGCTCATGGATTTGCTGCTTGAAGCAATGCTCTGTGTACGTATTTACAATAAGGTTATATCAGAATATTGCTACTGGTAAGTCCTGTAAATTTTTAAAATGGATTCATGAGTAATATCCCAAATTTCTACAGGGACATATTAATAAATCCAGTTCTAGAAAAGATATGTGGGTAATCAAATCACGTATTTCTGTAAGCATGTGAGCCTGAACATGATTACTTCAGTTTTGGCAACAGAGAGACCTTTTGACAGTGGAAACAAAAGACTTAACTCCATTGCTCCACTTTGAAAAAAGGTCACAGAGAGAACATGTGCCTTGAGTGCCTGTATGTGACAGAAAGAAAGTTTCTGTGTTTTACAAATAAATAACTGCTGGAAGAGAAGGTACAGAAGAAGAGACTGCTTAACTGAAAGATCAAAGCCAAATATTACTAGAAAATGACTTGCTGAAAAAGGTTTTAAAAGTTTCCAGCATTTTCAATGCATTTTGAATGGTTGTGTTCTTCGTCAGCAGAAACTCTGCACACAGCTGCTTTCTCTGAATCCCATTGACCAAGGGCGATTCTGCACGTCCCGGCATAGCGCTATACTCGCGCAACGAGGGTGTCTTCCTGGGCCGTCGTCACACGGGCTTTTTTTTAGCGCTAAAATGGCGCTATTTCCCGGCAAACACCCACCTTATTCCAACACTGATGCGATTTCCTCATTGCTGTTTTTTGCTTGATAGTTGCGATATTTTGCGCCTCAGTTTGAATGCCTCACATCGATGTATTTCGCCTCGCAACGTCCTATGCCCTCCCTTCAATCCCAGAATCCATTTCTTCCTGCGACTCCCGTTTTTTTAATTTTATTATGTCCTTATAACGCCATAACGACATAACACAATGAAAACTTTCTGCTGAAGTAAAAATGACTCAATTGCCATGGCAGAGTCTTCAGCGATGGGGATCACGTCAGACGGAGTTTTCTGCGGGCAAAGGGCTATTTATATAATTTCAAAGTTGGAAAATCAAAAGGGCCGTAATGTTTATATGCTGTTAATCCGTTATAGCGGAATTAAACGCCAGAATAATAAAAAAAAGGGGGGGAGGAGCTGCTTCTGCGCGGTTAGAGAGAACAGAACAGAGTGCTTCGGTGTGGACAGCTGGTGGCGCGAAGAGCCGTTAGGTGACCCAAAGAAACGTTACTGTGCCGATAACAGGTAGGATGCTATATGCTGTAAATTTAACGGAAGAGATGCCCGTGTGACGACAGCCCTGGCGCGATTTCTGACGTCATCGTGCCACAATGCCGCTCTCGATGTGCAATGACATCAGAAATCGCGCCAGGAAGACGCCCTTGTTGTGCAAGTATAGCGCTATGCTGGGATGTGCAGAATCACCCCGTTTTCTTTCTATTGTGCAGTGCCACCCTAGTTTTCATGGCTGATCTACTGAATCAATAACCAATTTTCCAAAACTGGCTAACAATATAGGAGAATTAGAGACAGATCTGGGACCAGCAACATGTATGGGGAAAGAAAAATAATGTAGCCAATCCCTGGCCACCCCAGTTAAAGGATCTTAGATAGAAGGTCCTGGAAACAATCTTCTTCTGCCTTATACCCTAGAAAGCCAAAGCTAGTAGACAATACTGAGATAGGCTAGTGGTCTGAATTGGTATAAGGCAGCTTTATATGCTCAGAATAACAAACGTTAAGGAATGCATGAAATATTTGGATGAATTAAAGTCAGCAGGGCATGATGATGCATGGCCAAGGGGTCCCAAAGGAGACAGCTGCACAAATTTCAGAAGCATTAATTGTTATATTTGACAACTCATGGATAACTGGCATGATACCAAAACAAACAAGAAGCATAAATATATATGTATATATCAGAAGGTACAGAAGGAGGAACAGCAATGGAAGTACAGATTGGGAAAGAATACATATTGTTCTGTCGGCAAATTACAGAAGTTCATGAATACTGCCCCTTGTGGATTTATTCAGAGCAATATGTGACTGAAAAAGTGGTGCCTTTTAGTTAAAGCGTAATGTACTATGTAATAGTTACTGAATATTCCACATCCTGAATGCTTTTAGCCTAAACCTTGACTCTGACAGCATGCATTACCGTTTGTCTGAAAGTACCGCCGGGCCATAGCCCCAATGTTCTTAGCACCTGTGAGTGACAGCTCTCGGAAAGAGGCTGAGGCATCAGCTGCAATGATGGGCTGTGGATGGAAATGGAGCCTGGGCATGAAACAGGTGTGGGAAGATGATGAATAATATTAGGACAATGAAGTGTCCCCTGGACGGTGTCCACAGACTGGATGGGGGAGTGAAGTGCTAAACCAGTATAGTTCTTATTTCTCCTGGTCACTCTCAGACCACTCCCCCCACTCCATCCCCCTAGGCTGGCTGCCCCTAAATGAACTCTGGGTGATGGTTTCCCATGGATATTTCTGGACTCGAATTCTGGGGACAGCCCTAGGGAGGCTGCTTCTATCTTGTCAGAGACTGTACACCTGCTGGTGCAGCCACGGGTGGTAATCATGTGCACTGCACTCAGATGGATTAAGCTGGAAGCAGTTTTCATATTAAACTGGTGTTCTCCAAAATACAATAATAGCCTGCTCTAAACCAGCCTGGCCAGAAATGATTGGAAGTGGTTCCCTGAGGTAACATAAAGCATCCTTGTTAAAGGATTTGCTTGGTTTCCCAGCCTCTCTCTCTTCATACAAATGTGGCCCTGTGTCAATACAACAACACCAACATTCAGTTTATATGCTGCCCTTCAGGTCAATTGAATACCCACTCAGAGCAGTTTACAAAGTGTGTTATTATTATCCTCATGACAATCACCCTGTGAGGTGGGTGGGGCTGAGAGAGGCCTGAAAGAGCTGTGGCTGGTCCAAGGTCATCCAGCTGGCTTCAAGCGGAGGAGTGGGGAATTGAACTCGGCTCTCCAGATTAGAGTCCTGCCACTCCTAACCACTACACCAACCTGACTTTCAGTATCATGTAATATCGTGGCACTGTATTGTAGCACTGATGTTGGAAAACCCAAAAACTGATCTGGACTCAGCTTCTAACTCTTCTCTAGTGTATTATCTAGAACAGCTGTTTTTCATTCTCTTCCTCTTTGTAAATTATTAAAGTCTCCTCTGTTGCATCTAAATATACAGTCATCTGGTGTTTTCACTTTATAGGACCATAGTGCTACATGTGCATCTGTCTCCAATGTGCTCCATCAGGCACGCACACTTTGGGGTGGGATCCAACCGTCTTTTCTTCTGGAGAGAAAAGAAGGAGGAGGTCCCCTATGACAACTCCAGTAGACTGTGCTGGGAATCATGGGAGCCACATGGGTAAAAGAGGTTTGGGATGGTTCTATAGCAAGATGGAGAACTGAGTGAGGTTGAGTGAAAAAGCTGACTGGATTGAACACTTTGGTCATTAGTTTTCAGTGATTATAACACTTGTGAGTCTATCCTGCTGCTTGTTTATTTTTATCCTCTCCTTTACATTCATCCAAAGCAATTTCCTCTTTCTGAGCCATATTCACTATATTTGGTAGCTGAGTTCTCAGTTTCCCGTGGAACAGTATTTCAACCATAGATTTTTCCATGCACTGAAGAAAATGCCATATAGTTCAGCATGGCCAGAGGTGAAATTGTCCCTGAATCTATGGCTTTGTTGGACCCAGAAAAGGAACAGGTTGCAAATGAAAGGACATCAGAATCGGAGTAATAGGGACCTGGCAGTTAGCCCCAAATAGACTTGCCATTTGCCTGCCCATGATGATAGGGTTGCCCATGATGATAGGGTTGTCAGGCCGCAGCTGGCAACCCCCAGGAACAGGGGTCATTTCGTAGAAAAAGAGGTGGAAGAACTCATTAGCATAACTCATTAGCATATGCCATGCCCCTTGACATCACCAGAAGTGTGTGATTAGCATAACTGATTTGCATATGCCACACCCCTTGCCATCATCTATCCTGGCTGTTTTGGACCCAGTCCTGGCCATTCAGGGCCGAAATTGGGCCCAAAATGGCAAAAAGGGGCTGAAAATGGCTGAAAAAGCGCACAAAATGGTTGGGATCAGGCTGCTGCTGGGTGGGAGAGTGATCCACCACCCGTCAGAGGACTGATCCAGGCCGTTTCGGTCCCAATCCAGGCCGAAATGGGCCCAAAATGGCCGAGAGTCAGGTGGGTAGGGCCACCTGACATGTGACCTCTATGGGGAACCACCAGAACTGCGTTCCTGTGCATTCCCTCTCAAAATGAGCCCTGCCCAGGAATATTGGGGACAGATACTCTGGAAACCAGAGATATGAAACTTTGTGATGTCACTTCTGGTTGCATGTCTGTAAGTGATATCATGGCATCGGCAATACTCTAGGACTTTCCTGAATCTGTATGGTTTTAAACATATAGATTTAGAAAATCCTTAGAGTGCCACTCGATTACATAACATCACTTTTGGGCATACACCTAGAAATGAAGTTACTGCATTGTGTAATACTGGTTTCCTCCCACACACAGCCTGACAGTCCCCCACCCTTGAGAAATTGAGGAGCAGGAGGAGGAGGAGGAAAAAATGCCACTGAAATGGCCTCCATGATGATGGAAAATAAAACAGAGGTCCAGTGGCACCTTAAAGACTAACAATATTTATTCCACTATGAGCTTTTGGAATACAGAGCTCGCTTGTTCAGATATTCACAAAAGCTCATACTGGAATAAATGTTATTTAAGGTGTCACTAGGCTTCTGTTTTATTTTCCTACACTAGACTAACATGGCTACTCCCTGGAATCTCTAGGCATTTCCTTATGTTTTTGCGCTCTTTACCATAGAGACTGGAGAAAATTCCTACAGCGTCACCTGAAAGTGATATCACATCTTTCCCAAACTCCACCCTCCCCAGGCACTGCCCTCAAGATCTTCTGGCATTTGCTGAGGCAGTGTCGGCAATCCAAGCCCCTAATAATAAACAGGTTGCCACATTTGGGCTGCCACTAACTGAAGTTTCCAAATTGTCTTCAAGACAGCCCCATTGTACAGCGAACTTGAGTAAGAAGGGCACTTGATTTTCCAAAATATATCGCATTCCAGTTTTCCCCCTGGGTCAAACTGAACCTCAAAAAGGTGTTGTCAGTTGCACACAATTTCTGCTGACACAATCATGACAATTGCATATTGCTATGTTTATCTGATTACTTCCAGTTCTCACACACACACACTGCAAGAAAATGGGTCAGGGGAGGGTTGCTAAAACAAGATTAAAAATTAGGAGCAGATTAAGTATGATGCTAAGTATTTTATTGAGTAGGCACTCAGCCAAACAGGACTTCCCAGTTGTGGTTGTATTATCTGGAGTTCCCCAGTGTGGAAAGGGCCCAGCTTCTGGCACAGGCTTCTTGGACATTCCCCACATTTCAGAACGTGATGTCTCTCTATCCTTATTGCAAGCGATGGCCAAGTTCCCAGCGAGAAGCAAAATGGGGATATTATTTTCCTGACCAGGCTGAAGCAAAGAATATTCTTAGTATGGCAGAAGATTTTAAGATTAGAGTAGGAATGGGGAGAAATCAAAAGGAGGCACTGCCTCAGTGGATATATTTCTGGGAAAATATAAATGAGAGATTTGTGGACAGTGGTCCTTTTATTTATTTAAACATTTTCGTCTTGCTTTGGTAGGGCTGCTATCAACTGGGGGCTCAAAGCAGCTTACAAGGCAAAATACAAAAATAACACAAATGTAAACAAGAATATGCCCTGACCTGGATAGCCCAGGTAAGCCTGATCTTGTCAGATCTCAGAAGCTAAGATGGGGCAGCCTTGGTTAGACCTCCAACAAAGACCAGGGCTGCAGAGGTAGGCAATGGCAAGCCATCTGTTCATTGCCATAAGTCAGCTATGACTTGAGGGCAGTCTCCACCACCACCAAACAAGAATATACCACCCAAGGGCGGTTGTAGATTTGAGTGGTTGCCCCTATCTTGCAGTTGGCAAGTGATGGGCCATAAGAACATTGTGGGCTGGGGCTGGTCTCTGGCATGGCTCACCACAGGCTGCAAAGCATCAGCTATGAATCAAGGGCCCTTTAGCCCTCTCCTCCCCCCCTCCCAACCACAGCCAAAGGTTCAAAGTATCCACAAAATGGGAAGGGACAGATGCTCAGCCTGGGTCTTATTCAGTTGCCTCAGATGTTCTCAGTTTCCTTCCCTCCTTTCTTCTATGGCCAATCCCAGGCGAGGGCTGTCCTGTCCTCTAAACCCTACTCCAGTCCATCTTTAGCATCTCCATTTAACCTAGCCTACCACAAGCCCCTTCCATGCCAGCTTCCATTCATTCTGCAGACAGCTCAAAGGATTTCATCCCGAGCCTGATGGAAGGCTGGATTTTTGAAGGGGAAAGATGAGGTCTGGAGTACAGTCAAGCTCAGGTACCGCATCCATTAAAGTGCTGTAGACTGCCAGACCCTTGGTCTATCATGGCCATTATTCACTGGCAGCAGTATCCAGGGTCTCAGACAGAGGTCTCTCACACCATGGACCACCTAATCCTTTTAAATGGAGATGTCAGGGATTAAATTTGGGATCTTCGGCATGCATAGCAAACACTACCCCCCCACACACACACACACGCAGAGAGAGAGAAGCTGGGAGCTGAACTGTGCTGCCTGTAGGGTGAGGATGCAGTGGATTCAGCATCAGGTTAAAGCCAAGAATGTCACTGCAGCAGCCGTCAAGTAACCCTATCTTCCTCTCTAATGTCCCCAAACCACCACACACGCAAGGATTTGGTGTCTGTGGGCCAGAGGATTTAATGTTCCGATCAGGAAGAGAGTCCTGAGGAATCACATGTCTTTTGGGTGCAGAGGCAGCAGCACAAGGTGGTTCAGAGAGCAGGGAAGCCAAAAAGAAAAGCTCTTGAAGGAAGCCACCTTCTATTGCCCAGCTGTTCACCATCCCCAACAAAAGGCTGCGAGACTTCATGATCAGAAAGGGCTCATGCGTGCCTGAGCTCAGGTGGAAGTGAGGCAGAATACCCTTCGCTGGGACTTGGAGGTCCAGAGGGGGCCCAGACTGGGCTGCAAACCCACTTCTGTGCTATGTTCTCTTTATGACATTCTTGAATCCAAACAGACTGTTTTTGTTTGTGATTCGTGAGAAGGGACTGCTATTGCACATGATTGAATAATGAACTCTCAATGCACTACAGCAATTGTTTGCTACTAGACATGGGCACGAATTGGGAAAAAATTCCCGAACACCCTGTTTGTTGTTCGTTGCCATCCACAAGCAACGAACAGAACAGAACATGTCCCCTTAATGAACATGTTTGGTGTTCGTGTTCGTGGCCCTTTAAAGTTCCCTTTAAACTATCAGGTGGCAGGGGGGATTCCCACTTGTCGCCTGCCAGCTGATAGTTATAAGGGTTCTTTCCTGCCACATGCAAGGGACAGGGCCCTTTAAACACCCCCCACCCCACCCCCCACCCCAGTGCCACCGGGCTGCTGCTGCCAGGTGCGAGAGGGACGGAGAGATTCTCTCCATCCCTCTGACAGTGGGCAGAGCCGGTGCTACCACGGGGCCACTTCTGCCTGCTCTCAGAGGGACGAGGAGAGACTCCCCTGGTCCCTCTGACAGTGGGCAGAGCCGCCGCTGCTGCGGGGCCACTTCTGCCCACTGTCAGAGAGACGAGGAGAATCTCCTCATCCCTCTGACAGCGGGCAGAGCCACTGCTGCTGCGGGGCTGCTTATACCTGCTGTCAGAGGGACGAGGAGAGACTCCCCTGGTCCCTCTGGCGGCGGGCAGAGCTGGCGCCACCACAGGACTCCTTCTGCCTGCTGTCAGAGAGACGAAGAGAATCTCCTTGTCCCTCTGACAGCAGGCAGAGCCGGTGCCACGGAGCTGCTCCTTCCCAGTGCCAGCGGAACGGAGATATTCTCTCCATCCCTCTCGCACTGGGAGAGCCAGCGCCGCCCCCTTTGCTGTCATTTTCTCTTTACAGTGGCAAAAACTGTACTGCCTGTTGGAAGCTACTTTGAGGGGTTACAAAACTGACTTTCCCAATGTCCAATACCCACCAAATTTGCAGGGGACATAGTCCTCACTGTCCCCTGAAGACCCCCCCCCCCAAGTTTCAAAGAGATTGCAGCCCTGGAAAGGTATGATCCATGGGTCCCCCCTCCTTTGCTGTCTATTTCTTTTCTTAGTGGCAAAACCTGGACTGTCTGCTGGAAGCTGAAGGGTTAAAGCCAGAAGGAAAGCCAGAAGGAGTTCAGACAGAGTTCAGTCCCTGCCGTTGCCAGGGGAATTGATTGAAAGGCGCCAGACTGTCTGGCTTGAGGAACAGCTGCCCAAAACGAACAAGGCTTTGCAATGACCACTTGTTCGTTTGGAATGGGGACTCACGAACGGTTTGTTTGGGAACAGACAAATGGGATGTTCGTGGGTTTTTTTTCATTCGTATTGCTGTTCGTCTATTTGCTACTGAGTTTTTCTATGTGAAACACAAAAATGTATTTTGAAAGTGCATTATTCAACATATGTGAAAGCAACCTATATGTATAGGATTAGAGCAAGAAAGGTGAGGGCGTGGTCAAAGTTTCTATTGGCCAGGTCCTAGGAAATGAGGCTTGATCCTTAGTCACCAACCTCAGGGACTGATGTTCACATTTTACATTTACACAACCCCAAGAAGGAGAAAGTTCCACAGGCAGCATACTGGATTGAAACAATTGGAGTGTTCCCATAGATAGAATGATCTCCACACACTGAGTGTAACTTTCTTGCCTCCCCCCACAGCCCGATATGCTCCCTGAAACCATTCTGTCTGCAGCACCATTCCTTTGAAGTGGTATCTGTTCAACTACTACTATTTGCACAGAGTGCAGGAAGACTAGTCAGCACCCACGATATACAGTGCAAGGTCTTCAAATCATCTTCAGTTCCCCGAAATCAAAATAACATTCCCTGGAGCTCCATGAGACTCCTACTTGCAAGCTATCTCCTTTGCTGGATTCCTTGCAATTCCCACTAAACCTCTCACCTTTCTCTCATCATGGAAAACTCAGCATAGAGGATCCAGCAGGTCTCCTGGCCAAGTGCTGATCAGACCCATTCATGCACTTTATCATATGCGACACATGCAGTACCTAATCTCGGCTTCACCCCATCCTGGCCCACCTTCAAACATTTTTGGAGTACACAGAATATTCCCTGCTTCATGCTGATCAAGCAAATAATATTGTCCATTTTGCCTGCAGCTGCTACTTTGGCGACCACTTGCAGTAGGGACAGAGAGATGGCATATTAGAAACAGTGGCAAGTGTACCAGAAACCTATGCCAGGAACAAGCCAGGCTTTTTCCACACTGGGAAACTCCAGAACGTTCAGCCACAGCTGGTGAGCTCTGTGTAGCAGGGCAACTGCTCTTTAAAGATTCCCTCTCTGTCAATCTAGCCTCTGATTTCAAATCCTTACTGATCAGGAGCCTTCCACTGGTTCCATCATATTGGAACCAACATGTGGGTATTACCCTCGTTCAATGGAGCCATCCATCCAACTTTTGAGCATCAAAAGCCACCGAATAAATCTCTTCAGTAGCTTTAGGGATATTCATGGTACATTAGAAACCATTAAACAGACTATAATGTCTCTGCTTGATGCTTTGCAGTAGCATTTCTGTGACATTTCCACATGCAATAATACAATCCAACTGCTACAATAAGAGTATATCTTTTACCATAACCAACTCAAATATCACAGAGTAGGGAGTGCACTTTTGAGTCTCAGAGAACTCGGCTTCAGACTTAACAAAAAGTGGGGGGACGTTGCAGGCATGCTGGAAAAGCCCTGTTTGTAGTGTCATAGAGCAGTTGTTAGAGTGTTGGACATTCTAGGACTGAGAGGGCCAGTTTCAACCACCCCCACCGCCACCCCCCAACCATGAAGTTCCTTGGCGCTGCGTCCACATGGAGATTTTGCTCTGATTTCATGCCTAAACTGGAGATGGTTGTTTTGGAGCATTCACATATCACCCCCTAATCATTCACTCTTTGTGTTTTCCCCTGCTTCTTTCTTTGCTGTGATCTTTCCCAAACTTGTTTTGGTATGATCTTCTGGAAAGGATCTCAAAGCTAGTTTAGAGAAGGGATGATAACATTAGGAGATCCATGGTTCTAAGCTGTTTACTCACCAGGACCCTTTTGTCCCATTCTTTCAGCTTCATCCCCTCCCTACTCCCTCCATCGAAAATGTGGAAGTGATACTTCTGGCCTTCCTTACAGGGTTGTTGTAAGGATTGCTGAGAAAATATTTGTGAAGAACTTCATATTCCTCCCTTGCACTAGTTTCCCAAACTAGGGGGGGTGCCAGGTAGGGGGGGCTGCACATAACACCCCTCAGGGCTGAAAGCCCCCCCACAGTTCCAATCCAAATTGGTCCTCTGGGGTGCTTGACACTTGAATTCCACTTTTGAGTAGTTCAAAAGTGGAATCAGCTGCCTAGGGAGGTGGTGAGCTCCCCCTCACTGGCAGGCTGGATGAATACTTGTCAGGGATGCTTTAGGCTGATCCTGTACTGGGCAGGGGGTTGGACTAGATGGTCTGTATGGCCCCTTCCAGCTCTATGATTCTATGAATTCCCACAGGGAACTCATTGCTGTCTGGCTGCAAGACCCTTGGTGATCACATGTTACTAAGGATTGCCACCTCCAGGTGGGGCTTAGAGTTTTCTGGAATTACAATTGATCTCTAGACCACAGAGACCGGTTCCCCTGGAGGAAATGGCAAGTATGAAGGGCAGACTATATGGCATCGCATCCCCGCTGAGCTTCTCCCTGCCCCAAACTCCCCTTCCCCAAGCCCAACCTCAAATCTCCAGGAATTTCCCAAGCCAGAGCTGGCAACCTTATGTAACACGTAGTTTGGGCCTAAATATTAGGGTTAATTTCTATAGCTTTTTTGGATACTGTTCTTTGGCTTTTGATACTAGCTTGTTGCAGTGCTCTGATTGAATGTGCAAATGCCCGTTGTTCAGCTGGTGCAGTCAACTTCCCCTTCTTGGAACCAGAGCTGTACCTGGAGATGACATCAGTGCCCCCCCCCTTACTGGAACACAAGCAGTGTCATGTAACGGTTCCTTCCAATTTTCTGAGCAAGCTGAACTAATGTAGGCAGCAGAGGTTAAAGAACCTGGTCCACAAAACAAAGTTTACACTCCTCTCTGATTCTGTCTCCTCCCATCTGCATAAACATCAGACCTCCCCCCGCCCCTCGCCCGCTCCTCCTCACACTCTCTGGGCAAATCCACAGAAGACAGGACACGATCATCACCTCTTCAGTTGACAAGTTGACAGAGCTCCTTCTGTCTGTCGCTTGCTTTCAGGTACTCCTTGGAAAGAAGCTGTCACTTCTACACATTTGTCAAACCATGAAAAAATGACTTTTGCAATGTTCAATCTCTCCCTGCCCTGTATTTATTTAGATCCTTATATGCTGCTTTTGTCTCCAATGGGAATCCAAAGTAGCTTACAACATCATTATTCCTTGCTCCATTTTATCCTCATAACAACAGACCTGTGAGGTAGGTTGGGCTGAGAGATTGGCCCAAGGTCACCCAGTGAACTTCCATTCTAGTTACTTGAGGTCCAGTTGCTAGTTTAGTACTTGAGCCCCTTGTTACCTCATAAGGACTTGTTACTCACCCCCACAGGCATGCACGTTCACCAATTTTAGTTACGTGCTTTAACGTTTTAAATAATTTCACATAGGAGTCTCAAGAGCCTTTGGAAAGACAGTATGGCTTAGAAGTAACTTAAATAACACGCCCCCCCTTCCCCAAAGTACTCAAATGTCTCAAAAACACTTTAATTATTTTCACACCGAGTTTTCAATTTGTAATATATCCGCAGTGATTTCAGTAACCAGAAACATCTATGTAACCAGGGGATTCAGGCAGCCTGTTATCAACTCATGAAGTGGTAATGATCTCACCACATGGAAGGATTTTTCTTTCAGTTGAAGGCTGTTCTCGGAGAAGATGAATCAAGTATTTGGGATGGGGTGTGATGAAAGCTTCAAAGAACCAATTGACTACCCAATTCATGTCATTGCCTGAGGGAACTGGGGCAAGGAAGAGGATAGCAAGTCAAAATCAAAACTGTAGAAAGTTGAAGAATAAAGTATTTCCTAAAATATATTGGGTTGTTTTGTTGTTATTAACATTATTTATAGTCAACCTTTCTCATTGAGACTGAAGGTGGATTCCACAGTGTAAATCAACACGATCAATGGCTGGGACATTCAATGAACAGTACAATAGGGTATAGATTGCAGAAATCTGGGCCGTTTCCAGACGGCTTACCTGCACCCGGGACGTCGCACCACGTTTCGGATCGTGCCGGGGAAAATGCGAAATATCGCGTTTTCCCTGGCACGATCCGAAACGTGGCACAACGTCCCGGGTGCAGGTAAGCCGTCTGGAAACGGCCCTGATCCAAAAGTTTCTATTCTGCTAATAATTGAACCTTCCTCTGGGCGGCGGAAGAAGTGAATTCCTTGCAGTGGAAAAAGACTCCACTGTTAGTGGAACAGAACCTTTGGATCCAACCCATAGATAGGAAGCTGAATACTTTTAAATAACTGCAGTGCTTTGTAACATTCAGGTGCCTTTATAAGTATTAGCAGATGATTAAGAAGAAGGATGCTGAAGAAATACTGATGTAAATCCTACAGGAAATTGGTCCAATTGTCTGTTTTGGTCAGACTTATGGGTAATCCTTCCAACATCGTCAGTTGAATGGCAAGGAAAAGCAACAACTTACAGCCATTTTATATTGTAAATTTTGCAGGCAGTAAAAGCACTCAAAACAACATTGTTGATCTGCATTTGAGAGTACATGACAATCTCTCCCCTTAATGTCCCATTAACTGAAGTATTAACTCACTACTTGAGTGGAGTCTACAGCTCTTAGTTTAAAAGGGATAGAAATCAAACCTTACAGCTTTTAAATTTTTCATTACACAAAAATATTCACCGTTGTTGTTTAGAGTAATTGTTTATTAGGGTTTTCAACCTCCAGGTCGTGGCTAGAGAATGATCCCCTCGAATTACAACTGCTCTCCAGGTCATAGAAATCAGTTCCCCTGGAGAGAATGGCAGCTGTGGATTTTATGGCATTAATACCTTGGAAGGGGCCCTCTCCTCCCCCAAACCTGCCCTCCCCAGGCTCCACCCCCCAAATCTCCAGGAATTTTCCAACCTGGAGCTGGCAACCCTATTTTTATCCCATCTATTCTTCAGGGAGCTCTATGTAGTGTATGTGGCCATCTCCCTCCATTTTACCCTCATAACACTCTTCTGAGGTAAGCTGAGCTGAGAGAGAATGAATGGCCCAAAGTCTTCCAGTAGACTTCATGGAATTCAACCACAGCATCCCCAGTCCATCTGTAAACCACCACACTATACTCATTAGGCCATCGAATGCCACTCACTGGAGGACAGTAGTGGGATTGTCTTTATGCTCTAATTATGGGCTTCTCAAAGGGATGTGGTGGGCCTCTATGGGAAACAGGATGTTGGACTAGAAGGACATTTGGTCTGAACCCTCAAGACTTTTCTGAGCTTCTTGCACTGAAGCCATCCTATGAGACTGATGTCTCATTTACTAAAAGCAAAAGAAACTATATTCTGCCTTCTTCCTGTATATAAATAATGTATGCAAGCTGACTCAAGTCTAGCACTATAGAAAAAAGTGGCCTAAAAATATTGTAAATTAATAGTGCAAGGTGTCTAATCGTCACAGGGTGCTGTGATGACCTCTACAATAAATAGTATGTTTAAAAAATAAGAGAAGATCTGTGGCCCTCAGCCAAGATAGCCAGGGGTGCAAAAACTATGTTCAGAGGCAGAACACCACCAAACTATAATACTGTGGTCAGAGGCTGAGGAGATGGGCTACTTATTTGAAGAAAGCAAGCTGCAGACCTATTTTATACATATATTGATTCAGAGACAGGCAAATAATTGTGTAATATTGCAAGTGTGTAAATAAGAAATACAAGACAGATTGATTTAGTAACAAATATGGGAACGAGGGCAACCCAGTTCTCTGTGTATCTTTATTATAGACAAGACAAGAGACAGAAATAACCCCTAAATCTGTTAGAGGCAGGAGGGGGAGGCTAGAGTGAGATCTCTTGCAAGGAACAGGCGAGATTTGAGTGACACATGGGTCTGTGGCCACCCGGCCTCCTCTCTCCTGCTCCCCCCTCCAAGCCAACCATCCTCCCTGGCTTCTCCCTCTCAAGTCAGCAAAAATACCTTCTCTCCGCAGAAGGCCATATGCGAGTTGGTGGCCGAGGTGATGTCAGCACCAGTCACCCAATGGGGACCCACGGACACTGTCCAAGGATCTGGGCCCCGGGCTGCCTCATAAGGACGTGTGCCAGCCCCGGTGCTCGGTGAAGGCTTCTGTACGAGGACGGGTCGTATGGGCTTTCCCTCCATCGTTGGATACCGTGCACCAAGGACCATGGTCTGCTGAGAATCAGGAGGTACTCAAAGGGGGCAAGAGTAACACTCCACGTTGACCATACACTCGGGGAGCAGCTGAAGCAGGCTAAGCCGAAGGAAGAGGGGGACAGCTTTTTAAGCACAGCAACGGGACCGCTGTGGTGGGGCAAAAATGGAGAACGCCCATGCTAAGACTGCAGAGGAGTGCCTGGCCTACTTTGGGGTGAGCGAGCACACAGGCCTCTCTCCTGAGCAGGTGAAGAGGAATCTGGAAAAATATGGACACAATGGTAAGTACTCATCAAAACCATCATAGGCATCAGGTGGCTAGATGCCAGGATACAAAGTGGGGAGGAAGCATGGATGAATGGAGGAACAAAGATGGGAGAAGCAAAAAACCAGAAAGCATGATCCTGTAAGAGATGGGCAGAGGTGAATGGGTGCATGGATTCTGGATCCGAAGGATGGATGGATACAAGAGGGGTGGAAGGAAAGGGAGAATTCCAGTGCAGATTACTTCAATTAAGTAATTAATTGAAGGAAGGATGAAAGGGATAGAAAGAAAGAGCCTGGTGGGAATTTGAAGCTGGAGACAGAAGGTGAAGGGATGGAGGCAGAAGCAAAGCAAAAGAAAGAACATTGAAGATAGCAAGGGGGGTGTAGTAGCCAGGCTGGGGACACGGCAGCTGCTGCTTTGCTAAGAATAACCCAGTAATTCCCTTTGGTATGAACCAGATATCAAAATTGCTGATGGGCAACTTGTAGGAGCAGCCGGGAGGTGGAGGCGGGGGGAGAGAGAGGTATAGATATTGAAGTACAAGGCAGATCTGAGAGAGGAACGTGGGCTTAGCAACAAAATGCAAGGATGCAGTGGTGGCAGATCATGAGGGTATCATTGTGGGTTGATTTTGTAGCATCCGCCGAGGGTGCCAGCAAGCAAGTGGCAGAGACATAGTAGTTTCTTCCTTGTTTCCTTAGCAGGATGCTTTTCAAGATCCTCTCACTTTTAGGACAGGAAATGTCAGGAAGACACAGGTCTCCTCAGTAGAATCGCAGCAAGGAAGCCATGAAAGAGGATAATGAATATGTATCTAGGTGGCATAGCACGAGCATGCTTATAACCCACACTAGCTCACATCTCTCTGTTTCCTTATGGAATCCTAACAAGGGCTCCCTATTCTAACTAATTCTATGGTAGGTAAAGATTGGCAGGCGTGTTAATCTGTCTGTAGCAGTAGAAAAGAGCAAGAGTCCAGTAGCACCTATAAGGCTAACACAATTTGTGGTAGGGTATGAGCTTTCGTGAGTCTTCTTTTATCTGAAGAAGCGAGCTGTGATTAATGAAATCTCATACCCTACCACAAATTTTGTTAGTCTTATAGGTGCTACTGGATTCTTGCACTTTGCTAAGTCTGTGGTAGTAGCTCTGATTCAATAGCTTCTTTTTATAGCCTGTCTTTATCTCTCACCTTAATTGATGCCCCCTCATTCTCAGGCCACAGCTATGCCCCAAGTCTATCTCATAACCCTACCTATAATCCCAAGATTGACCCTGGGCCTTAATTCCAAGTGTAAAGTTCTGATCCCAGATATTAACCTTGATCTCTGTCTGAGAAGCTCTCCTCCTCATTGCTAACTTAAAACATAGCTTTCAAACGAGACTTCCTCAGTTTCTACTTTTGCCTGACAATGGCAACCGTTCTAATAACCATGACTCTAACAAGCTTCTCTCTCTCTCTCTCTCTCTCTCTCTCTCAACATGCTGTCTTTGAATCCCACAGAACTCCCAGCTGAAGAAGGTAAGCCCCTGATCCAGAGAGTGGAGATGCTACATCCTAGGAAATGCCATCATATTTATTTGAGGCCGGGGTTGTGGTGGTCAATGCTTTCTAGTGAATGTTGTAAATCAAATATTAGGGCTATCACATCTCAAAGCCAAGCTACAAGTGACGAATGACACTTGCCTGGCAAGTGAACAGACTCACGTGTATTCCTCCCTGTTCACTTGCCATTCACTTGCGCTCCACTTGATCAAGTGGAGCGCAAGTGAATGGCAAGTGAACAGGGAGGAATACACGTGAGTCTGTACACTTGCCAGGCAAGTGTCATTCATCACTTGTAGCTTGGCTTTGAGGGTTTCAGTCTTTTTCTCTGGGTCTTAAAGCAAGGAGTAAACGAGGGGCCCTGAATAAGGGGTGCAGGCTATCTTCTGAAACATTTTTGCCATTCACTCTACCATGTTCATGACCTGGTGCCACCTTCTGCCGTACAAGGCAATACTAGGCCCCGCCCTTGTCTCACAGAGCTACCAGGCACCACCCCTAAGCCTCCTAGCTTCTTGCATCTCGCCCCATCCCCCTGTGTAATCCAACTAAAACATAAAATGAAATAAAATCTCTTAAATTGTCTGGCATCATCCCCCTGCCCCCCAAACACACACCAGGGCCCCTGGAATGTGCTTTGTTTGAGGAGAACTTGGTCATTCTATTATATGGTGAGATGGTGGGGGAGGGGGGTTACACATTGAGGCAGCAATGGGGATATTAAAACACTTGGGAGAAAGTAGTGGAATCCTTGTTGTAACCCATATTGGTAGTCAGAGTGATTTGGGGCACAGAAGGGTTAAGTACTCCTTACTGTTACCAGCTGTGTTTTTGAGGCCATTGAAGAACAGTTTTACAGACCTGGTTGTTCTCCACTCTTATCTGGCTAGGCCTTGCTCAAAAGCTATCTCTGGCTCCAGTTTTTGTGGTACATATATGATTTGGGATGCAACCATTTCCCATTCTATTGCCCTTTCTCTTGAGCTTCTTCCCCAGAAACTGAGTGTGTTTCTGTGTGTGAATTTTTGCCCTCATTCACTGCCTCCTCCAAATCTTTAACACCACCGTTTCTCGCTCATCAGGCAAAACCATTTGGGAGCTGGTGGTGGAACAATTTGAAGACTTGCTTGTGCGAATCCTCCTGCTTGCGGCCTGCATCTCCTTTGTAAGTGATCCTGGTGTTGTGTGTGCAGAGGGTCTGTTACCAATTTGGAGCTGAAGAGAGTGAAATATTCCAGCAATGGGGAAGAAAGGCAAGCAGTTTGGGAGCATGTGGAGGGCTCCCATATGCTGAGGCCAATAGATTGCCAATTGAGTTAAGGAAGTTGGCATATAGCATGCCAGTAATAGATAATACTAAGCATTCGTACAACACTTTCAGTGACTGAATGCATTATCTTGTTATTCTTACAACAGACCTGTAAAGTAGGCCACTATTTTAATTCGCATGTACCACATATGGGGTTGAGACAGGTGGCTTGCTTAAGGCCGCTGAGTAAGTTCATGTTGGAGATGAGCGTGGAAAAGGGGCCTCTCCCCCCCAGATCACAACTCATTCTGTTAACCACTCTGTTACACTAGATGCACCTTTTGCAAGGAATACAGTTTTCTTCTTGACTGTATTGGGAGGTTTTGCACTGTGAGGGCCCACATTAATCCTGACTCCTCCTAGGAGGGCCATGGATCAGTGGTAGAGCATTTGCTTGACATGTAGAGGGTCGCAAGTTCAAGTCCTGGCATCTCCAGTTAAAGAATCAGGTAGCAGGTGATGAGAAAGACCTACCTAACACCCTGGAGAACCACTACTAGTCTGAGTAGGCAAAGTGACCTTGATGAACCTGTAGTCTCTGAACTCGTATAAGGCAGCTTCATGAGGTTAATCCTAACTTTCTGAGTAATGGTAGGGTATGATCCATACCTTTGGCTGTGCTAAAGGGGTGTGTGTGTGAGAGAGGGGGGGTTGTAGTGAACCAAATAGAATAGCCCTCTTCATCCTTAATTAGAAGAGTCTGTTTGAGTGTGGGCTGATCTCTGGAACAGTTTAAACAGCAAGGATTGATCCTGTTACATGTGAGGTAATACAAAAGGAGAGAGTGCCTCTGAATTTAGGAAAGATGAGAGTGCGTCTAAGCTTCTGCAGAAGGACTTTATTTCTCATCACTGATTGTAGCTCATATCTGGCATAAGAAGTCAGGTCTGGGTTAGCTTTACAAGCAAGCTTCGAAATCTGAGGGTTACTCTGTATAAGAGCAAATCCCTTTGAAGACAGAATAGGAATTAGATGTATTTTCCCCTATTGGTAAGGGCAGATCTGTTTGGCTGTGGGAGTCCAACAGTCCGTCCTAACTCTCCCCGTTGGTACTAGTGCAGTTTGCTACAGTCGTTATCTCCAGATGCACTGGCATATCTTTGGGATACAGTGGAATAACTTGGAGATATGCCAGCATAGTGCTTAGTTGCCCTCCTAAGACCTTTTGTACTGGGGCTGCTAGGTTCACATCCTGATTATTCCTGCTGCTCATTAGCAGGCAGCTTTGGGCAAGTCCCTATTTCTTAGCCTAATATGTATCACACAATGGGTGTGTGGCTAAAACTCACTGTTATGAGCTTACTGGAAGAGGAGTGGCATATAACTCTAAAGGTGCATACAGCCATATATGCAGATCAGGATCTTGCTGTGGCTTTCTCTCCTGCAGTGTAAACCTGGTTTCCCGGTGCCTTTCAACTCATTTGACAGATGTACTGGGCAGTGCTTGTTCAGTGGTCATCCTTTATTCTTTTGGTGGACTCTCCTTTTTATTTAAAAAACATTTACATATATATTTACAAAAGAAAGTAGAATGAATTTTTAAAATGTTGAAAAACTGCTTTGGGAAGGAGGCAACAATAGAGGTTAATGACATAATCTTTTTGCTGCCAATCAGTGCTGCACAGATTTTCCATTGTGCACGCGGACGTGCACGCGCACGTGCATACACACACACCTTTCCCCAGAGCTCTGCCTAGTTGGTTATCTAAATAAACCTGGTGAATACACTTCCACAGGGGCTCACTGCTCAGATTTTGAAAGTCTGTGTGCACCCTTGTGAATAACTAAACTGGTGACTACCGTATATTGATACTGGGACCATCTCCTCTTTGTGTTCTTCTGGAGAAAGAGTTCCTTCAGGTAAATAGGAAAGACTCACTCAAAATTTGTCACTATTACCTTGGGTTGGGAAATTCCTGAAGATTTAGGGTAAAGCCGGAGGAAGATGGGGTTTGGGGAGAGGACAGACATCAGTGGTATAAAATGCCATAGAATCCAAAGCAGATATGTATAATTTTCTCCAGGGGAGCTTATCTCTATAGTTTGGAGATCAGTTGTAATTTCAGGAGTTCTCCAGGTCCCACATGGAGGTTGGCAACCCTATTATCAGTATCACCACAAAATGTGAGGTAATGGCTGCTGAAGCTTCTGTCCTCTTGGCCATCTGGGTCTCTCCCGCAGCCTTGTTCCTGACACTTGAGATGTAGCCTTCGTGGAGTATGATACTGAATCCTTCAGGAGCACATGGCCTGGCTCAGCACCACTAGGTCACTGTAAAGGTCACAGTTAACGACCCGGTTCTCATGTAGCCTGGCCCTTCTCAGAAAGTCCAGGAATGCTTGAGTCTTCTTGGCCAAGGAGAAGAACTGCGCTCAGACATGCCATTGCCAAGTAGCCAGTTTCTTCATTCACGCTGCAGAATACGGGGCAATATGGTGTGTCCAGATTCCAAGAAAAAGCAAACTTTTCCAGAGGGTGAATTGCTGGCTGCCTTGAAGGCCAGTCTTGTCAGAAATGTGTAACAGAATTTAAACAAAAAAACATGGCAGAAGGGACACTGCACACACATGGGGATGCAGTCAGAACTGGAGAGAAAATGAGAAAGTTTTCTTTCTCTCTTTTTTCTCTCTTCCTCTTATGTACCGTACAAGTAAGCTCTCCTCTGCATCCATTTAGAGGCATAACTAATCCTGATTTTCCAGTTGGAGGATCCAATTCTAGTGTTTCTTTCCTTTTCTTTGGCTTAGGTTCAAGCATTTACCCTCTCCAAACATAATTAAACCTAAGCCAATTTAGGAATATTTGCATTTGTGGTCATTTGCAATGTGGAGCTCTTGATTTCTGGTGCAGTGGTTATTTTATCGCCTGTAAGTTTTGAGTGGTGAATTTTTGAACCAGAAATTAGCAGGATAAAGTCAGTTAAGAAAAGAAAGTTCTGTCAAATGATTGATAATCTTAACTGCAGAGATCCCAAAAGATGTGGGCTTGGCTTTATGAAATCACATTGTTAGCAGCGTTATGAGGCTATTTTCTGTGTGGTAATTCCCCAACCTGAGTGGATGAGCCATGCTGGTCCCACACCACTCCTATAGCTGTATTAGACAAATATCCATTGTTGTGGGTCTGTGGTGCACGCATTTGCACATGCAACTCCCTCCAGCAGAGAACTTTGCACAAACACCTTTGCGCGCGCGTGTGTGCGTGCGTGCGCGCGCGCGCGCGCACACACACACACACACACACCACCACCACCACCACCACCACCACTACCACACCACACCACACCTTGCATGCCCCCTCACAGTCACATTATATACATCTCCTCACATGCACAAACATGCATGCAGACCAGCAGGAAGGAGCTCTTTGCGTGCTCTTGGATTTCATGGGCTCAATTTACAGGCTTCTGGGGCACTTGGCAAGGGGCAGGCTAGGTTTAGCTGTTGGATTCCGAATGTCAAGAATCAAGAGGCAGGCAGGATCTCAGTAGGATATGGGGACAGGACCGGCTGAGCCAGGACTCCTGGCTGGGAAAAGACTAAGGGTCTTATTTATTTAAAATATATATGTGCCTCCTTTCCACTCAAAATAGAGTCTCCGGTGCAGCAAATGATAATTAAAACATTAAAATTACATTTAAAATAATATATAACTACAGTAAATATATATATAAACATATAAACATACACATACAACCAGGGAGGAGGGCCAATAAGAATTTACTGGAGTACCCCAATGAATAGAAGACAAGGACAGAGGGAGATCCCAACCCAATTAGCATGTATTGTCTGATCAGACCCTAAGAAGTGAGCTAGGCTGAAGTGTCACTCCTGTGCTCACATTAGTAGTTATCTCCTCTCTTGACAGGTGCTGGCCTGGTTTGAGGAAGGCGAAGAGACAGTCACAGCTTTTGTGGAACCATTTGTCATCTTGCTCATCCTGATCGCCAATGCCATCGTTGGAGTATGGCAGGTAAACAAAAAAAAACCTGAAAAAATATAAAACAAGCACCTTTGCCAGGTGTTCAGAGTGTAGCATGGTAGCAGTATTTTATGGCACTGTAATGGTCAACCTGTTACAAAATCTGAAGCCTTTGTTACAATCACTGTATTGCAGGGATGTAAAGAGAGATGAGGGAGACTTAGGGTTGCCAGCCTCCAGGGGGTAGCTGGAGATCTCCCGGAATTACAACTAATCTCCAGGTAGGATTGCCAGCTCCATGTTGGGAAATTCCTGGAGATCTGAGGAGGTGAAACCTGGAGAAAGTGGGGTTTGGGGAGGGAAAGGACCTTGGAATGGCATAATTCCATAGAGCCTACCCCCCCAGAGTAGCCATTTTCTCCAGGTGAAATGATCTCTGTGGCCTCGAGACCAGTTGTAATTCTGGGAGATCTCCAGCCACTACCTGGAGGCTGGCAACCCTATCTCCAGGTGACAAAGATCAGTTCCCTGGAGAAAATGGTTGCTTTGGAGGGTGGACTATGGCAGGGGTGGGCAATTGTTTTGGCTCGGGGGCCACTTTGTGGGAGCGGAGGTTAGCGGAGGGCCGCACCTTTTAAAATGATTGCATTCATTAGTTAACTTTGCATTTCAGAAAAGGTATAAATTGTATCATAAAAATCAATAAATATAAATTAAATAAAATAGTGGTAGTTTTATTCAATTTATTTATTGTGCTAATTTCATATCATCTATAGCTCGGTTCAAGGCGGATTTTTCTGACTGTCTTGGCGGGCCACAAAAAACTCTGTAGCGGGCCGCAATTTGCCCACCCCTGGACTATGGCATTATACCTAGGGTTGCCAGCCTCCAGGTGGTAGCTGGAGATCTCCCAGAATTACAACTGATCTCCAGGTGACAGACATCAGTTCACCTGGAGAAAATGGCTGCTTTGGAGGGTGTACTCTATGGTTTTATACCATTCTGAGGCCCTCCCCTCCCCAAACCCCACCCTCTCCAGGCTCCACCCCCAAAATCTCCAGGAATTTCCCAGCCTGGACCTGGCAACCCTAATTATACCCCACTAAGGCTCTTCTCCTCCCCAAACTCTAACCTTTCCAGGTTCCACCCCCAAAATCTCCAGGAATTCTCCAACCTGGACCTGGCAACACTAGGGATACTGAAGGAGGGAAAGACAAGGAAAACATGGCAAAACACCTCAGTTTTTAATATGGAGATCTGTCACCTCTGAAACAACCCATCTTGCTGTATTTCTGTTGATTTACTTGCTTGAGAGAAAAGGGAATGGGTGGTGAAGGAAGAACTTCCTTGCTACGGTGGCCTGGTTGTTATGGGGAGGGAAGCATTGACGCCTAATGGACAGAGGCTTTTCTGCTTGCAGGAGAGAAATGCTGAGAATGCCATTGAGGCTCTAAAGGAGTATGAGCCCGAGATGGGCAAGGTGTACCGGTCTGACAGGAAGGCTGTGCAGAGAATAAAGGCCAGGGAAATGGTTCCTGGTGACATTGCGGAAGTGGCAGGTGAGTGCCAAGATGGGGGAGTTAAATTTAAATGAGGATCCCCTTGAGGGAAGACTGGGCACGGATTGAGTGCCAGAGCCAGTAAGGTGCTGGGAAGAAAAGGCCATGAGCCTTATTCTGACAACATCCACTCTGGATAACAAAGATCAAGGGCAGGGGTAGATACTTGGTTTTGAAGTGGAGTCAGTTCTCCTGATATTACATCCCTTTATCTCCCATTTTAGGGCCAGATTATGGTTGACTTATTTATTTACTTCATTTATACCCCACATTTCTCTCCAATGGGGACCGAAAGAAGCTTATATTGTTCTCCTCTGTTTTCTCCTCACAACAACCCTGTGAGGTAGGTTAGGCTGAGAGTGTGTGATCGGCTCAAGATCACCCAGGAAGCTTCCATGGCAGAGTGGAACCTGGGCCTCCCAGATCCTGACCCCATACTCTAACCAGTACATCACACTGGCACTCCGTTATTGGAGGTCCATGATGGGATTTTCTGATACAGCTGCACGCAGAGGCAGAAAGTAAATTAGGGCTGTGGTCCTGAGGAAGAGAGGGTTTATCTCTTCACCTGATCATCTCCCCCATTGAAACTGATTTTAGCCCCAGTAAGGAAAAAAGGCCCAGTAAGGAAAATTGACCCAGAAGGGGGCAGGATCGATTGAGAAATCTGAAAGTTTTGATTAAGGCCTTGTTACGCTGATGTGAACATTACAGGGTATTTGGGCGGTATTTTCTGGTTTCATTTTTTGGTTGTAAGCTGTGTCTGGACTTTACCACTTCATGTAAGGGCTCCCATATTTGAGTGGTCCTCTGTACAAAAATATTCTCCCCACATAGAAAACTAGAAGACAAGGAGAAGGGTTCTAGCCTTACCTTCTCACTTGCTTCTACTGTTCTCTGTGGAGGGATTGTTTTTCATTCCTACCTGCTGCTTGAAGTGGTACAGCCCAAACATAAAGTTACCATTACCACCTCTATGTCAACTAGGCCACTATCTCAGCTGGAAGAGTGACAAAGCTGGTTAGAGGCAACATTTGAGATGGAAAAGATGTTGAGCTGGAGAAGAGTTTGGCTCCAGGAAAGATAACTGTTTTCCAAGATAATATATAGCATAGCAAGAAATGGCACAATGCAGCAAGTGAAGGCAAGAGGACTTTTAGAGCTGGAAAAAAGAGGAAAGGGAAATATCATGATGGGACTTCTGCCCAGCGGGGCATCAGGTGTAAGAATCGTTCTCCACTGTTTGGAGTTTGTATTACATTTATCTGGTGAACACCAACATGGTTTAGATTGGTGGTGGAGAGTGTCGTCAAGTCATAGCTGACTTACAGCAACCCTGGTGGGGTTTTCATGGCAAGAGACTAACAGAGGTAATTTGTCATCGCCTGCCTCTGCAACCCTGGTCTTCGCTGGAGGGTCTCCCAACCAATTACTAACCAAGATGGCCTAGATTTGGACAAGGAATTTCAAGTTTCAGTTGTGGAAACTAACCTCTGATTATATGAATAGTATGAATCCTCCTTGTTAGCAAATGGATCAATGACAGTCCTATCTGGCATCGAACATTTATTTATTTGGACATTTTAAAGCTGATTTTCACTTCTTGGAGTAGACTTTTTCCTTTGATGAGTCTGCTGTGGAAAACTGGCAGTCAGGGCCCAGTGTCAGCATATCTCTGGTAGGGCACCTGCTAGGTCCCAAGGCCTCTGGCAGGGTCACACTGCTGACCTCCTAACCTGCCCTTTCCCTGTGAGTGCTCTGCCACCCATGGTTCCAGCAACACACATTGCCCAGGGCTGTCAGGGAAAAGGGCTGTGGGTACTGCAGACGGCTGTGAGCATGGGCAGTGGGAGATGCACAGGAAAGTAGTGAGACAGAAGGGTGAGTGGGTGGGAAGTGGGGGCCCGGGAACTCTCTGCCCAGGACCCCCTTTCCCATATTTAGAACTGGCCCTGCAGTCAATGCTTGGTGATTATCCTTGCTAGCGCCAATTACCCCCCTCTTTTCTTTCCCAACTTTACTAGTCCCCCCCAACACACAAATGCCCGTTTGCTCCAGACAGAGAATCTCCATCTCCACCCAACCTTGCTACATTTCTTAAGCTCCTCCAAGGCTCAGCCCATTGTACGGGTGCTGGGCTGGAGCAGCTATGACCCACAATCCCAAGGGAGTGTTGCCAGTTCCCTGAGGGGCCAGGTAGTGCTCTCCAAGTCCACAGGGTTTATTGGAAATGCTGCTTCAGCAAAGTCTTTGTGTCCCCCCACCTCCATTCCTGTGCCTCCCTCAGGAAGCTTGTTTACTCCTTGGGCTTGGCCTGTCTTGACCCTTGGGTGGGGGTAGAGGGAGAGAGACGGGGATGTTTTGGGAACAGACAGTCCCTATGGTGCTTGTGGGCTAGAGGTGGAGCACTGAAAACAGAGCCCTGAGGAATCCCCTTCAGCTGCACTTACTGGGTAACAGCTGTCCCCAAAGCTGGGCTGGTGGCCAAACTGGCCCCTCCCCTCTGTCTGAATTAACTTAATTCAGAGTTGGTTTACAACAGGGCCAGTTGTACAAGTGTTTCCAAAATATAAAGGGCACCCACATGTACTATTCATGGGAAGGGGGTGGCCTCCCTCAGATTTCTCCCACCTCGTCTTATGGGGTATCAGACATTCCCTGGAGTTGCTTGAGTTTTTGTGCTTTCTCTGCACACTGCAACGCCTAGGTCTTCCTCACTGACTCTTTTTAAAATATCTGTAAGTGAAAACACACTCTGGGGTGTTGGTAGTGAGAACCACTTTTATTGACCAGGTTCCTTTGAGAAGGTTCTGGCAAACTCTTCTCTGTGCTGTAACCAAATGTGTGATAGTATCCTGTCTGTCACACTCCGAATTGGATCCTGTGGATCCCTTCCATTACAGGAAGAGCTGTCCTCTGGCAAAAGGACATCTTGCATAACAGGAATACTCCTTTTGCCGTAGACAATTTATTTATTTGTTGGATTTATATCCCGCCCGACCCACAAGCAGGCTCAGGACAGGTCACAAGTCAACATCATAAAACCACAGTCTAAAAAGTAAAAAGTGCAGTAGCACCTTTAAGCCTAGCCAACTTTATTGAGGCATAAGCTTTCGAGAACCGCAGCTCTCTTCATCAGCTGCATCTGACAAGGAGAGCTGTGGTTCTCGAAAGCTTATGCCTCAATCAAGTTGGTTAGTCTTAAAAGTGCTATAGGACTTTTTACTATTTTACAACTAGTACAGACTAACACAGCTAACACCTCTGGATCTACAGTCTAAAAAGCATCTCCGCTAACAAAATGGATCTGTTGGTCCCAGCCTGTAATGCCACTACTCTTAAGTCTGCCCTCCCTGTCTTCAGTTTATGATCAGTGAATCTGTATTTGCCTTTAGGGGAACTAAAGAATGTAAGACTTCTCATAGTGCGTCAGGCCAAGGTTCTGACTCGTCTTGTGCAATGGGTTGGATCTCATAGACAGTTTTTGGGAACTGAAGGATGGCTGTAATTCCTTCCTCCTTCTGCTGCACAACTGGCCCCCTCCTTTCTGCTGTTCCTGTGGGTACCCTCTCCCCTAGGAGTATCACTTTGGGCTGCAGTGGGAGGGGGAAGGAAAAGCATTTGCGGAAACGTTCTATGGAAATGTTTGTAGAAATATGGAGATGTTCTCTGAATCTAACAGAGGCTTCAGGGAAGAGAGTGGAATGGTCATAGCCACTCCTAGCTGTTTGTCTCTTGCATCTATTTAGAGGTGAACTGCCTCAGAACATGGAGGTTCCATTCCTAGCTATGGCAGCTGTCATCAGACTCCATGTTTTCTCACCTACTTTTTCAAAGCTGTGTACTTAGGGTGAAATACTGCAAAGGAATGTAAGGCTCTTCATTCTCTTATATAAGAGGGAATGACCAGGAGCAGAACTTGACAAGCTCTTAAAAGGGCAAGAAGTCCCCCCCCCTTCTGAACTGCTCATTGGCATCTGGCTACCTTTCTTCTGCTTGTTGGCATCGCAGTATTCAGTGGCAATAAATTCCACAGGTTTATCATGGATGGGTCCAATAGCACCTTAAAGACCAACTAGATTTCCAGGTATGAGCTTTCAAGAGTCAGAACTCCCTTCATCCTGTACTTTTAAAAGACGAGATGGGCCTTGCACTTGGCTTTCTCACAACCGGAGATGGACTTAATAAAGAGAGAGGTCTGAGAAGAGATCTGCAAGGTATCTGTGTCTCATTGCCAACTTCGAGTAGCTTGACTGGGTTTTAATGCTGACGGCCAATCAGTTTTAGCATCCTCAGGGGGTGGGGGGTTGGATAAAGGAACATGACCTTTGCCACCTCCATCCCAGTCTGGCCTGGCCTTGAGCTTCCCCCCTGTCAGGGCACCCATGACCTCTCCATCTCCTTGAAGGAGAGAAGGCACCGGGCAATGGGCTGGTGCCCAGCCACCGACTTCGCCTTGTATGGACAATGGCAGGCAGCTGGTGATGCCTGGAGAATGTGATGAGCAGGCAAGGAGGGATCTAGAGAGACACTTAATGCGGTGGTGGAAAAGCAAGCTGGGGTGCGTAGGGACATCTAGGGTTACTGTGCTCTGTGAGGTGGAACGGAAGGAGCAGCAGGCAAAAAGGAAAGCCAGGTGGGGGGGTGCTGGCTCCTGGATCTTGCCTGGAGTCCTGAGATAGGGGCAGAACTGCCCCCCCACCACCACAGGTTTCTCTTCCTGCACTCTTCAGTCCTGAGAGAGAACTACCACCACCCCTCAATATTTCTCTGGGTTGTTCTCCCTGGGCTCTGCTCCCCCATGGAAGGCTTCCGGGCTCAGAATCTGTGATTGTAAATTCCTCAAGAAGGGCACATGGGCAGTATGTTTGTCTCATAAATAACTCAGTCATGGGAGAACTTGTGAGGGTGGGCGGGAGTGATATAAATATGGGGGACAGGGACTGGTCGACCCATCTGTTTGAGGTGGAGCTGCTGGGTAGCTGGAACAGAAAAGGAAGAGGCAAATGCCCAGTGGGGAGGGGAATAGTTGTTGAGAGGACCGTCCTTTGAGACTCTGCTGGGGGAAAGAGAAGAAAGAGAATAGGCCTGTGTTTTTCTGAACAGGCCCTTTTTAGGTCCGAAACCAGTGGAGGGGGCTGAAGTCCCAAATCTGAGCTGTGGTTTGCCTCAACATAAGTCAAACCATAGCAGACTTCCTCTGAAAATGTAAACTCATGTGGTAATGGGGAGTGGCTCAATGGCAGAGTAAATGCTTTGCGTGCTGAAAGTCCCAGGTTCAATCCCCAGTAGCTCTAGTTAAAGGATCTAGGGTTTGCAGAATCCCTTCGCTGTATGATGCCCTGGAGAGCTGCAGCTGGTTAGAGTAATTCAGCCCTAGGTGTTCCGATGGTCTAACTGCGCGTGGGACAACCTTCTAAATTCATCATCTAGATTAAGATGAATTTGGGTTCACTACAGCCAAATAAATATATATTGCAGCAGCTGATTCTGAGCAGCAACATTTTAAAATGGAAGGAATAATCTGGGACCTGTTCTCATTTTAACCAATTAACTGCAATTGCGTGCAGTTATACAAACTGCAGGCCTTGAACATTCACAGTTTTATTTGCATAAATCCTTCTAGAATAGTTAAAGTGGGTTTTGGGAGTAGGGGTGGGGAATCAAGACACATTCTGAAAAGTTTTTTTTTAAAAAAATGGACATGGAAGTGATGCTTCTGCATTGCAAAATGGGTATGTTGTTAAAACACAGGAAATTCTGTTAAAATTGCACATACCAAACTAGCTTATTTTTAAAGAATGGGGTGGGTTAGTACTTTTCTTCCTACCATGTAGTTTTCTATGGGCAATGGACAAGCTTGATAGATGGATGTATTTGCCCTCCTCCTCCTCCTCTCTAACACCCCCCCCCCCACACACACATACTGTGAAGTGGTTCAATCCGGGAACATATTTGCTACCAACTCATCTTTCTAGCCTGAGCAAGGCCCTAACTTTGGCTAGAGACCATCAAGGCTTTACTTCCTACATTGTGCACACACTCACACATACACTATCCCCTTTGGTAGAATAGGGTTTGCTTTTTTTGAAAGCAAAGCAAAAACGTGAGATGCAACTGCACACTATAAGCAGCGATCCCTCATTCAATCCTCCTCCAGCTCTCAGAATAAATACAGCCCCTTTCTCAAAAACCACATCAGTATTCATTCTTCCCATCTTTTGCCCTTAGGTGCACTGATGTTCCTGGCCGCACCCTTTGAGGGTCACTGAGTGATTTCAAAAATTCACTGGATTCAGAAGTGTCTTTTACTGCCCTCCAGTGGCTGTCACCTGGTTTCTCTGGCCTACTTTCCTTTCCCAAGGCATGCAGGGCAGCTCATTCCATATGCCCACTCTCTGCTCACTGGGCGTTCTGTCTTTCTGAGGCCCCTCAGCTTTCTTGTTGCAGGTGGGCCAGTCCATAGGGTGGGGAAAAGGTCTGATGTGACCTCATCAGGGTTGTGGTGGTGGTCTTGGGGCAAAGAGTAGAGAGATGAGGTCATGCTAGAGCTCTCCGTCTTCAGCAGTATTTCCCCTAACTACTCTTTTTCAGAGTTAAAATTGAAGGCATGCTTCACCACCTGTGCAAGGGTGAGCTTTCAGAATGCAGAACTATCTATCCTCTTGCTTAGGAGCCCTCCCATTGTATATCTGCATGAGTCACTGTTCTGGACGTGTACTTGGATTAAAAAGAGACAAACCCTGAGTGGTGTCTCTGAGGACAAAAGATAGCATTGGGACTGACTGAAGGGCCCAGTCACACCAGATGAATCAAACGCTGACTAGAAGCAGAACGGTGACTCAGACAGAGGCTCACCCTCTTCACTAGATGGGTTCTTTGTGCTTACAGGAGACTTATGTTGCCTAATTGGCTTCTTGTAGTCCTTTTTATGGCACAGTACTATGCACCAGTTCCTGATCTATGGCCAGAACTCCTGAAGCCTCTCTCTCTTTTCAGTTGGTGACAAAGTGCCTGCAGACATCCGCATCATTGCCATCAAATCCACCACTCTCCGTGTGGACCAGTCCATCCTGACAGGTATGGGGACCTCTGGGAGAACAGAGCTAACCTGAAGTTGTGTGTGTGTGAGCATCCTGAATTGGGGACTGAGACCGTAACAGAAGGGCCCTTTGGGGGAAAATGACACTAGTATTTAACCAAAAGAATGCCTAACTCCAGCAGCATTCATTAGTGTAAAAACTGGATTGGGCAAGAGATGGTGGTTCATTTTAAAAGCATATACACCTACATTTCTGCAACCAAATTTAGCTGGGAAATCCCCTCCCCCAATTCACTTCAGTACTATTATGACTATGATGTAAATGGTGGATTGTATAATTAGCCATATTTTGGAGCCACTTCTTGCGGCTCCAAATTAGTTGTATAATACAATTAGTTGTATAATAATCCACAACTGCTTCGACAAAGGGGTGGGAAAAGGTGCTTTTGGTGAGGAAGTGTGGAAGGAGGGTGTCCACATTTCTCGTCCTTGTGCTGTTTCGCTGCTGTTGCTGCCCTTCATCGTGTCATTGCTGAAGCCTCTATGGAGTGCTTAGAGCCAAACTACAAGTGACGCCTTACACAGGTTGGACACTTGTCAGCTTCCCTCAAGTTTTGATGGGAAATGTAGGCGCCCTGGTTTTACAGCTTGGCTCTCCATTATAGCTGCAAGACCAGGATGCCTACATTTCCCATCAAAACTTGAGGGAAGCCGACTAGTGTCCAACCTGTGTAAGACGTCACATGTAGTTTGGCTCTGAGCCTAATGATTAAGCCAGCCCTAGGCTTCAAGGAAACAGGACGTTTAAGCCCTCCTCTCCTGTGCCAGAGTCCCAGCCCAAATCAAGCCCCTGTGTGCTTCCAAATGGAGTTCCTACAGGGAACCCGCAGGTGCAGCGTGACTGCCAGTCCCTGTGGCGGTCATGTCGCAACAGTCTTGCGAGGTAGGTTGGTCTGAGAGAGCGACTCTGTTCTTGGCTCCCTACTCTAGGTGGTTTAACCCTTTCTCCTTCGCCCAGGTGAGTCTGTCTCTGTGATCAAACACACCGATCCTGTCCCAGACCCCCGTGCTGTGAACCAAGATAAGAAGAACATGCTGTTCTCGGTGAGTGACCGGTGGAACTTCCTCCCCCTTGAGAGCCAGTCCTGTCCACACAGAGGGTCTGCAAACTTACAGGGGGGCATTGTCTTGCATTCCCCTTGGTTGTTAGGCTGGTGTTGACTGGGGAGCATGGTGTGCTTTACTGCTTCTCTGCCTCTTTGAGCAGCTTGCAATAAAGCTGAGCAGCAGAACAGGAAATGCTAATGCTGATATATTTGTGTCATGTCCTATATTTTCATTAACTGTACATGACAGAGGAAATAGGGGGGGGGAGTGTGAGGTTGTGGCTTGGTGCCACCCACTTACTTCCTTGGTAGTGTGTAATTAAAGAAAGGTATGACGTTACCATTTCCTTACCCCCCTGCCCCCTCAAACAGCAGTCAATGAAATGGGGGGGAAGTTGAAGGGAAATACTAACACAAAGCCACATTATGTTTTTTTCCTCCCAGCTACATGTTGCTGGAGAGAAGGGGGCAGAGACACCCGGGTGATGGTTATGGCAGCACTCGTACAGCCTGACACCATGTGTCATTTGGGCCACAGTCTCAGTTGGGGGCAACCCCAAACCTATTCCCAGGTTTGGACTCTCCCTTCATGCAAAGCCTTCATGAGTGCCATGGCTACAGAATCAGGACTGTGTGTGAAAAACACAAATCCATTGAACTATGATTTGACATTCTGCATGAAAAAATTGAATTGTTTAGCATTGGATAAGAAAACAGAACCTTTTTACCAGCTCCTTCTGAGGCTAGGATGTGGTTCAGCAGAAAAAGGTTCTCCACTCCAAGGAGATCAGATCAAGGCTGTTAATTCTTCATTTGATGCTATCTTGAGTGGAATTGATAATTAGAGAAAGCATTGAGGAAAGATATCCTGCACAAATATATTTTGTCTGGAGGGGAATCTGTTGCCTTGTCTCATATCACCAAAAACTCAGGAATCACCCAATAAAACTGATTGGCAGCAGATTTGGGACAGATAAAAGGACATCTTCATTTTAGTCTAGATTAATTTATGGAACTCATTGCCAAAAGATGTAGTGATGGTGCAAAACTAGATTTGATAAAATCCATAGAGCAAAATCCACCTGCAGGGTAAGAGTTGGAACTCTGGATCTCTTAAAATAGAATTCTGAGCACTTCACCAAACTTCAGTTCCAAGGATTCAGGCCAGAGGATAGGAGGGGCTGGGCAGGGGAGACATAATGGAGACAGTGGAACAAACAGGGTATAGATTTGTAGACATGCCCATTAGAACAATGAGGGCTAGAGAAGTGCTTTTGAAGAAATGAATGCTGAAGTTCTGAGGAAGCGAATTCTGTGCTTGCGGAATTGTGCAGAGCTCTCCCCTCAGCCCTCTTCATCCTAAAAAGCTGGACTTCCCTTTTCTGTTTTCATTCCCCTCCTCCTATTTGCAGACCATCCCCCTTGATTCCCTTCTTTCCCTCTGACTCTCTTTCCTTCTCTTCTTCCTCTTCTCCAACCTTTCCCACCTGCCTCCAGGGTACCAACATTGGAGCAGGCAAGGCTGTTGGCATTGTCATTGCCACTGGCGTCGGCACCGAGATTGGCAAGATCCGTGATGAGATGGCAGCCACCGAGCAAGAGAAAACTCCCCTGCAGCAGAAGCTAGATGAGTTTGGCGAGCAGCTGTCCAAAGTCATTTCCCTCATCTGTGTGGCTGTCTGGCTCATCAACATCGGGCACTTCAACGACCCTGTCCATGGCGGCTCCTGGATCCGTGGCGCCATCTACTACTTCAAGATCGCTGTTGCCCTCGCTGTGGCTGCCATCCCAGAAGGTCAGCTGAGGCCATTCCAGGGCCACACATCCACCTGTCTTGGGCCTAATGACTGCCAGTTGATTTCTTTTTGAAATAGCTTTTGCTGTCATAACTCTTGGAAGGGGGTGGGGATTGGGTTGAGAGTTTTTTAAGCTGAATTTTGTTTACTTCTTTGTGTTCTGAACTGTGGAAAGGTTGCCTAGAAGATTAACAAAGGATTTAGCCATCAAAGCCATTGCAAGTATCAGCATGGTAGACAACATTACATGAAAAAGCATTAGCTGTTTATTTTAAAAAATCTCAATCTGAAGTTATTCAAAGCTATTTCTTAGATACAGTCAAGCATGGGCAAAAACAACCATAATAACAATAACAACAATAATAAAGTTCAAGTTGCTACCATAAGAAGATTTTGCTCTGGTTTGAAACTGGGTTTTTTTTATACCATCCATAGGACGTCATTCTCTATCATCCACTTTCCATGTTTTCCCTTGCTTTGCGTTGATCTTTTCAAAACCTGGCTTGAGATGATCTTTTTGGTAAGATGTGAGCCAGTCCAGACCAATTTGCTCAGCATGCAGGGCTCGTTCTCTGTTCAAGGGGTTGGGGCAAGGCCCTGAATTGCTGGCAGTACTTCTGAGGCGTTGTTTGGCTCCTGGTGTGTATGGATCAGTACAGCCTTCAGCTTCTGTCCTCTCTCAGTTTTGTTTGCTGGCACAACCAGCACCTTCACAAACAGATGTTGTGGATTTCCTGGCACTCAGGCCCCAAAAGTTGCCTACTCCTGATCTAGACTTTAGTTCAGCACAGCAGCACAACTTTGACAACACAGAATCCAAGGGATTGAACCCAGCCAACTTTTTTGCTGACTCTCGTCCAATTCTCATCCTTTTTACAGCTTCTGTCCCACAAGGCTTTGGTCCACAATCCCTAGTGTAGACTTTTTGGTGGGCACCCTTCCTCCCTTTTTCTAGTGTTTGGATCCAACCCCAAACCTGCTATCTGAGGCCTGTAGTAAATGGAGCACCATCTGAGGCATAACTGCTTGGCACTGGTAGCAGCCACCTTTAAACAAGATGTGATGTGACTGCAAAGTCCCAGAGCTGCTAGAGATAGAGAATGTTCCAGATTCAATGTGAGGCATTATCTCTACTCCTGAGCTAAGACACTTTGGGGGAGCTTGAGATTTCACGAAAGGTCTCTAGGCGATGCGCACTTTCCAATCTGCGCAAGAGGTAGCGCCTGTGATAACAGCCCCGAGGACTGAAGGCAGATTAAACTATATGAATGCGACTGCTGGAATGTGCCACCCCTTCCCTAGATTCCCTTCTCATTTCCTCCTCCTCTTCTTTCTCTGTCTCAGGCCTTCCTGCTGTCATCACCACCTGCTTAGCCCTGGGCACCCGCCGAATGGCCAAGAAGAACGCCATTGTCAGAAGCCTGCCATCCGTGGAGACCTTGGGTTGCACCTCTGTCATCTGCTCCGACAAGACTGGCACCCTCACCACCAACCAGATGTCTGTGTGCAAGGTGAGATGACAGCAGTATCTTCCCTACCAAGAGGTCACAGCCCGCAACACACATCTTGACACTGACACTTATTACTCTCTCTCCTTTTATTTGCAGATGTTCGTCATTGATAAGATAGAAGGAGAGATGTGCTCTCTGAATGAGTTCTCAATCACCGGTTCTACCTATGCCCCTGAAGGAGAAGTGTGAGTGATCCCAAATATAGCCCCTAAGCAATCCAAGTACCCCAAGTTTATGCACTGAGGGATGAATGAGACACTTTCCACCTCCCTCTTTTTCCACATGCACAGCCTGAAGAACGACAAGTCCGTGAAGGCTGGACAGTATGACGGTCTCGTTGAGCTAGCTACCATCTGTGCTCTCTGCAATGACTCCTCTCTGGATTTTAACGAGGTGAGTGATTTCCTCTTGCTTTGCATCCATTCTCCCTTCAAGTTTAAGATCTTTTAACATCAAGACACCTTGATTTGTCATAACTTAAGTTGCTAATGGGTCAGATCCTACCAGCTTTCCCTTTTATTCGCACCCAGTTCCTATCTTCACTGCAATGCCCCACCCATGGCTTTTGTCCATGCACGTCCCACAATCGCTGTTGAAAGGAGCCCCTCTTTCACCAGCAATAAAACTGGTAGGATCCAAGCCAGTATCCATGTAAAAAAAGACACTAGTCTCAATAAAAAGAGCACTCCTTTTTTTGGGGGGGGGGTGCAATTTAGTACCAAGCACATCCAAGAATAGAGGTTCTGTGTGGGCCTGTTCTCTGGGTCTGCGGAACAGGCTGACTTCAGAAGGTGATGCACTTATGCTGGACCTCGTGGTGAAGATGAATCTCGGATCCTCCGGCCTGCAGCCATGGGCCACATTTCATATATCGTGCTTAACTAACTCTTCCTTTCCACAGTCCAAAGGTGTCTATGAGAAGGTGGGTGAGGCCACCGAGACTGCCTTGACCTGTCTGGTTGAGAAGATGAATGTCTTCAACACAGATGTACGCAGCCTCTCCAAGGTTGAGCGAGCCAACGCTTGCAATGCTGTAAGTACTGATTCCTCAGGGCTGCCCCCTTCAGTGCTCTATATTGCTCCCACCATTCTGTCTAATCAGCTAACCCCCCCACAAACACATACAGCATGTGTGTAAAGTGCAGTCAAGTTGCAGCTGGCTTATGGTGAACCTGTAGTGTTTTCAAGGCAAGAGATGAAAAGAGGTGATTTGCCAGTGCCTGCCTCTATGTACTGACTCTGGACTTCCTTGGTGGTCTCCCATCCAAGTACTAACCAGGGCTGACCCTGCTTAACTTCCAAGGTCTGATGAGATCCAGCCAGCCTGGCGCATGGACAGACAGAAAATTATTCTCTGATGGGCCACAGCCACAGTAGAGGGGGTCTGTGGGTACTTTGCCCCATCAAGCATACTCCCTGAATTTTTGGCCTTTTAAATATAAAAGATATATTTTTAGCTCTTTTACTGATAAGGAAAACCATTAACATGAGATCCTGTTCAATCACTTGGTGCAAAGCAAAGCTGCCCCCAGCTTCTGCCAAGGCACTGGTGGGCTGACTGAGAGGCAGGTGGCTATAATTTTGTTTTCCCACTGTTTATTTAGGTTTCTTTCCCCTAAACTACTGCTAACAGGGTTTTCCTTTTATGTTAGTTGCATCAACAGAAAGTACAGAACGTTCCAGTTAACAAATGGCATGTAGATATTAGTAAACTTTAATAATATATTATTAAAATTGTTTAAGGTATCACACTATTTGGGTTTAGGATTTTGCCCTTTTGAGAGCTACTCCCTCACTTGTGCATTCTTTGCAAAGTTTGTCGCTGTGGACTTGCTAGTGCATACACGCAAGCAGGGGTCACGTACCAGGTTGAATCCAGCTAGCTTTTTCACTCGCTGTCACCAATTAGCCTCCTTATTACAGCCCCCGTCTTGCACAGTTTTCATCCATGCAGGTCACATGATCTCCAGTACAGCCTTTTTGGTTGTTCAGAGGAACCCTCTTCATTTTTTCACCACCGGAAAAGCTGGTTGAATCCAACCCAGTGCAAGCTTGTAACAGCCCTCTCCTCTCTCAGCCCCATCTCATCTTATCTTATACACATCCATCTCATAGGTCATGAAAGCAAAATGGCAATTTTATTTCTAAAATGACTTGTATAGATTATTTGTTTATTTACTTGATTGATAGCCTACCTTTCTTCCTGAGATTTAAGAAGGATTACAAAATATACAAAACAATTCAGTCACATAGTACAGAATGTCCAATAACAATGCTTATAGGACCGGGATTACAGAAATTAGGAAACCATGCAAACAGAACACTGCTTAATGCATAACATATTATATGAGTGGTGTAAAAAGGCAGAAGATAGCACATATAACACAGATTATATCATAGAAAAGGACTGATCTACAGTAAAGTGCCCGTGTTTGGGAAATAGATATGCTTTATTTTTGGACTTGCAAACTACCTTCTATTCTTTGCCGTAAAACCCTGACGGCTGTAATCTGAGCGATGGTGTTTCTCATGCTGTGTATGCCTGCTATGGTTCTCCTCACTGGCAACACAATGTGAGGTTTAACCCTTTTTTCTGCTCCCTCTTCCATGTCCCCAGGTGATCAAACAACTCATGAAGAAGGAATTCACTCTGGAGTTTTCTCGCGACAGGAAGTCCATGTCTGTTTACTGCTCCCCAGCAAAAGCCTCTCGGGCTGCTGTTGGCAACAAAATGTTTATTAAGGTTAGTGTTGGCTCCCCTTAGCACCTAACATGATCCCATCCCGTCACCATAGCAGCTAGGAAGGGGAATATGTTCCATCTTCAGCCCAGAGCCTGTCAAAAGCATGCCCTTCTGCCTCTACCTCTGTTTGCATGGGAATGCTGTTTTTTGAAGACCATTTTATCCAGACTTGCAGATCATCTGTGCAAAAGAGGAATCATCTTCAGGGGGCTGGACAGGGAAGCTTCATTCATTCATTCATTCATTCATTCATTCATTCATTCATTCATTCATTCATTCATTCATTCATTCATTCATTCATATATCATTTATAGTCTGCCTTTCTCACTGAGACTCAAGGTGGATTACATAGTGTGAGATCAGCACAATCAGTAGCAAGGACAAGGGTAGGCATTTCCATACAGTGTCAAGGACATTTCCATAAACAGTGTCATAGGGCTGATGAATACAAGTTTACAGAGGCATAGCATTAGCAAGGATCAAATACAGGGTTGAAGGACCGCTGAAACAGAACATAATCCATTCTAGGATTGACATTAGACAACATGAAGCACAAGCAGTATATACGAGTACATATTCAAAGCAACAAATAATATGTAAAGCAACATAATGGTGGAACCCATGGTTCCCAACTCATTGGTGAAACATCTGAGACCCCCTCCCTACAATACTGCCCTCCTATCTGAGTAAAAAAGCCTTTTTGAATAATTCATTTTTGCATTATTTGTGGAAAGCCAAGAGCATGGGAGCTCTCCTGACCTTCTCAGGCAGGCTGTTCCATAGGGTAGGGGCCGCCACAGAGAAGGCCTGTGTACGGGCTGCAGTTGATTTTGCCCATGTGCAGGCTGGCACCTGCAAGAGACCCTATTCGGATAAGCGAAGCTGCCATGGAGGGACTTAGGGAGGGAGGCAGTCTTGTAGGTATGTTGTGCCAAGGCCATGAAGAGCTTTGTATGTAATAACCAGTACCAATAGTTTACCAATAGTAAACTATCGAGACACTTCCCTTTCCCATGTCTTTTTTTTCTGGCAGTCATTGTGCCAAATAAAGTTAATTGGTACATGTAGGTGCATGTCAGGGATGGCTGGTAGAAAGGTTTCTCCCCTTGTACCCTTTGAGGATTTATTTACAAGGTTGGCTTAATTGATATTTAGGGATCAATTAATGACCATTTTATTGTTAATGAATATCTTATAGTGTGAGGCCTTGGTGATATTTTATTGTGTTTTGTGTGTGAGTACGTGTGTAAGTGTGTACGTGTGTATTTAGCACATTGACTAATCTGGTGAAAAATCAATTAAGAAATCTATAATAATAAAAAGATCCATCTGCCCATCCATCTATGGCTGTTTTCACACGTCTTACCAGCTGCGCAAAATCGCACAAAACTCCTAGAATGACAGCGTCTTCCTGGTGCGATTTCCTGTCACGACTCCGGTTTGTGGCAAGAATCGCACCACAAACTGGAGCCATGACGGGAAATTGTGCCAGGAAGACACCGTTGTTCCCGGAGTTTTGCGCGATTTTGCATAGCCAGTAAGATGCGTGGAAACAGCTTCTCAATCTGTGGCAGGCATAACTCCTCAGAAAATAAAGCTAGGCACCTCAAAATTGGCCACTGGCCTCAGGATGATGATGAGAGTTGCAGTGCCAAACATGAAGGAGATCAGAATATCCAAGGCCCATGTTATCTTGAGAAACCCCATACTTCTAGTCTATTTGCAATGGATACTAAGGTTTTTGATTTGTGGCAGGCATAACTCATCAGAAAATGAACCTAGGAACCCTAAAATTGGCCACCAGCTTTGGATAGGTGGTAGCACTTGCAGTAGTGAAAATGAAGGGAATTGGACCATCCTGGCAGTTTAACTCCCAAACATCCCTCTGGTATTTTCAGTGGCAGCAAAAGTTTACTCATGAGAAGGGAGCAAGTACAGAGAGGGAGGGTGGAAAATATCCTCTGTTTCAAAACAATGTGGGCGGGGGGCTTTAAGAACCTCCCTGAGCAATGTGAGTTGCTTTGAGTCCCCACTGAGGAGAAAGGCAGGGTATGACGTTTGTTGTAAATTTGATTTTGGCAGTTTGCAAAAAAGGGTGAGCACTCTTTTCTTTCATCTGGTATTGCTGCAGCTCTTTTGGCAGGAGGCAGAACTTGAGTATTTAGTACTCAGACTATCATTAATTATCATGAGTGCAGCAAGCTATGGGGTTGGCAAGCAGACATCGCTCTAGTATTAAAGTAATAAAATAGAACTATTAAAATAAATAATGGGCACAGAAAACCAAGTAATGTCTAGGCCTGGCTGTCATAGCAATATGTCTCACTCCTCCTCTGCATCAACCATCGTGCTAAATTTAAGAAGTAATCTTTCTTTCTTGTGACTAAACAACCAGCAGGAGGTTGAGTCAGATGAGCTTTAGTCCCAGATATCCTGATTGTTTGTGACTTCCATTTTTTCCCTCGTGGGTAAAATGTCTCTTCCTAGCCTCAGGGACACAATAGGAGACTCTGGTGATGGGGCAGGGCTGGGCCCTCCATCTTTTCGAATGGGTTCCCTTCAGGTGATTCAAAAATAGAAGACAGGCAACAAACTTTGATAAAGGATATCATGGATTGGGCCCCCTCTTTTGTTTTCTTCTCAGAGTTTAGATGTTTTGGTTGCTGAGGCGAAATTCAAGTTTCTGCTTTCAACCTAGTTTTAAGGGGAAAACTAGACAGAACTTGGGCAAGGGATCTGTTTATATCACATGTCAACTTGTTTACACTTAGTGTGGTCTGTTATTTTTTAATGAGAAAGATCATGTGGGGTGCCTGAACCCCACCTGCCCTATGTTGGGGGGGGGGCTTTCAGCATAGCTGTCTTCCTGTATCAGAGCCAGGCTGAATAAAAACACTGACAGCAACAGAAAAATAAGATAAGGGTGAGGTAGGATTTTGCTCTCCTTGTCTATGTATCTGCTTTCACTTAAAAAAAAACAGTTAAAATCAATGCAATGGGGAAAGGTCTAGATGTGACTTGGTGGACATCTTTCTACACCCAGAAATTCCTTGCATACAGAGAACTGGTATGTCAGGGAGAACACTAAGTCAGAATTCTTCTCCTTTGCTCATGGGATATTCCTATTGTGAAATAGGATGAAAATAAACAATACTAAATACCTAGGGACACTCAAGTGTAGGATTGTATGCGTAGTCCTCAATTCATGTGCAGGCTGTTTTTTGCTCGGCGCATGTGAACACCGCTTTCATGGGAGCTCCCTTTGTGTGATTGCATCTGCAAGTGATTCCCGAAGTCAAAGCACCAATTCAGCTCTGTTTTCGCTGCAAGAACAAGTACTGTAGGCTCCTTTGATTTGCCAATTTGCATTTCTTTAAGGTGTGAGAAAGTATCAAGATCTGCATTTCAATGAATGGATGTGGAAAGTAGGGGAACTGATATTGAATGTGTGAATATATTCATGTAGAGCAAATTGAAGAGTGACTGTGTGAGCAAGTGCAAGGAAAGTTGGAAGGGGGGGCACATGAAATGAGGTTTACTTGAGCATCCTTAGTTACTTAGTAATGTGTATTTCCACCCATAGTGAAGCCTAGACACAGTGTTAACATCTCAGTGACTGCCCAACAAAATAAGGGTGCAGAATCCCGCATATATGTGTTCATGTATAAATTGTGTGTGTGTGTGTGTGTGTGTGTGTGTGTGTGTGTAACAAAAAGTATATTTTCTAGCTCAGTGAGAAGTAAGCCTTCATTGGTGTGGATCCAACCAGCCTCCAAGGAGATTTCCTCCAGCTTCTAATGGAAGAGTCTTAGGTTGTAGGAAGCCTTTAAATTTTGCTCAATGGATTTGTAGAGTAGAGGTAAATGCGACACTACCCACCACCTCAATCCCTTTCTTCTGAAGTCGTACTGTACTTGCTTCTTTTTTATCCACAGGGTGCCCCTGAGGGTGTGATTGATCGTTGTAACTATGTCCGTGTGGGCACTACCCGTGTTCCCCTTACCCTCAGTGTCAAGGACCACATCATGCAAGTCATCAAGGAGTGGGGCACAGGCCGGGACACTCTCCGCTGTCTGGCTCTAGCTACTCGTGACACACCCCCAAAGAGAGAAGACATGATTCTTGAGGACTCTACCAAGTTTGCTGATTATGAGGTAAAACAGAGGGAAAATCACATCCGGGTGGTGGAAGTTTAACCAGGGTCCCAAAACCAAGGCTATGATCTAGAGCTGAAAGGGATTTAGGAAGAACCAGTGTGGTGTAGTCAGAGTAAGACTAGGAGTTCAATTCTCTGTTTGGTACAACATGCCCTTATGTGAGCTAATGACTTTAGCAGACTTACTTATTTGCAAGGTTTTTCTGACCTATTTTCTACACACAGACGGACCTGACCTTTGTGGGCTGTGTGGGCATGTTGGACCCACCTCGTAAAGAGGTGACAGGCTCCATCGAGCTGTGCCGTGAAGCTGGCATCCGCGTCATCATGATCACCGGAGATAACAAGGGCACAGCCATTGCCATTTGCCGCCGCATTGGTATCTTCGCCGAGAATGAGGAAGTTTCTGGCAGGGCCTACACTGGCCGTGAATTTGATGACTTGCCCCCAGCTGAGCAACGGGAGGCCGTCAAGAGAGCCTGCTGCTTTGCTCGTGTTGAGCCAACACACAAGTCAAAGATTGTGGAGTTCTTGCAGGGTTTTGATGAGATCACAGCCATGGTGAGTGGATGGATGGAGATGGTTGGATGGAAGAATGGTCCAGTGGCCAGCAAATGGCCAATAACAATCCTTATCCCTACCTCAGTGGCCAACAAATGACCAATAGCGATTATGAAAAAAAGCATATGCCTAGATATATTGTCCTGAGTGTCTATTGCTCATGGATGTGTCTGAAAGAGCTTTAAACTTGGACTGTGGCATCAACTGTTAAGACCAAAAAAACCCCACACTTAACGTTTTACTTTATAACAGACTCTATGGGCTGAATATTATGCTAGTGAAAAGGAGAAGATTCCCTCTTGACTGCCCATAAAGGCTATGGTGGGGTTCATGGGACCGGCATGCACAAAAGCCATGTGGGACTGAGGATGCAGTGCAGAGAACTGGATGAGATTGAGAAAAAAATCTGGCTGGATCCAAACTCATGATTCCTCTAAATGAAAAGCCTTGCTCAGGAGGAAAAAAGTCTTACTTTGGTAGAAGAGACTCCTTCCCCAGGAGTAAGGCAGCTCATTTAGTAGAAGGGAATTTTTACTTCTTCAAACAGATTCCTATTACTTTACTGAAAGTCAGGTCTTTCAGCCTGGGAGTTGTCCCAGTCTCCCTGTCCCCCACTGCCAGCTTTATTCATTTCCAATATGCAATGGCTAATTCCTTGTTTCCTCCCCTCCCCTGTTCATAGACTGGTGATGGTGTGAATGATGCCCCAGCCCTCAAGAAGGCTGAGATTGGTATTGCCATGGGCTCTGGCACTGCTGTGGCTAAAACCGCCTCAGAAATGGTGCTAGCAGATGACAACTTCTCTACCATCGTGTCCGCCGTTGAAGAGGGCCGTGCCATCTACAACAACATGAAACAATTTATCCGCTACCTCATCTCTTCCAACGTGGGTGAGGTTGTCTGGTAAGGAGCCTCACCTCACCACCCTCTCGACATCTCCTCATCCACTCTCTTCTCCTGATTTAGCAGGATGTCCAAGTAGCTCTTCCAAAATGGACCAGCCCTTCAATATAGTTTTCTTAGTATCATCGGTCAAAGAGGAATTTTCCCAACATGATTACTGATGTTTTCCATATAGTCTTTTGACAACGTTCTTCTTTCTGGACTGGACAGCCTTTTCTTCAGTACACTGAGATTTAGAGTGAATCTGAGAGCTAAGCTACAAGAGACAAAATTACATGAGGAAGAGCACATGAAGGGAGTCACAATGTTAGCTGGGAAGCTGAGTTTTAAGAGATCAGAAGGCTTTGTCAATTTTCCCTCTCTACAGAGCCAGGGAGATGCTCCTCAGAGGATTTATTTCCTCTTTGCCTCTTAGGAGAGGTGAAACCACAGAGCCTTTGGGAGGCAAAGTGGAAATTAACAAACCCTCTGAGCAGCATCTTCCTGGCTCTATAGAGAAGGGAAATTGACAAAGCTTTCCGATCTCTTTTAAAACTCAGCTTCCCGGCTAACATTGTGACTCCTTGTGCTCCTCCTCGTGTAATTCGTCTCTTGTAGCTTGGCTCTCAGTGTTCTTAATTAATGCAATTTCTCTTGAAACACACAAACCAGCTGAATGTCAAGTATCTTTGTATATGCCATGATAGCCAACCATTATACCGTGGTAGGGTTGAATCCAACTAGCTTTTCTACTGGTGTAAAAGGAATGAGGGATCCCCTTTGACCACTAAAAAGGCTATGCTGGGGGGGTCATTTTGGGGCCTATGTGTACAAAAGCCATGTGGGATGGAGGCTGTAACAAGGAGGAGAATTGGGTGAGATTGAGTGAAAGGGGGCTGGATCCAACCCACAGAATTCCTGTCTGCAGTGCTGACAATCCCAGAGTGGTAGCCATGTTAGTCTATTATAGCAAAGTAAACAAAAGTCCAACTGCACCTTCAAGACTAGCAACATTTATTCCATCATGAGCTTTTGTGAGTCAGAGCTCACTTCTTCCATGTTGACAGACACAGGAACTATGATTTGACTTCGTCCTGTCCACATGAATGGAATATTTTAGAGCTGGATGTCCAGTATTAATCCATGAATGGAATCCTTATTTTGTATGGGCACATCCAATTGTCATAATTGAATCTGTAATTCAGTACCACATTTATCTTCTTTCCCTCCTTGCAGTATCTTCCTCACAGCTGCTCTGGGTCTCCCTGAAGCCTTGATCCCTGTGCAGCTGTTGTGGGTGAACCTGGTGACTGATGGGCTCCCAGCCACTGCTTTGGGCTTTAACCCCCCTGACTTGGACATCATGAACAAGCCCCCTCGCAGCCCCAAGGAGCCTTTGATCAGTGGCTGGCTCTTCTTCCGCTATCTCGCCATTGGAGGTAACAACCTTTCCCCACAGTGCCTTATCTCTTCTTCTCAAATTGTTGCTCAATAACACATTCTGCATTCTAGCCCCATTCTCCAATCCCCATACAAGAATTTTGTCTCCAAATTCTAGACTCTCATTCCAGCAAGAAATGTGGACTCTACATGAAATAACAACCCAAACCAGAAATCTTCATACCATTCCCAGTAGCCTAGGAAGGAACCTTGCTAAATTTCATATTGTCCTTGCACTTGTTCTAGAGTAGAACAAACTGGGCCTGATGCTTTATTCACTGGGGGATTCTGCATGATCAAGTTTGTTCGGACTTTCTGAGCAGTCGTGTCGCAGTGGAGTCTTACGAATTCACCATTCCCCAATTCCACATTAATGCTGTTGCTTCACATTGATATTCCATTTCCACATGCTCCATCATGCGGAATTTGCTTACATAAAAATCGATTTCTAACTGGTTTTTGCGGGGGACATCAACAGACACGTCTTCTCCATTTAAAAAAAAAAACCACGTTACTATGTATAAACGTTGCATCAAACAAACACGTAGGATAGGTCAGAGCATTTCCTGCCATTGTCATGGAATGAGTATTGGTTATTGACATTTGGAGGGGAAAATGTTACGGATGACCCTGCCTTTATCTTTCCTACCTTCTTCGTGAGCGGGTGTGGTGGAGTGAACAGTGTGGTGTTGAGGTCGGTGTGGTGGTTGGTATCAGATCTATCCTGTGAAAATGAGGGCTCGAGCAGTGATTATACTGTCAGCAATATGCATAAGTCCAGGGTCTCTTTCTCCCTCTATGACACTCCTCGACCGCCATTCAAATGCTTAGTCCGCTCCATCTTTCCCTCTGCCTTGGAAGCTTTCAGCGAGCATGAGGCACAACATTTTGCGCCTTGAAAAAGGGACCCGTTATTGGACAGCTGTCATCACGTGACATGGGATATGTTTCTGTATGGACATGCAGAAACGTTGCAACACTTAAAAAAATTTTTTTTAAAGGAGAGAAACAAGAGGGGAAGGGAAAGGTGGGTATAGCTTAGAAAATGTGATCGACCAATCAAATTAAGTTGATTTGATGGGCGAGAGAGGAGGGCAAGGGTGGGGAGAACGTCGGATAAAGAATTTCGCATGATTAAAAACCCTAATCTGCAGCGAATGGACACATAAGTAGGGGTAAACTAAGATGGGAAAAAAACGGACAAAACCTGCAGTGACTTTGAAGCTGCTGCTTGTATCACCTTCCCACATGAGGAAATGCAAATAAAATCAAGGTCATTTGGAAGCTGAACCACAGAAAACAACTAGTGCAGAATCACCAACTGCTAAACTTTAAACCTCAGTTTAAAAATACTACCATGTAAGGACCACTATATACAGTTATATTAATTAATATAATGCAGTTATATTAATTAATATCAGTTATATTAATTAATTAATTGAAAACTTTTTCATCCTGTTACGCAGGCAACACATTTTAAAAGGTCAATTAATTTTAACTTACAATTATAAAAATTGCAGATGATCTTAGAAGAAGTATTTTCCTGTCTCACACAGTAGGGAATGCCTCTTTTGAAACGGTGCTTGCCCACACAGATCATCTGTACATGCGCATAGCATATTTGAAACCAAAAGTAATATGCTTTCCTCGTTTCAAAACAATTTTTTTATTCATATTTTGTTCATCTAACATCTAGCCCAAATTTTCCCTCTGTTCTGCCTACAGGGTATGTGGGAGCTGCCACTGTTGGTGCCGCCGCTTGGTGGTTCATATACGCTGAGGATGGTCCTGGCGTAACCTATCACCAGTTGGTGAGCTTTGTCCTCTCTGATACTGTGCTGGGAAGGAATCTGGGTACTGGGGGAGGGACACTTGCCTCAGTTTGCATGCAGCTCATCAGTACGTATTAACTATCCTACATGGGGGCAGGTAGCAGATCCCAGGGCCATCTCCTATCAAGAAAATGGCATGCAGGGAGAGGTTTAAGCAGCCCCCTCATTCCACATGCTGGGGAATCCAAATTGGGCCTCTATGTGCTTAGGAACTGAGTTTCCAAGTGCAGAACTCTCACACCTTATCTGTCAACCAGACCCAGGGAAGACCCAGGTGAAGTCTAAAATGTAGTTGTGAAACTCATGGGGTGACCTTGCAACAGTCACTCTCCCTCAGCCTCACCTAGCTCACAGGATTGCTGTGATGATAAAATGGAGAAGGGGGGAGCCATATATGCTCCTTGAGCTGATTGTAGAATAAAAATCTGATGGCCAGCTATGTAGATGATTTTTCCAGAGGAGGTGGAGTATGACAGGTAGGCCTCCGTCGCAGGTCTAAGCTGTGTGCGTTTTGAGGCTTTTATCTAGAACGAAGGGACTTGTCCAAGCACATAGGATTCCAGACTGTGCTTTTTTTCTCCTCTTCAAATAGGGCAAAAAGCTGGATTTGGGGAGAGATGCATTTTATGCTTTTAACCACGGTTGATATGTTCCTGTCATTCCTAAAATTAAAAAAATGTAAAGACACATTTGCCTAAGGACCCCATGTTTTTTTTTCTCTTGAAGCAAATATTCTCAGTGAATATTCCCTCCTTTGTAGTGGATTAACGGCTTACAGTATGCTCAAGCTACCAGGCCTTTAGCTAGCAGCCGGGTCTTCTTAGTCTGGACTTCTGTGCCTCTAGCAAAGGGGAAATCTATGATAGGAGACAATGGTTGCTTGTGAAGAGGAAGCAAAGTCTAGGGACACTCTCACTTGTAGTCCTGGCAGCTCATCATGCATGCGAACCTCTAGGTTTCACAAGTTCCCAAGAAAAGTAATCTATGGCTTTTTTCGCCCAAGAGAGCAATTCTCTATGTTAACCTTGCTCCCCCATTTTCTTTCTCTGCCCCCTAGTCACATTTCATGCAATGCACAGAAGAGAATCCTGCCTTTGAAGGCCTGGACTGTGAAATCTTTGAGTCTCCTGTCCCAATGACCATGGCTTTGTCCGTCCTGGTCACCATTGAGATGTGCAATGCCCTCAACAGGTAAGGAGACCCATGAGGGTCAATTTCAGTAGCACAAGCACAGCCCAACCTTGCAAGTTCTTCAGTCAGGTTTCCCTTTCCTTCCATTCTCATCTGTAGCCACGACTCTTTCTCTGCTGTCCTGGAGTTTGTGTACACTAACATGTTTACATTTTGTGCCAGGGAAAAAAGCCAGTTTTTGTCCCACTTCCTAGCAATGCCTACAAAATAGCTTACAGAATATAAAGTGTAAAATATACAGAGTCCCCCCTCTCCCCCAAGAACAGGATTTGGGGGGGGGGGATTTAGGGCTGCTATTGGAGGGAGCAGGCAGGAAACTTTGATCCATGAGACTTGTGCTACAGAAATGTCTAGTCTGGATCTTTAAAAGTTAGATTCTTTGATCTCATGTAGGTGTTTTCTTCATGGGATAAGCATGTGTAGTTTCCCCATTGCTGCTGCAGCTGTCAATACAGTACATCAGCAATGGGGCTTCCATATGATAGATTTTGCTACTGTTTCTCTGCCTCAAACCCTTAACACCACCCATCCCCCTTAAGGCTTTTTAATTTTTTTAAAAAAAATTAGCAACTGAATATTATTATATTGATATAATGTTCTAACAATTCTAACAACGTTCTCTGAATTCCCAGCTTGCATTAAAAAAAAATCTCTAGTTCCTTTCATTGTGGAGATGCCTTTCCCTTTATACCTCCACAAGGAAAGGGGCCAGAGACTTACTTTTAAAAAACGAAAGTTGTTATAACATTATATCAATAGAATGGTATTCAACTACTGATTAAAACCACAAAAAACTTCCCCACCCCCGTTAGCAGGTGGAGGAAATGACTGCTTTGGGGGAAATGGCTGTTAAGTGGGCAGGACCAGAAGAATTTGAACTTCCTTGCCTACATGGCAGCCATCCGTCTTTGCTGTGATCTTTCCCAAAACTTCAGTGCAAAGCAGGTTTGGAAAAGATTAGGGAAAAGCCGGGGAACCTTAAGAAGTGCATGAATACACCATGATGCTGTGGGGAACTGGGGCGGGGCGGGGGGGGGCGGAACACTTCCCAGCAGCACTGAATCTGGGGCAAAAAACTTGTGTGGAAATGGCCCAGGAGAAATGTGTTCATTGTGCTTAATTTATTCTTCAGTATTTATCCTTTCGCTTAACAAATGCTGGATTTCCCCCCTCTTCCTTAAATAAACAAAAGATGGTAATCACTCCCCTACTTGTCTGTTCTGTGCAGTCTATCAGAAAATCAGTCCTTGGTCCGGATGCCCCCCTGGGTGAATTTCTGGCTTCTGGGATCCATCTGCCTCTCCATGTCTCTGCACTTCCTCATCCTCTACGTTGATCCCATGCCTGTACGTATTGCTCCCTCATGGCCCCATTGCCAGGTCCCTTTAAGGGCCAGTTTACTGACACCCATACGGCAGATCTGTCATTACTTCACAGACCTAAAATGCATGAAGAGGCACCACTGAAAAGTGTTACGCCCCTCAGGAAAGGGGCTGTGGCAGAACATCTGCTTGGCATGCAGAAGGTCGGTCGCAGGTTCAATCCCCAGCATCTCCAGCTAAAAGGAGCAGGTAGTAGGTGACATGCAAAACCTCTGCCTGAGACTCCAGAGACCCACTGCCAGTCTGTCTAGACAGTTCAGACCTGGTTGGACCACCCGTTTGATTCCAGAGTCTCTCTACATGACCCCTCTTACACGAGGACGCTCAAGTGAAGGGAGATGCAATGTCAGCCGGGAAACACAGGAGTTTAAAAGAAAGAGCAGAAGGCTTTGTCACTTCCACCTCTCTACAAAGAGCCGGAGATTGCTCCTTGGAGGGTTTGTGAAGACTATTTTAATTTCACCCGGAGAGGCAAAGAAGAAATAAAAAAAGCCTCCGAGGAGTGATCTTCAGTTCTTTGTAGAGAGGTGAAAGTGAGGAAGCCTTCAGCTCTGTCTTTAAAACTCCTAAATTTCCCAGCTAACATAGCATCTCCCTTCACTTGAGCATTCTCAAGTAAGAGGTCTTGTGTAGAGACGCTCTCAGGGTCAAGCTACAAGTGACGAATGACACTTGCCTGGCAAGTGAACAGACTCACGTGTATTCCTCCTTGTTTACTTGCGCTCCACTTGATCATGTTGATTGAGCTTAGGAGAGATGAAAAAATGAGCTTCACTGGCTTTTTCCAGGGCTGTGTGTACTGCTTGGCCAAGAAAAAAAATCTGCAAAATTTATATAGAGTTGGGGAATTTGCATAATTAATTTGGCTTTCGCTAGTCATGGGGAGGGTGAATAAACTATGCAAGGCATGGAATCTCAACCAGTTGCCCCTCTGGGTTCTGAAACTGCCGCAAGCATCACCCACATACTTTCATGCATATATTTACAGCTGTGATAGCTGGTGACTTGCATTTTGCTTTCCCTGTTGGAAATGAAAGCTGACATGCTCGGGGAGCAGAACCCTGCATCCAGTACCATACTTTATATTCAGGCAGAACCCGTGGCATCTAGGACTGTTATCTCTACACTTTCTTTAGCTGCATTTTCTTTTTGGGGAGAAGCAGCTGCTGTCCCTTTGCATCCAGAGCTGGACTTTTGTAGCCTAACACTAACCTTTTGCTCTGACTTTCCCCAGATGATCTTCAAATTGACACATTTGGATCTGCACCACTGGTTAGTGGTGCTGAAGATATCCTTGCCTGTCATCTTTCTGGATGAAATACTCAAATTTGTCGCCCGGAACTATCTGGAACGTAAGTTCCCCCTTTAACTTCCTTTCCCTTCCCTGGGTCCATTCCAGTCCTTTTCTCCAGTCCTTTCCAAGTCTTCTCCTTTTGCCCCTCTACTGGACAGAATGCGTGGGGAAACATCAGCATCGAGAAGAGGAGACTTTGGCTGTTCTTTCTTCTCTGGACCCTTTCTTCTTTAGTTCTTCCCTGTCCCCAACTACCACTATTAATCGCTGTGACCCTCCATCATCTCCATCAGCACCTATCCAGGGCAGAATGGTTAAACTACATGATACATTTTACACTAGTTCGCCACAGGAACTTGCAGCCATACTGCTGCTCTGATTTCCCTTTAGCAACTCCATTGAAAAGTGCTGCAGGGGTCCAATTTGAATTGGGATCACTGCCTGGGGATGATGGGTTCCTGCCTTCTGCCTTCCCCACCCCATTTTCCCAAACAGAAATGGCACCAGGAAACTTTATTCGCCCACACCATAATCCCGATCCAAATCAGTCACCTGCTGCACTTCTAAATGAAGTTACCACTGAGAGCTCATTGCTGCAGTACAGTTAAGTCCCTTTGGCGAACTCGTGCAAAATGTATCATGAAGACAGACCCTCAGACGGAAGGCTTGGAAAATCCCAGGTGCATGACCACTTTAGCCGCCCCTACTCAGGCTTCTCCGAGTGATCACCTCTGAAATTTTTTTTCTCTTAGAGAGGAAATTGTTTCTCGGCCTTGTGTGGCATCTGGCACTTGAACTTTTGAAATTCTTACACTCAGAGCCAAGCTACAAGTGATGAATGACACTTGCCTGGCAAGTGAACAGACTTGCGTGTATTCCTCCCTGTTCACTTGCCGTTCAGTTGCTCTCCACTTGATCAAGTGGAGCGCAAGTGAATGGCAAGTGAACAGGGAGGAATACACGCGAGTCTGTTCACTTGCCAGGCAAGTGTCATTCGTCACTTGTAGCTTGGCTCTGAGGTGGCTCACGGTCCCTGGGCCCCCTTGAGTGCCCTGAGATTGCAGTGTGCTTTGTTGGGTTGCAGCAGGAGTGCAGGATGCATGGGTGGGAACTGGAACTCATAGGTCCTCCTCAAAACTTTGTGTTGCAAATTGAATTTAGTGGGGTGGACAGAGAGTAACCAGAACCTCCCAGGTTGTCTTCCATGTCCAGGTTACTCACATGTTTTTCCCTTGGGGCAAACAGCAGTTCTCATGGGTGGCTGATGTCAGGAAAAAGACATGGGAGTAAAGGGTTAGCTACCCCCCACCCCCATGCTGCAGGTCTAGTTCAAACTCCCCCTCCCCTGCTGCTTTTCCCACTTAGAACATACCATGATGAGTCCATTCTCTAATCTACCAAGGTTGCATCAGTTCCATGATGGGTCTCCATCCATCCATCCACCCACTCGCACTAATCCCTTTGTCTCCTCCTTCCCCACCTTCTTCCTAATCTCTATTAATTCTGATTTCTTTTATCCTTTCCATCCTGTAGCATAAACTCCTTTCCCCTCTGTTCTCCTGTATCCTGCCTCCCAGGTATCTGACAACCCTTGACCGCATGCCTTGCTTGTTCTCCCTGGTCTCCTCTCCTCTCTGTCTGTTCATCCATGTGGGAATATCTGCAGGGAGCCTCGGGAAGGTGTCTCTTTTTGCTTGATCGCAGTTTGGGCAGTCCGGGAAACTGGGGCCAGCACCTGGGTCAGGGCCAGAGAGAAAATCCTAACCTTGCCCAGGAAAAAAATTCCATGTAAAATAAATGACACTGAGTTGACGAATGATGTTACAACAATTAGTAGGCAATCAATATTTTCTTTATGAAATCATAATTGGTTGACTGAAATCTGGTCTGCATAGGCCTAAAAAATGTTCAAAGTATCAGTGCAAGTAGCATTGCCATCTGGCTGCTTTATAAACAGCATGGCTACTATCCCCTGTGGTTTCCCAAACTTTCTACCGCACTGACTTGCCTGCTGAGGAACCCCTTGTGTTTCTGCCCAGGAATCCCTGGGCATTGCAAAAGATCATGGAATATGTTCTAGGATCCACACAGAATTCATGCAGGACAGTGACCAAACCTATTCACCTCCATCATCTTCACCCTGCACATACTCGATTTCGTCCCGCACCTATGTTCTGCGGGGAAGGATCAGTGGTAGGAGGGTGAACCATTTTTCAGAGAAACTTGTTTGCCATTGCTAATGATTTCATCAAGAACTCATCAAGAAACTTCTAAGGATCAGTAGGATATTTTTTGGACTACCATTTGAAAACCATTTTAACTACTTCTTGGAGCCATTAAAAGAAAGTTCTGAGTTGGAAGTCAGCAAGATTCAAGTCCAGTAGCACTTTGAAGACCAAGATGCGATTGGACTTGAGTCTTGATGTTCTACTGCAGGCCAACTTGGCTACCCACTTAAAATTATCTAGTTGGAATTAATTTGCTATGCCCAAGCTTAGGACTTGAAAGTTGGACTCTAAAAGTGCCGGTGTTGTGCCCAATGAATGAACCTGTTAGTTGTGGATTCTTTTTCTGCTCTTTCAGTTCCCAGGTTCTTTTCCCCTTTCTTCATACGCAATGGAGTTCACTTAGCCTGGTTAAACTTCTGCATTTCTTCCTATTTATGGTGCTTAAAATGAAGTCATAATTGATCTAGACTGAAGTTTGTGAGCCTGGAATGGGAAAGCTGTCCAAGCCAGTCTGGTTCTCATTGCTTCTCTGGCTGTGCCCCAGTTGTCTTCACTGCCCCCTGCTGGTTGCTCCATGCCATGCCTGGCCAGTCCTTCATGAGCAATCGCTTGGCACCATACTTGCTGAGGGGGGAGGGTGTCTTGGGTCTTAGTTGCTTCAAATGCACTGTTTTGCAAGGGTATCGCTTGTGACATACCTGATGTCGAGAAAGAGATTATTTCTTAATAGACTGCCTCTTGCCAGCAAAGACCTTCTGCAATGCCAGGAAAATCAAGCAGTTGCTTGTTTATTTGTGCGGCTGCTCTGCTTTGGATGTGGATCTAGAGATGTAAGGGAATTGGGTGGTGGCTTTCCTCTCCCCCCAGGCTTAAAATAGGGAAGAAAACTGAAGATTTGTGGGGAGGGATCGAACAAAAATTCTCTTCCAAGCTGCTTTTTTCAGAATGAGTGTGACACTTTTTTGAAGTTGCTTTTCATAACAACATTGTCAAACAACCGATCCATGCTGCTGCAGATCCCTTTGATCCATAATTCCAGAGGTTAACTTTGCTAGCGTGTACTGACCACATTTCTAGGATTCTGTCTTAGAAAGTACTTTAAAAACTGCAGAATGCAGCATCAAGTCGCAGGAGTGCTGGTATTGAGTCCACCAAGCAACATTTTGGACCCTTTTCAGACCCTTTTGGTTCTTCTCACGTGCCTTCCATTCATCTTCAGCCTCAAGTGAAAGAAGCTGATGAATGTATGCACAAAACAAAGAACAAAACAAAGGAGCAGACTCTTACAGGAAGATGAGCTTGTTTCAGTTCATGCAAATCTTGCCTTTCCTGAAATATCTGAAGTTTGGAAAACTCAGAGCACAAGTTCAGAATACGGGCAAAACTAGATGTTACGTGTGACGTGGCTCAGGTTAGGGGCCCCCAAACAGACTTGCAGTCATATGTAATATTGGGGAACTAACATTCCCAAGCGCTACAGGGCCCAGTTCGATTTGGGAGTGTGCTGCAGGGGGAGGAGGGGCTGTTCCTTCCGTAGAGAGCGGAAATCCAACACCCACCTAACATTTTGATTTTTCTGAGCTTAACTCATTGCCTTCCAGGGGCTTTTCCCTTAAAACCAAATAACAAACCTGTGCTGCCCTAACAGGATATATAGTACAGCTTAGTAAGCAGTTTGTATTAGTGCAAGAAATTCCAGCCCGGCCTTGGAACTGGAACAAAACCTATTTCAGACTAGTTCATAATGATTCTCCATAGTGGCCGTGGGGGAGCATTTGTGTGGATGCTCCCTCTGTCACCACCATACAGATGGAAGTGGAGAGAAGTTCCACTTTAGAGTTGGCCTGGGACACTTTGCCGCTGCGCTCTGTCCCCCCCCCCCTTTTAGCCCTTTGGAGGGCTTTTTCTCCCCACTATGTCACAGTGTGCCACTGCAGCGCAGCTCAACTGGGAAAGGGAAGGGCATAAATAGGGATAGCGATTTACTAGGAACAGGGAACAGAAAATAAGCAGGGAAGAGAAGGCAGCAGCTGCTAAGTGGCCCAGAGCAATTAACCACACAGTTCAAAGCTATGATTTTAATAGTGTGGCAACGTGGGATTTTTGTGCAGTCCTTGCAAAGAAGGTGGCATAGTGGACTCTTACCAATGAGGAGAAGAGTCGCTTGCCACCTTTTCTTCCAGAAAGGTTCTTGTGCCACCAAGAATCATGTGCACAAGTTCGAGAGGCATGGGTTTTCCCTGGCAGGGGGATGCATTGATGGGGAAAGCACCACCTGCTGTAGGCACAAGAGCACTGGTAGAAAAGAAGACATACGGCAAATAAATAAATAACGTTACAAAGGGAGGGAGTCGTGGCTCAGAATACCTGCTGTAGAAGGTCCCAGGTTCAATCCCTGGCATCTCTAGTGGAAAAAAAACAAGCAGTCAGCGATGCAAAAGACCTCAACCTGAGACCTTGGAAAACCGCAGCCCGTCTGATTAGAGAATACTGAGCTGGATGGACCGATGGTTTGCTTCAGTAGAGAGAGTGAACAGCAAAACAAGAGGACTACACCAGTACACCAAGAAGGTGCTGCCTTTCGTCCTGATTCAGTATAAAGCAGCTTCATGTATTTAAGATGTCTGCATAAGAGGTGGGACAGAGGCAGTTCAGCCAACTCAGTGGGGAAAGTGTATGTACGTCTGTTGGCCAAAAAGCTTTGTGCCAAGACTACCAGCCAGGAAGAAAAGTGAACAGAGCCACAGCCTGACACTCAGCCATGCCTTCTGACTTTCTGTGCTAGTTTTGGCCACCTCCTTGCTGTGTGGAAACTTGCGTTCTCTGTTCCTCTGGCACTCATTCATCTGTTTTTCTCCCCCCCCCTTCACCTTTTTTTCCAGGGGATTTAGAAGAAAGGATGAGGAAGTGAACTTTTGAGTCAGCACGGAAATAACCTCTTCATCCCCAACAGTGAAGATCTTCCCCTCATCCCTCTGCCATGTCTGCCACTCCCTCCTCCGCTTCTGTGCCTCTCCCTTATTTAATAGCCACTCCTTTCCCTGCATACCCTTTGTAACTTCTTTATTGGGAACTTATCAGTGTGGGCCACGACGCCGGCATCTGCCATGCCGTGTTCCCTGCCAGTTGCATCCCCGCCCCACCCTACCCAACCCTAGAACTCCACTTGCTTCTTGGCTTCTGTACATTTTGAGCCCCCCGCCTATCCTAGCTCCTGCACCCCCAATACTCTCCCTCCCACTGCTCTCTGCATTAGTGCCCACACTAATGACATTCGTTCCCCCTCTTCATATGACTAGAACCCACCTCAGCCCAGGGGTTGGATTTTTTAATGCACACATAAACAGAAGGAAACATTTTGTTAGGGAAAACAAACAAACAAACAAGTGAGACTCCTCAACTTGGAGGAAATAGATTCTTCTAGCTGCTTATTTATTGACATTAAAGGATAAACTCAACTGTACCACATTCTTTTAACTTTTCCTTCATTATTTAGGACAAAGGGAGGGGTGGGTGGGGGGAGCTTTTTAGAATGTTATCTTACAAATAGCTCAATGTGAGTTGAGTTGCAGCTCCTTTGAGGTCTGGAGGTGTGGTATTTGCATTGTTACCTCTTTTTATTGACCGAAGTGTTTTTAATTATTGCAGTTTGCCCAGACACTTTGCTTTTTTCTTTTAGATGCAGAGGAGTTAGCCGTGTTAGTCTGTAGTAGCAAAATCAAAAAGAGTCCAGTAGCACCTTTAAGACTAACTAACTTTATTGTAGCATAAGCTTTCGAGAATCACAGTTCTCTTTGTCAGATGCATGCATCTGATGAAGAGAACTGTGATTCTCGAAAGCTTTTGCTACAATAAAGTTGGTTAGTCTTAAAGGTGCTACTGGACTCTTTTTTTTTTAGACACTGTAAAATGGCAACACAGCCAGGAAATGGTAGTGCAACACTACCAGTGTCTCCAGCCCAACTTCTCCTCCTGCCAAGCATATTGTTAGTGCTTTTGCCCTTCACAGCAGACAGACTAGCCCAGCTAGTCCATTCAAAGTTTTTTTTTTAATCACCACAAACCCATTCTAAGAAAAAACGTGAGTGACAAGGAAAAACCTGGATTGCAGTCACTTGTTAATGATGTCATCTGAATTCTCCATGATAACCATGTGAACAAATGAAAGCAAATCCACACATGGCACACAGAAATTTATGAAGGGGGGGTGCGCACCAAGGCAAAATGAAGATTGTTGCAGAGGAAAGGTATCTTTAATAACTGTATAAGCCCTACACGTTCTTCCAGATTCTGTTTAGTTCCGTTCCCCTATGTACACTTTAGCCGCGTGAGCTCAACCATTGCAATATTCTTGTGGATGAGACAAATGGGGAAACTTCTTTAAGGCAAAGAACCTGTCAGGAAAATGGATGGCAATTTTGTGTCCTCAATAGGGTCATAGACACAGCTACTTAAAGTGGGTCTTTTCAACTTTGGCAACCATGGAATCCCTCCATGTTCAGAAGTAGTCTACCTGTGAATTTGTTGCAGAGGAGCAGCATCAAGGGAAAGCTATTGCCTTCCTGCCTGCTTGAGGGCTTCCCGTGGAGTTGTTATTACAGGAAAATAGAGGGGGGGGGGCGTTGTTAGGAGTGCAAAGTCATGAAAAGGTTCTGACAGGATTAGATGGCCTCCAGTTTTCTTCATTCATGGAGCTGAGGGTGATAAATAAAAATCAGAAGAAAGAAAAGGCATTTTGCCTGAAATGGACCATTGTGGAACTAAAGTCCAAAATATGAGGCCTTGTGTGCCCAAGATAGATCCAAAAATACCTGGTGAGTGTTTCCTCCCTTACTGAAACAATACATGTTATACACACAAGACTGAGACACAGCTCTTGCATCTGATGTTAGCACTCAAAGCAGTTAATCACAGAGTCTAGTAGCCAACTCTCAATGCTAGCATTAGGCAAATTAGGCATTTGCATATTTGTTGAAACCCAAAGGACAATCTTGGGTACTGACCAAGATGGCAATCCCATCATCAAGTGCTTAGCAGAATTCTTGGTATAACTCTGCTAAGGATGGCACAGTAAGAGAGCAATCTTATCAACTCTACCTTACTCCTAGGAAAGTAGTCTTAGGGTAGCACTGTAAGTAATGTCTGACACACTTTGGTTTGTCCCAATATTGCTAAACAAAGCCTCTTATGGAGCTATTTATCTGAGAAAGCAAAAGTATCTTCAATGATCCCACACAAACTGAATCTGCTGATCCCACAATGACGGCACTGGAGACGAGACAGGCAAGTTGCTGAGTACAGTGTATTTTTTAAACATTCTGATTGGATGTGACAGTTTCAGTCTGTCTGGGACACTGGAAAAAGATTAGCAAACATCTTCAGTGGTGGGCATATATGCTTATCACAGCTCCCATTCCACCTTTTCTCATCAGAATCTGCTGTCCTTTGCACAGAAGGAAAAACAAAACGTGAACCTGATAGCGCTAACTACACTGTATGTCTAGTTTATCACACTGCAAAGATAAAAAGGGGGTTCTTGCAACAGTTTTGGGCAACACCCTGAAGGGGGGCGTCTCAAATATGTTTAAAATGCAAGAGGGGAGAAGATTGTGTGTTATGACAGGCTATATGTGTGCTAATGGGCTACATATAAGTTTTCTGAATGTGGAAAATAGTGAATCTCTGAAGCCATTTCAGTGTGGGATGCGGGGAGACAACTAAACCAGTTTGATGTAGCCAGTTTGGTGTAGTGGTTAAGAGCGTGGGACTCTAATCTGGAGAGCTGGGTTTGATTCCCCACTCCTCCACTTGAAGCCAGCTGGGTGACCTTGGGTCAGTCACAGCTCTTCCAGAGCTCTCTTAGCCCCACCCACCTCACAGGGTGTTTTGTTGTGGGGATAATAATGACATACTTTGTAAACCGCTCTGAGTGGGCATTAAGTCGTCCTGAAGGGCGGTATATAAATCGAATGTTATTATTATTAATGTTGTTATTAAACTTTCTCTCCCTCATATACTGCAGCCCTGATCTGAATTAGGTCCCCACATATTTGTGAATTCAGTTTCGGCACTGAACTCCCAGCATATGCCTGGTTGATAGGAACCAGGGCAGAACCTTAACAATAGATCCCATAGAGCCTCAAAAGCTGGAATTAATGTTTTAAAACATGACCATAGGTTATACAATTTTTTAAAAAACGCTGTCTACTCCCCAGTATCCAACCTTGCAAGAAGGGACACACACAATTTTCTAGGCAGCCCATCTGGGACAAGATGTGTCGAAGAGGGGAATTCAGCTCTCCCCCCCCCGCCCATGCCAGGCTTTAAATCTCCCCTCCCTCAGCCTCCAGTTCAGTTTCAGGCCCAGGCTGTTCATATTGAGCTCGCACATCCATCCGCTGCAGCTGCAAGGCAAGCTGACAAGTTTCCTGCAGCTCCCCAGGGACGTGCTGGGGTTCATTCACACAGTTAAGTGTACCTGCCACAATGTACCAGTTCCGCTGGGTCCCAGTGCTTGCCTTTTCAATGAATGGTCCTACTTCTTAGGCCCAATTGCCTACAGAAGTGTACAGTGGCAAAAATCTCTGCCCCCCCGGCATCTTTTCTAGCTCTAAAGCGGTGGGAAGTCAACTAGACTGGTTACATTGTTGAAGAGAGACCACTATCAGTTGCGCCCACTGTTTACGGTCACACTTTTCACAAACATACTAATTTTATTTACGTCATTTATAGTCTGCCTTTCTCACAGACTCAAGGTGGATTACACAATATGAGGTTAATACAATCAGTATCAAGTAAGCAGATTTCAATACAATACCATAAGGTAAACAGTAGGGATGTGTGTTTCGGCTTTCTGAATGCCGAAAGAAAGCCGAAACAAAAGTGTTTCTGCTTCTTTCGGGTTAGCCGAAACGTTTCGGAGAAAGCCGAAACGTTTCGGCTAGCCGAAAGAAAAAAAGCCGAAACGTTTCGGCTTCTTTAGGCTTTCTTTCGGCTTTTCAATGGGAAAATGCCTCCGTCTTCCCGGACGTCTGGGGGAGGCATTTTCCCACCGAATCAGCCCAAAATTGGTGGGGACCTTCCTCTAACCCCTCTCTAAAAACCCCCCAAGTTTCAGACCGATTGGACTTTGGGGGGCCATGTTATGGCCCCCCAAAGCAGGTCCCCCTATCCTCCCATAAGAAAGCGAAGGAGCAGCATATTGTTAGCATGCTGCTGCTCATCTTCTTCATTATTTCCTATGGGGAAAAATGAAGAAGCAGGCTTCCTTTGCCAGGGGTGGCATTTTGCATGCAAAATGCCCCCTTACCCTCAGGGGCTCTTCTCCCACCCTTCCTCCCACCCCCCACCAAGGCTCAGCCTGCTCCCACTTGGGGGGGCCATTTCATGGCCTCCCCAAGTAGGTGCTCTGCTCTCATCTCTACCACTGACAGCTGGGGGAGGCTTATCTTTCCAGGGGTGGCATTTTGCATGTAAAATGCCCCCCAACCCTCTGGGGCCCTTCTCCCACCCTTCCTCCCACCCCCCACCAAGGCTCAGACTGCTACCACTTGGGGGGGCATTTCATGGCCTCCCCAAGTAGGTGCTCTTTTCTCTACCACTGACAGCTGGGGGAGGCTTGTCTTGCCAGGGGTGGCATTTTGCATGCAAAATGCCCCCCAGCCCTCAGGGGCCTTTCTCCCACCCCTCCTCCCACCCCCCACCAAGGCTCAGCCTGCTCCCACTTGGGGGGGGCATTTCATGGCCTCCCCAAGTAGGTCCTCTCAGCCCCTAAAGTCCACCCCTTACAGCCCCACACAAACCCAATTCCCCCCCAGCTGCCACACACAGACCCAAATCCCCACATTAGCCCCTCACAGACCCAAATCCACCCCCACCTGCCCCACACCCATAACCCCAGGAACAGGCTGGCAAAGGCCAGCCCTCTCCCTTTGTTCCCTATGCTGGGAACTTCTAAACTCTCTTTCCCTGGGCAATTCTGCACAGCCCAGGGGTGCCACAATGGTGGGCACACTTCTGAGTGCCAGCTGGTCCCTGTGAAAGAGCATCTGAACCACAGACACCCTCCCTCAAATTCCCCCACCACCTACAGAGATGGCTGGCCAGCCAGCCCCATTGTTCCCTATGATGGGAACCAACTGCACAACAAAGAATAAAACACGAACAACACAAAATAAAGTTTTTTAAAAATTATTTTCTCCCTTTCAAAGTACAAGTAGGCAAAGCATTATGACACATTACACCAGCAGTCCCCCACACAGAAAAATTAACACAACTCACTTAACATCAGAGAATCACAAAACACGATTCCTGTCAAAAACACTTTATTTCTTGAACAGCTTTAGGTTACACAGCAGGGGGGCACACCAAAGGGCATGGCAGCAGTATCTTACACAAAAATAACACAACTCACTTAACATCAGAGAATCACAAAAGCACAATTCCTGTCAAAAACACTTTATTTCTTGAACAGCTTTAGGATACACAGCAGGGGGGCGCACCAAAGGGCATGGCAGCAGTATCTTACACAAAAATAACACAACTCACTTGACATCAGAGAATCACCCCAAAATATTGCTGTCAAAAGCACTTTATTTCCTTAACTGCTTTAGGTTACACAGTAGGAAGGCACAACAGGGCATGAAAGCAGTGTACTACATAAAAATAACACAACTCACTTCACATCAGAGAATCACACAAACACAACTGCTGTCAAAAACGGTGAAGTGGGTTGTATTATTTTGTGTAGTACACTTCTATCATGCCCTTTGGTGCACTCCCCTGCTGTGTATCCTAAAGCTGTTCAAGACAAGCCTCCCCCAGCTGTCAGTGGTAGAGATGAGAGCAGAGCACCTACTTGGGGAGGCCATGAAATGCCCCCCCCCAAGTGGGAGCAGGCTGAGCCTTGGTGGGGGGTGGGAGGAAGGGTGGGAGAAGAGCCCCTGAGGGTAAGGGGGCATTTTGCATGCAAAATGCCACCCCTGGCAAAGGAAGCCTGCTTCTTCATTTTTCCCCATAGGAAATAATGAAGAAGATGAGCAGCAGCATGCTAACAATATGCTGCTCCTTCGCTTTCTTATGGGAGGATAGGGGGACCTGCTTTGGGGGGCCATAACATGGCCCCCCAAAGTCCAATCGGTCTGAAACTTGGGGGGTTTTTAGAGAGGGGTTAGAGGAAGGTCCCCACCAATTTTGGGCTGATTCGGTGGGAAAATGCCTCCCCCAGACGTCCGGGAAGACGGAGGCATTTTCCCATTGAAAAAGCCGAAAGCCGAAAGAAAGCCGAAAGAAAGCCGAAAGCCGAAAGCCGAAACGGCTGGCCGTTTCGGCTTTCGGCTTATTCGAAAGAGATTCTTCTTTCGGCTTTCGGCTTTAGCCGAAATTTTTTGGCTTGCACACCCCTAGTAAACAGATACAAGTTTAAAAGACGTAGCATTAGCAAGAATCCAAGACCAATCCAATCCAATCCTAGCCATCTAATCGTGTCCGATCCTTGGCTACTCTGTAGATCGTATCCCTCCAGGCCTTTCTGTCTCTGACTGCTTCTTTCAATTCCTTCATGTTCAGTCCAGTGTCTTTCATGATGGTATCCAACCAGCGGGTTTTTGGTCTTCCTCTCTTCCTCATTCCACTCACCATTCCTAGCATCATTGATGTTTCTAGTGAGTTGGCCCGCATTACGTGCCCGAAATAGCTGAGCTTCTGCTTTGTAATCTTCCCCTCCAGAGACATGTCAGGTTTTATGCGTTCCAAGACAGCTTGGTTTGTTACTTTTGCTGTCCAAGGGATCCTCAGGAGTTGTCTCCAACACCACAGTTCGAATGAGTCAATTTTTCTCCTGTCCATTTTTGTTAAGGTCCATGTCTCACATCCGTAGGTTGTTATAGGAAACACAATGGCTGCGACCAGTCCAAGACAGAGTAGAAAAAATACTAGAGCAAAACATAATCAGTTCTAGGACTAACATTAGACAACATGGAGCGCTGGTTGTATGTGTGTGTGTGGGGGGGGCGGGTATTCCACATGCTTTTGGCCGTCATTCCTGCTAATGGAAAAGAGTTCTGCAGGAAAACAGTCAGTATTAATCAGTAGATTAATCCGCTAAAGCTTTTTCCAATTATAAAGGGCAAGGGTAAATTAATCCTTGGGTTTCAGAACTGAATGTCATTTTAAAAACTGTTCCCTAAAATGTTCTCCAGAGCAGCTTACAAATGAAATTAGCAAGCAAAAGAATAATGCCCTTTAAAAGAAACCCAGCAGCCTGGATGTTACTGCAACAAAATTATCCTTAAGGGTCAACAGCATACTTGTTTATTTCAGAGTCTATTTGTATTCTAGTGTGTCACTGTAAGAGAGAATATTGGCCTTTCCTTCTCACAAAATGTCACAGTTTATCCTAAAGACATGGTAAATTATCCCACACATCCCTCGGATATGTGAAGACATTGATAAACTCATTTAAACTCTGCACAGCACAAGATTCCCTCAGAACCCTCAGTGAAGATATCCATATCCAAAGATTCCCTCAGAAACTATAAGCTTTATCCCAACCTGCTCTCCCATTTACTTCCTCAATGTGAAGATCAGCTAGGATTGAAAACTGCTGACTCCCCCCCCCCCCCCGCCCGTTACCAGTTTTCCCTTCAGGGTATATCCATAACAAAATGTTGCATGTGTTCTTGGCACACTCTCGTAGGGCAATGGTGAGGTGTCATAGGCCAAACTGGCATCTCACGTGAAATAAGGGTGTTGCCTAGACTGTTTCCAGAATCCTTACCAAATTTAAGCCAGGTCTATACATACAGCAGACTGAAGTGGGAATTAGGTGATAGAAAACTGAGGTGGTAGAATGGATTGGCAAAGCAAGACAAAAACGTCACTGCAGATACAAAACTAGCAAAGAGGGCCAACAACAACAAAAAACTTTCTTCCTGATATGGCCAATTTTCTACTTGCAATGGGGTTTATCTGTCTAAAAATGGCATCTCCTATGTGTAGCCTGAAATGATAAAGTCCGTTCTATGACCCTAGTCAGTTAGTTGCATGTATCAATGAAACTTTTATCGGAGTTTGGATGTGCTGAGGTCAGGGCCAAGCATCATTTCTCTGTACAATTTATAACATACCTCTCCCCCACAGGATCTCCTATATCCTGAGTCATGGAAAAAAGTTTATTTCATTTCTGAAATGACATAAATAGACCATATCAAGTCAATAAGCTTGCAGACTGTACCAGGCTGCAATAGGAGCCCAGTAAGGTGTACTCATCTGCAGGGCTTTTTTTCAGCAGGAACGTGGTGGAACGGAGTTCCAGAACCTCTTGAAAATGGTCACATGGCCGAGTGGCATGGAGGGCAATCTAAATTCCCCTCTGTCTGGAGATCAGGGGGCAGGGCCACCAGCCATGTGACCATTTTCTCTGAGGGCAACCCACTGAGTTCCACCACCTCTTTTCCCAGAAAAAAAGCCCTGCTCATCCGCCTCAAATACATGGCCCCTGGCCCCACCTCCATTTTATCCTCACAACCAGCCTGTGAAGGCGGTTAGGCTGAGAGTGACTGGCCCAAGGCCACCTAGTGAGCTTCAAGTCTGACAGGGAATTCTCCCAGGTTCTCATTCAGCACTTGAACTGCTGCACCACACTCGTTCAATTGTTTTCTGCTTATCCAGCCTGAAGAGGCCTCAGCCCCATTTCCTTTCTCTCCCCTGGGGCAGCTAGTAAGCCCCAAGGGCGCATGATAGGAAGTTCATGCTCCAGTGCACCCTTTTCTGCTACTGCAGCCAGAAGCTTACTGACTGCCCCTTTTGGGTTGCCTGAGCCTCATTTTGCCAGGCAACTCAGGGGCTGGTGGGCAGTAGGTGTTGCTGGAGAGAGGCAATGGTACCTATTCTGCATTGCCTGCTTCTGCTGTGGCTGGGTTGGAGAGCAGGTGCTGGAGCACAGGAGGAGTCAGCACAAATTGTCCAAGCCACAGGTGGGTCTCACAGGAAGAGGATGAAGAGAAAAGGTGGGAGCAGGGTTGAATGAGGAGACGACTCTCCAGTATGCAAGCAGGGAGGATGTGGGGAGAAGCCAACTAGGGCAGCAGTAAAGAAATGGCAGTATAAGAAAGAATATCTATGAATGGTTGTTGGGGGTTTTTCGGGCTGTCTTGCCGTGGTCTTGGCATTGTAGTTCCTGACGTTTCGCCAGCAGCTGTGGCTGGCATCTTCAGAGGTGTAGCACCAAAAGACAGAGATCTCTCAGTGTCACAGTGTGGAAAAGATGTAGGTCATTGTATCTACTCAGGAGGGGTGGGGTTGAGCTGAGTCATTCTGTAAGAGTTTCCCAGGGTGTGGAATGCTAATGGCGGGAGGCTTCACTGTATCCTGAGGCGGTTCTTTTGCATATGGATTGGTGCTTGATGTGCTAATCTTCTCTGCAGGGCTATTGTCGGGTGTGGAGTGTTTTGTTGGCCTGGTGTTTTTCAGAACTGGAGCCCATGCTCTGTTCATTCTTAAGGTTTCTTCTTTCCTGTTGAAGTTTTGTTTATGCTTGTGAATTTCAATGGCTTCCCTGTGCAGTCTGACAAAGTAGTTGGAAGTGTTGTCCAGTATTTTGGTGTCCTGGAATAAGATACTGTGCCCTGTTTGAGTTAGGCTATGTTCAGCCACTGCTGATTTTTCAGGCTGTCCAAGTCTGCAGTGTCTTTCATGTTCTTTTATTCTTGTCTGGATGCTACGCTTTGTGGTCCCGATGTAAACTTGTCCACAGCTGCAGGGTATACGGTATACTCCTGCAGAGGTGAGGGGATCTCTGCTGTCTTTTGCTGATCGTAGCATCTGTTGTATTTTTCGGGTGGGTCTGAATACTGCTTGAAGGTTATGCTTTTTCATAAGCTTTCCCATCTGATCAGTAATTCCTTTGATATATGGCAAAAACACTTTTCCTGTGGGAGACTGTTTTTCTTTGGTTGTTTGATTCATCCTGGGTTTGATTGCTCTTCGGATTTCATTTCTGGAGTAGCCATTTGCCTGAAGTGCGTGGTTTAGATGATTAATTTCCTCATTGAGAAAGCGCGGCTCACATATCCGTCTTGCACGATCCACTAATGTTTTCATTATGCCTCTTTTCTGTCGGGGGTGGTGATTGGAGTTTTTGTGTAAGTACCGATCAGTGTGAGTTGGTTTCCTGTAGACCTTGTGACCTAACTGAAAGTTTGCTTTGCGGATGACCAAGGTATCCAGGAATGAGAGTTTTCCCTCACTTTCTTTCTCCATTGTGAATTGTATGTTCAGGTGGATGTTGTTGAGATGATTCAAAAACTCCATCAATTCTTCCTCCCCATGGCTCCAAATGATGAACGTATCATCCACAAACCGGAACCATACACTGGGTTTGTGGGGTGCTGATTCTAGAGCTGTTTTTTCAAAATGTTCCATGTAGAAGTTTGCTATAACTGGGCAAACTTCTTATAGCAAACTTCTACATGGAACATTTTGAAAAAACAGCTCTAGAATCAGCACCCCACAAACCCAGTGTATGGTTCCGGTTTGTGGATGATACATTCATCATTTGGAGCCATGGGGAGGAAGAATTGATGGAGTTTTTGAATCATCTCAACAACATCCACCTGAACATACAATTCACAATGGAGAAAGAAAGTGAGGGAAAACTCTCATTCCTGGATACCTTGGTCATCCGCAAAGCAAACTTTCAGTTAGGTCACAAGGTCTACAGGAAACCAACTCACACTGATCGGTACTTACACAAAAACTCCAATCACCACCCCCGACAGAAAAGAGGCATAATGAAAACATTAGTGGATCGTGCAAGACGGATATGTGAGCCGCGCTTTCTCAATGAGGAAATTAATCATCTAAACCACGCACTTCAGGCAAATGGCTACTCCAGAAATGAAATCCGAAGAGCAATCAAACCCAGGATGAATCAAACAACCAAAGAAAAACAGTCTCCCACAGGAAAAGTGTTTTTGCCATATATCAAAGGAATTACTGATCAGATGGGAAAGCTTATGAAAAAGCATAACCTTCAAGCAGTATTCAGACCCACCCGAAAAATACAACAGATGCTACGATCAGCAAAAGACAGCAGAGATCCCCTCACCTCTGCAGGAGTATACCGTATACCCTGCAGCTGTGGACAAGTTTACATCGGGACCACAAAGCGTAGCATCCAGACAAGAATAAAAGAACATGAAAGACACTGCAGACTTGGACAGCCTGAAAAATCAGCAGTGGCTGAACATAGCCTAACTCAAACAGGGCACAGTATCTTATTCCAGGATACCAAAATACTGGACAACACTTCCAACTACTTTGTCAGACTGCACAGGGAAGCCATTGAAATTCACAAGCATAAGCAAAACTTCAACAGGAAAGAAGAAACCTTAAGAATGAACAGAGCATGGGCTCCAGTTCTGAAAAACACCAGGCCAACAAAACACTCCACACCCGACAATAGCCCTGCAGAGAAGATTAGCACATCAAGCACCAATCCATATGCAAAAGAACCGCCTCAGGATACAGTGAAGCCTCCCGCCATTAGCATTCCACACCCTGGGAAACTCTTACAGAATGACTCAGCTCAACCCCACCCCTCCTGAGTAGATACAATGACCTACATCTTTTCCACACTGTGACACTGAGAGATCTCTGTCTTTTGGTGCTACACCTCTGAAGATGCCAGCCACAGCTGCTGGCAAAACGTCAGGAACTACAATGCCAAGACCACGGCAAGACAGCCCGAAAAACCCCCAACAACCATCCTTCTCCGGCCGTGAAAGCCTTCGACAATACATCAATGTCTATGAACATGTGCAGAGTGCTTTCCCCTTGCCATAGCTATCAAGGATTCGGGAGAAAGCAAGTTTCCAGATCAGACTGAACCATTTTCTGGAAGGATTGAGTCTGAAATCATCCTAGGAGGGCCCATATAGGGTGACAGAATTGCTAACCTCGTCTTGGGAAATTCCATAGAGGCCACCCTCCAAAGCTGCCATTTCCTCCGGGGCAACTGATCTATAAAGTCTGGAGATCAACTGTAATTTTGGGAGAACTCCAGCCAGGACCTACTGATTTTTTTCAGTGAGAAAATGGCAGGAGGAGTGCCAGGATTAACGTCTCCCTTGCTCCCCAAACTGTTCTTCTCGCTAATAAAGCAATTCTGTCAAACAGATTTGCAAAAGAAAACAAAGAAATAATAAGATGTGGTGGAACCCATTAATCTAAAGGAAGCAAAAGAGGGTGAATGCAGGCAGGTAACATCCTTTGGGAAGGGACTTGTCTTGCATTTTACATCGTCTTTTGTTTTTAGTGCTGCTGTTGGTTTTCCCATGTTTTGCTGAGATACCAATATCTTAAAAAAAGAAATGATTACTGAACTAATTTTGTTTTTACATTGTTCTGCTTTTTATTCTATATGTCTTGTGATTTGAATTGGAAGCCTGTTCGAGAGCCATATAGGCTGATAAGTGCTGGATATGCATTTAAAAAAAATCATATTAATTGCTTATCTTTCCCTCCAAATCAAGAGTCAGATACAGTGATCCTGCCCTGCATCTTGGGTGGCTTGGGCCCCACACCAGCTTCAAATTATCTGAATCTCACTTGGCTTGGTCCACTGGAGAGGATGGTGCTGAATGTGCGTGTGAAATACCACTATCCTGACCATGAGGCAAGTCCAGATATGGACTGGGGGCTACTGATCCTCAACATCTCCAGTCAGGATGACATTCAGTTTACTTGCCACTGGGAAGGAAATCCAGGTGGGCACCACATTGTCTAGGTCTAATGTGCATTGAGTTTGGTGCACACAGAGAGAACCAATCACAAGTCTGTTCGTTCTAATGGCACTTTGTTTTCATAGCATGTTTGGGTTGGGTGGTTTGGGTGGCATGAGGGAAAACCCGGAGGGATTGTTTTTCACTTGAAGGGGTTGCCCAGGGTTGCTCTCAGCAGTGCTGCCAAGCACCAAGGTGCCGGATGGCAATGGTACTGCTTGAGCAAAGGTCTAGACCAGTCGGCCCTGTCAGAATACTGCTATCATCCACATTTCTTTCTTTTGTTCTTGCTCTTCAGTCTAGCGTTCTCAGACAGCAGGTGAGGTGATATATTTGTTGCTGGATCGTACCACCTCAAACATCAAGTGGGGTCTTGTATGATTTAATGTTCCTAAGCTTTTTTACCCCGTACATAGGAAAGCAAATGTTGAGGAACAGACAGCTAGCCCACTCTTGCCCCAACATGGTAGTTTTCTCTCTGTGTGGATTTTATTTTAATATGAACTGTTGTTTGAACCCCTATCTGCAGTCTGAAGTGCTATAGTCCTGAAACTTAAAAAAAACCCTCATATGCTTATTTATAAGAACCAAGCCTTTGTCTCTCTTCCCACCAGATAAAGAAATAGAAGTGAGTGACTACTCTTATGACATGGAGTGTAAGTCCAAGGGTAAAGAGGAGGGGGGCAGCGAAGGAAGCTAATTATAAGATGAAGGCATAGAAAAGAGCAAGAGTCCAGTAGCACCTATAAGACAAAATTTGTGGTTAGAGTATGAGCTTTCGTGAGTCACAGCTGAGCTACTGGATTCTTGCTTTTTTTCTGCTGCTACAATATACTAACACCGCAACCCATCTTGATCTATAAGATGAAGGGACAGTATTATCTGGTTGTTTAGTTAGTTGCTTCACAACCAAAAGACATCTCTTAGAGATTGATTTAAATGTGGCCTCCTTTGTGCAGATCAAAATATCTGCACAATGGGAATCCCCAGACCAAGTGTATATATTTCTGTAAACCTGGTTTCTCAACCTGAAATGGCTGAGCTGCTGTATACCCCATTTTGGGTGGGAGGAGTGGCTGATGGAACAGCAGGCCAGCAGGTTGCCTCGGAAATCATGGACTTTTAAGACCAGTTCAGGGTCAATCTAGAAAAGACAGAGAACCCTTCTCTCTGCATGCTGCAGCCCCAATATGAATCAGGCATGGCTACGCACACCTGACTGTTACAGAACTCTGGAACACATGAGCAAAAGGACAGCCATTTTTTCTTGCTAGGTTGAAATACAAAACAGCTTATTTGCCTGGCCTTGAATGTAACTGTGCAAGAAAATTTTAGATAGCAAGACAGTAGAAGCAATAAACATAAACTGGCTGAAGCTAGCTAGAGAAGGGAGATGGGAAAGTTTCACCAGAGCAGAGAAGCAAAAGGAAGTGGGCTTTGCCATCAGAAGAGAGGCTTTGTCTCATAAAGACAAGGTATAAAAGATCCCTCCCTCCGTCTTTCTCAGGTGGGCGCAGAGTGTTTTTACTTGCTCGAAACTGTCCCCTTATTTCATGAAATAAAAGGTTTTCCTCTTCAAAGTTCTTCAAGTCTTGGTGTAATCACTGGGCAAAGCACAAAATCAAAATGAACTAAGGCATTTTTGCCACAAATTCTGGTGAGCCAGGAGGCTTGACTTGGTATGGTAGAAATAATAATAATAATAACAACATTTGATTTATATACCACCCTTCAGGACAACTTAATGCCCACTCAGAGCAGTTTACAAAGTATGTTATTATCATCTCCATAACAAAACACCCTGTGAGGTGAGAGGGGCTGAGTGAGCTCCTAGAAGCTGTGATTGACCCAAGGTCACCCAGCTCGCTACAAGTGGAGGGGTGGGGAATCACACCTGGCTCTCCAGATTAGAGTCCTGCACTCTTAACCACTACACCAAACTGGCTTTAAAATGGAGATGAATGGTGGAGTTGTGGCAGAACGGCCTATAAGTGGCTGCCTCATGGGTGGAATGGATCCTTTTATAAAGAATTTCTCCCACCACAATTCAGGGTTACCCGTCAACTCCCACAAGGAAGACTTAGAATTTGGAGAGAGAATGTTTTCATACCTGAGGGCAGATACGGTACTCATGATGCCCATGTCATCTCAGAAGGAGATAGGTACGGAATGACTACTCTTCCGTAATATGGTACTGCAAAGATAGTAACACCATTTAATGCTCTGAGCCTTTTTAATGAAAGATCTGCTAACTACACTCTAGCTCTCTAGCAGCCGTGAAACTGTTAACTGGAGAAGTAACTCAAATGCTAATGGTAATATTGCAAAACCACTTGGGTTTAGATTATTTACTGTTTACCCAAGGGGGATATGCACTTGAACAGAAAAAGAATGCTGTACCTACATCCCTGATAATTCCACTGAAATAAACCACCATATTTTATCAGCTGAAAAAGCAGTACGGGACTGGGAGGCAACAAAGCAACAGCCTTTCAGCCTTTGGTGGGACTCCCTGTCATCTTCGACATCAGGATGGGGAACCCTTCTTCGTGCTGTCAAACAGGCCTTTCTAGGTATCTCTGTTCTTTTAATTTGCATACGCTGTTGTATACAATTTATTCCTGTCTTCTGAACTCTATGCTTCTCTTGGTTTGCACCAACTCGCTCATATCTATCTACTGGTTACCAGGCTTCGCTTGAGTCTCAGTCAATTCAGTCTTATGCCCAGCATAGAGCTTGCTATAACACTAAAGAAGCAATTCCACTTAATGCTTCAGCTTATCTTCTAAAGAGGGAGCAAAAGCACAGCCATTTTTTCTTGCTAGCTTGAAATACAAAACTGCTTAGCGGCCTAGCCTTGACTATAACTGTGCAAGAAAAGCTTAGACAGCAAGACAGTAGAAGCAGCAAACAGAAACTGACTGAAACTAGCTGGATAAGGGAGATGGGAAAGTTCCAGTGGAGCAGAGAAACAAAAGGAGGTGGACTAAGGGAAGGGTAGGCCAGCCTAGTCATTCTAGTCTGTTTCCTTCAGATGCTGCCACTGCCCCTAAAGAGGAAATGGAACAAAATGGGACCGATTCTTCATATGGTAATAAATCATTTTCTTCACTGTTAGGAAATACGTTGAAATATCATTGCTGGTTATTAGTATATCTGTGTTTTTTCTGCTTCTGTATGGCTTCTGAGCTGGAATAAAGGGTGACTGATGCTGTCAGCATGAGTTGTGAACATGGCTCGCTCTTCTCTGCCTCATCTCTCTGTGGGCAGCAGCTGAAGGGCCTGGGCCTGGGCAGGGGCAAAGGAAGGGGCTTCTGGGACTGGAACAAGTATCTTTGGGGTTTTTTATTTAAAGCTACTACTGGCAATTTTTATTGTGAACTGGGAAGAAGGATTAAGTGTAATGTTAAGAGGAATTTAGGTGGGATAAAAAGAAACAGGACGAGGTATTAGAAAGTGTCCTGGCAGAAATATGATTCAGAGTAATGGAAGATTATTTTGGGGAGTGGTGGAGCAGGTGTGGGTTAGGGACTGGCTACAGCCTATATCCTAAGATTATGAGTCAGCAGAACAGAGAGGCTACAGTGATTAGCTCCTGTTGTTACATAGGGTCAAGCTACAAGCGATGAATGACACGTGCCTGGCAAGTGAACAGACTCGCGTGTATTCCTCCCTGTTCACTTGCCATTCACTTGCTCTCCACTTGATCAAGTGACCAGGGAGGAATGGCAAGTGAACAGGGAGGAATACACACGAGTCTGTTCACTTGCCAGGCAAGTGTCATTCGTCACTTGTAGCTTGGCCCATAGTTATCTCTCAGATTTTCACAAGCCATGCTGTTGAAGATTTCACCAGAAAGCAAGGCATAAAGGGGTATATCTTATCTTGCACCCATGGAGCTGTGCTAGACAAAGGGCCAAGCTACAAGTGACGAACGACACTTGAACGGCAAGTGGATTGACTGGAGGGCAAGTGAACAGGGAGAAATACACTTGCCGTTCAAGTGTCATTTGTCACTTGTAGCTTGGCCCAAAGATGAATGTTTTTGGATCCCAACTCCCCCTTCCTGCTGCATGTTGCTGCCCCAACACCCTAATCTAAGGTTGCCAGCCTCCAGGTAGTGGCTGGAGATCTCCTGGAATTACAACTGGTCTCCAGGCCACAGAGATCAGTTCACCTGGAGAAAATGGCTACTTTGGGGGGTGAACTCTATGGAATTATGCCATGCCAAGGTCCTTTCCCTCCCCAAACCCCACTTTCTCCAGGTTTCACCCCACCCCAGATCTCCAGGAATTTCCCAGCTTGGAGCTGGCAACCCTACCCTCATCCCGTTTTATCTCTGAGGTTCCCCCCAGAGAGAATATGGAGTTTGTAGTGGAGGGGAAAGATTGCTCTCAATTTGTTCTGCATGTGGAAGTGCCTTCTGCTAGAGAAGGTGGGAGGTATTCACCTACTAAATCAGTTCTTAATGTTGCTGCCCCAAAATTAACAACAAGTCCCAACTAAGTATCCCACAGAACCATATCCAGCATTTAAAATTTTGGCATAAATTTTAATTATTCAGCCCAATTTTGCATTTGTGCCAAACTGTGCTTCCACTCAATGGCCCTTCTTTCTCACCCTCTCCTACCACACACTCTTCCATTCCTCCTGCAGAGTACCAGAATGTCATGGATTCTGCACAGTTTCCAGTACTTTGTAATGGCTCAGAAACTAGCAACTGGACCCGGAAATCTCTGTCTTGGATCTTGCCTAACAGGACAAAAGCAGAGCTGAATATGCAAATATGGCGCATTGTCCCTTACTGGCTTCAAGTTGATCCTGACTCTATCTCGTTACTGCTGCCTTCTGTAACCTCCAGAGATGCTGGAAACTACACCTGCCACTGGAAGAACCAGAGTCAGCATTTTCAGCTGGAAGTGTCAGCAAAGTCAGGTACACCTCAAGGTAAGGGGTATGTGAGATGTTGATGTTATTAGATAGAAGTTGCATATTTTTGAAATGCAATCATAGGCTGCAAGCTGTATGTCAGGGATCTCAACCTTTTTGAGCCTGCAGGCACCTTTGGAATTCTGACCCAGGGTGGTGAACACAACCACAAAATGGTTGCCATAAGAGGTGGAGCCAACTACCAAAATCTCAGGGAGCGAGTTTATGCATAAATATAATAGTTCATAAACATTTCAGGTGCTTTGTTTAATAGGATGCCTTTTAAAATTAACATTGTTTAAAAATATTTTCTGGCAAATATGCAGCCTGCAGCACTTCCCTTTGATCTGCAGCTGCTGACCATTTGGATCCCAAGCCCAAGGCCCCACCTCCACCCCCCTCTGTCTCTTCACAGGTAATGCTGCTTGCTAGCCTGGCTATTTCACTGGGGCACCATGCAGGGAGGCTTGCTTGCTTGGGACGAGAACTTGCTGAAGGGCTAGATGGATGCCTGCAGCACTTCCCTTTGATCTGCAGCTGCTGACCATTTGGATCCAAGGCCCCACCTCCACCCACTTCTGTCTCTTCACAGGCTGTTTGCTAGCCTGGCTATTTCACTGGAGCACCGTGCAGGGAGGCGTGAGCCTCTTGCCGTGAGCCAAAGTGTGAGAGCACAAGGGCTCTTGGCCTGTGGCAATCAGCCGGGGAGCAGTCATCAGCTACGTGGGTTAGCGGTCATGAGAGGATAGGAGGAACATCACTATATTACGAACTGCATCTAGGATGGGTGCAACACCTATTCGACACTGCTTGTTCAACTATACCATAATTGTAGCCCTAGTCTGTTGCCTGTGTTGGGACCACCAGTATGTTTGATACTCCAATACATGGTTGTGGAGTCCAACCTGAGCTTCTTACTTACTACCTATTTGCATGGTGAAAATGTCTGGCAAATGTACTATTCAAGCGTAACTGGGAGCTGGTAAATATGGGAGTGGGACTTACCAAAGGCACCCAGCATCAAACAGTAATGCTCGCTGCTTGTCCAACCTCTCTAGGATTCCACTTTCTTACAATGGAGTCACTTCCACCTCCCACCCCCTCGCTACACTAATATTATGCAATGCCAGATTTGTTAGGAACTAGGTTGCATGCATTGCTGAGATGTTGCAGGAAAAGAAAATTAATGTAGCTTGCCTAACAGAGACATGGCTGCAGGAAAATGACAAAGTGTATCTATCCCAACTAACTCCCCCTGGCTATGCAGTCCTACACCAACCTCGCTATGGTAGCCAGGGCAAAGGGGTTGCTATTATTCTTCACGAGTCCTTCAACTTCTGCTGATCTCCAGTACAAACTATAACTGGTATTGACTGCATGTTCCTGTCTCTGGGAATTAAAGATAGACTGAATATCCTGCTTGTTTACAGACCACCCAGCTCCCCCATAAGCACTCTTTCTGAGTTGGCAGAGCTGCTAGTAGACATGGTGTTGGAGACACCAACTTATTGTTATGGGAGACTTCAACATCCATGCTGAGTGTTCCAAATCAGGCCCGGCTCATGAATTTATAGCCTCCCTGGCAACCCTAGGCCTCTCTCAAACAGTGTCAGGCCCTACGTATGAAACAGGCCACACACTAGACTTAATATTTTGCGCTGAGCCTTTGAGGGAAAACCTTGGCTCAACATTGGAAATTTGGCCTGAACCATGGTCAGACCCTCATCTGCTGAAGGCAAAAGTGAATAAAGCCCCAATACCCCTCAAAATGGAAGGTAAAGTTAAAACGATTCACCCACAAAGGCTCATAGCCACAAAAATTGCTTACTACAATTTCACTCTAGCCTGGAAGATGGCTTCTTACCTTGACATGGCTGACCTGGCCGCCTGGATCTACGTTATGGTAACAACAACACTTGACTATTGTAATGCGCTATATATTGGTCTCCCATCTAAGTTACCTAGGAGGCTCCAATTAATGCAAAATGCTGCAGATCAACTGGTAGCAGGAGTGAGCAGGAGCATAAACATCACTCCCATCTTACAGTCACTCCATTGGCTACCTATCAGTTATCATGCTCAATTCAAGGTATTGTTTATTACATACAAAGCTCTTCATGGCCTTCACCCAGCATACCTATGGGACCGCCTCCCTCCCTGTGTCCCTCCATGGCAGTTTCGCTCATCTGAACAGGGTCTCTTGGAGATGCCAGCCTGCATATGGGTGAAATCAACAGGAGCCTGTACACGGGCTTTCTCTGTGGTGGCCCCTACCCTGTGGAACAGCCAGCCAGAGGTCAGGAGAGCGTCCACTCTCCTGGGTTTCTGCAAACTGTGCAAAACCAAATTATTCAAAAAGGTTTTTTACTCAGATAGGAGGGAAGTATTGTAGGGATACGACGTCGCCGTCTCCCTGTGCCCGCTGTGCCCAGCGGCGGCCACCACCACCCACCTTCCCACATAGCTGGGAATAGCAGCGCGCCCTGCTTTGGCATCCACGATCCACGATCCACAGATCGGAAATGGGAGACGATCAGTGCAGATCATTAATTTGGGATCGTCGCTGGTGCCGATCCACGATCAGCTTGATTGGTAATTTTTTTTTGGATTGTGCCCACCTCTAGTCAAAAGGCACCATGTGCCTTATGGGCTTGCTGTTGGACATCCTTGTTGTATGTAGTGGGGGGAATGTTGTACTGCCATACTGATCCACACAAAATCAAAAAAGAAGAACAAAACCTGTATTTTATTTGAACCACTAAATTGGCAAAAAATACTGCCTATGCTTTTGAACTTCCCAGAGCTCTTCATCAGGCTAGATGAGACAATTTTTTTTAAAAAAAAGAAGATAGACTTCTCAGGCCCTCATCTTAAAGTCTGATCTTATAGACAATTAGTTACACTTCTGTGAGGTGTCGAGTTACAGCATGGTCTTTGGAAGGCTGCATTTAGCCAATGTAATGAGCAGCTTGTTGTATATTTGCTATTATGCTTATTTAGACAGATGAACAAACTTCCAAACTGAATTGAAACTGATTCTTTTTGTTCCAGAAACCGTGAGCAGCCCTGGTGACAGCCCTAAAGGCCCCAGTTCCCCATATGTGTCCAGAGAATGCTAATTGGCTGACTCTGGAGACAATCCCAAAGTTCCCTAAGCAAGGTTCTAGTCCAGTAGCACTTTAAAGTCCAACAAGATTTTCTATGGTATAAGCTTTAGAAAGCCAATGCTCCTTTTGTCAGATACAAGTATGAATGGAGATCTGAGTCTTTATATTTCAATCAGAAGGTAGGAGGGGTGTTGCAAAGAAGTAAGGTAGGATGCAGGCCTTTTTTTCAGCAGGAACGCGGGGGAATGGAGTTCTGGAACCTCTTGAAAATGGTCACATGGCCGGTGGCCCTGCCCCCTGATCTCCAGACAGAGGGGAGTTCAGATTGCCCTCCGCGCCGCCAAGCGGCGCAGAGGGCAATCTCAACTCCTCTCTGTCTGGAGATCAGGGGGCAGGGCCACCAGCCATGTGACCATTTTCTAGGGCTGCCAGACAATGTTCCCTCTAAGCTTTGCAGTGTTGTAAGCTAAAAATCTACTTTGTGAGCCGAAACAACAACTTTCATTAACGTTTTGAGTGCACCTCCTTTTTAAAAAAAAATTACAATCAAATTGTTTTGATTACAATCAAAACAATTTACCAATAAAAGCCATTAGGTAAAAGGGCCACAAAAAACAGAGTATACTTCTGTATAAAAATGGATATGTCCATGCTGATTACAAAGGGGTAGTTGTATTAGTCTGTTGCTGCAAAATAAAGCAGACACGCAATGGCACCGACTAGCATGTTTATTTCAAGATGAGCTTTTGTGAGTCAGTGCTTACTTCTTCAGCCTCCTTCTGCGCCAAGGCCAAGTTAAATGACACCTTCACCATGGTGGCGGCTGAGGCGCTACCTCCTCTCCTCCGCTTTCTGGGGCTGAGGGGATCCTAGCAATTTCAGGCTGCACGGGTCAGGCCAGACCCGATCACTCGCTCGGCTCTGTTCCCCAGCTAGAGAGTCAGCAGTGGCTGGAGGCACTCTCTGGCACCACCCTGGGGGCCAAACCAGCCACAGCCAGGAAGGGAGAAGTGCGATGAGGCTCCATCCATATAGGGACCACCTGCAGATGCTGGCTGAGTGGGAGGGCGGGGCAGCCTGAGGGTTAGTATCTGTGAGCTACATCTGAGAAGCTGTGAGCAGAGGAGTCAGAATCTGTGAGCGATTGCTCACGTGCTCACATTAGTGGGAACACTGCTGCCAGACCCCCGGTGGGGATCCCGCGCCCCCACCCTCCCACCCCGCCCCCACTTACCTGGCCAGCAGGGGCACACGCACCTTCCATGCGTGCTCCCTGCGGTGCTGCGTGCCCCTGCGCACAGCAGCCCCAGGATCAGGCCTGTTTTGACCTGGATTGGGGCCCCTGTGGAGCCCGTTTTGGCACGGATTGGGTCCATTTTGGCACAGATTGGGCCCGTTGTGGGCCCCTGCGGAGTGCAGGAACGCTCCCACGCTCCACAGGGGTCCAAAATGGGCCCAATCCGCATCAAAATGGACCCGATCTGTGCCAAAACGGGCATGGATCGGGCCCGTTTTGGTATGGATTGGGCCCGTTGTGGGCCCCTGTGGGGCGTGGGAGCGTTCCTGCGCTCCGCAGGGGCCCACAACAGACCCAAATCAGCGCCCAAACGGGGGCTGCATGATGACATCACTCCCAGAAGTGATGTCATCACGCTTGCAGGAGAATGCGTGTGCGCTCCGTGCGCGCACACATCCGCTCCTCCAAGGTAAGAGCCAGGCCCAAATCTCCCGCTGGGAGATCGAGGAGGCTTGGCAACCTCATCATTTTCTCTGAGGGCAACCCACTGAGTTCCACCACCTCTTTTCCCAGAAAAAAAGCCCTGGTAGGATGTAAAGGTATATGTGTATATTGTGAAATATAAATTGATTAGAGTAAGGCTGTTTCCACATGCCCTTAAAGGGATGGCCCACTCGCCAAACGCTGGTGGCTTTTCCTCATGAATCCAGACGTCTCTGTTTGCAAAACAGCTGTGGGCAGTTTGGCCTCTGTTTCTTCAGTGCCTTTTTGGGAATGCACTTTCTGTGGTTCCAGAAAAGTTGTTGAAAAAAATGAAAGCCAAACGGTTCGCATCCGTTTTGCAAACAGACACGTTGCCAGTATTCCGTTTGTGTGCTGTCCCTTTAAGGGCACAAGGAAATGGCCTAGGAGAGGTAATGCAGAAAATTAACATCTGCATTGAGAATAAAAATCCTGTGTCCCTCTTCAGCCCAGGTTGGAGGTCCACTGTTCTGAATTTGTGAATGAATTCAAAGCTCTCTGTCACACATCTCCTTATCTGGATTTGTGGAATGCTGACTGGCTTATCTGGATGTGCAGAATGCTGATTGGCTGACCCCAAAGACAAGTGCAAAGTCACCAATCCATTTGTGCATAATATTTGTGAACAAAAAGGAAACATACAATTCTGCAGCTGAAAAAACTGAAATAAAGGATTTGTGGTATTTGCTTACTTTACAAAGTGGGTTCTGCTTCTGATAATTGTAGAGAATGAACTATGCAAGGTACTCAGTCCCTGGCCACTTCTGGCAACAGGAAATTCTGCCTAGCCCCATCCTTGTTCTTTGAAATTTCACAAAAATTGATAGGCACTTCCATAAATTTTCAGTCTTAGAAATTTGGTTCTAAAAAAAGAAAAATGAAAATGGGAATATTGTGCCTTCTTTCATGCATATACATAGAGTCTCTCTACATGAGACGCCTGGGCGTGTGTTCATCAAGTGTTAGCCGGGAAGTGTAGTTTTAAAAGACAGAGCCAGCGCAAATCGCTCTGGAGGACATGGACTCTCTCACAGCCCTCTACCACCTCTGACATGCTGGACCCTCTCCCCTTCTGGAGCTATTGCCCTACTGCCCTTGTTACTTAAAGCTTTGAATTAACTGAGCACTTGACAAACGTGTCAGAAATCTTGTGTAGAGAGACTCATACAGAGACAGTTAATTCTCCCTCCCACCCCCCCAGCTGTTTGGCAGCATTTTGGAAAACAGCACTGGATCATCTGGAGTGTGGCCCTAGGATACCTGGCTGCTTGCCTTGGCTCCCTCTTCTGCTTCCTGCGGTTTAAGCGTGGTAAGTATAGGCACATACACAAGCTCAACCATAGAAACCAATGCCTCTTTCACACCACTCTTTCTTCTTTAGAAATCAAAATAAATTAAAAAATGCAGACCATGAGGAGCCAGAGTTCACTAATTACTAGTTTAAATAAACTAGTAATTATTTAAACGAATTACTAGTTTAAATAAACATGTGAAGTTCAGCACAGTATCCTACCTCCTTGTTCTTGATGTTCTCCTCTTTTGAAATCTTTATCTGCCTGCTCTTTTTTGCCAAAAGCACATAGCCTCTTCTGTCCTTGGGTTTTATCTGTATTTTTCTCCTATGAAACTGACCATATAGAACTTGAGGTGTTAGCAAACTAATCTTGATAGCACCCCCTGAACAGATAGAATGCTTATGAACATTCTGTGACCAAAGCAGCTCTGCTAATGATGGAAGGAGAAGCACTTACAGGAGGTGACAACACTTGGTTCCCCCCTTAACCAATAACACATGATTAATGTAGGCTATGCCATGATAGCTATGGGCAAAGATTTCTCCCTGTAGCTTATTTTCCATCCATCCCTCTCATTTCAGCCTTTCATGCACGTAGAGAGAAGAAGCAGCTGAGGGAACCAGCCAGGAGGCAAGTATTAGGGTGGCACAGGAGAGGGAGGGCAGAGGCTGAATCTGGGAGAGTGGTCCTTACAAGAAAGGGCTGTAGAAAAAAGACTCTCTGCAACAAGATGGGTGTATGGATCCAGGAGGAATATGCATCTCTAAGAAGTGGGGCAGTTTTTATATAAGGGTGTGCCATTCAGCCACAAAACTGATCTTAGTGCCAGGTGGCACCTATCAAATAGATCTAGGTGTGAGTAATGCATGCTGGTGGTCCCCAGCATGGTGCCCGTGGGTGTCACAGCACCCACTGATCACTCACTTCCTGGCACACACTCACTTCTTTTCCATAGCATCTCTTCCTCAAAGCAATCCTGGCTTTCTTCCACTTTAACGGAGTAGGGGATTCTTCACCGGCATCCAGAATGTTTGTGTCTGCAGGGGGCAGCTATTTGGAAGCAGCTGCTTCTGTTAGAGCAGGATGCTTGGCTTGGAACCACCCAATGTTTTGTTCTAGTGTTCTGAGACTGAATCCAACCTCCATGTCTGCTCTTTTGCTGTGGTGCCCACTCTCTGTTCTCAAAATTCCACAGTTCAACAAGGCTAGGGACCCTGATGCATGCCATCTTGGGACTTGTTTGGAGGAATAGCAGGATAAAATAAACAATCAGACAGGGAGACATCCAGCAGTCCTTCAAGAGGAGCCTAAAGGGAAGAGGGTCTAGTGCTATTCTAAAGTGTTGATTCATGTTATTTATTTTTAAATGTACATCTTGCTTTTTACTGCCACAGGAGCCCTCAGGGGGCATTCGTGCTGAACCCACAGCTTGCTGCCTTTAATTTTATATGGTTCTTTGGTTTCCAGAAAGTTCTTCCATGCCCAGCGGAACAAGGCACCAGGCCCTGATGGAATTCTGCTGCCTGCAATGAATGGAGATGGTGAGTTAATGACCCGCAGTCTGCCTCCTGCTCAGGAAACCAGCCCTTTTTCTTTGGTTGTTTTGGTCAGGAACCCAAGTATTAACTCTTTTTGCAGGATGCGGGGTTGCCAAGTCCCTGGAGAAAAAATGTCCTGTCCCTTTAATGGCATGTTATTTACCCGGTGAATTTATTTCCCTCCATGCCATGAAAGAGGATAGGATATTTTTGTCCCAGCTTGTTGTGAAGCAGAGAGGTGCAGGCATTATGGCTTGTGTAACTTTCTTGTTAAATTCTTTGTTCTGCTGGCCTTATGATACCTGGCTAAACCTGGGAGGGTCTAGTGTCTTGACAGAGCATGCTTTTCTTTTTCTAAATAACAACAGAGAGTATCACAAAACAAGGAATATGGTTAACAGAAAACCATGAAAGCTAACTACAAACAAACAAGGAATTATCCTTAAACATAAAAGGCAAACTGTGTTGCCGACAACACACATTTTATCCTGGTACACCTGCACAGGAGCATTAGGATAAAAAGTGCTTTGTGGTCAATATGACCTCTAAAGGTGAGCCAGCCCACCCCTCTGGAGGCCAGCACAGTGGTGGGAAGGCCAGGTGAGCTGGCCCATGCCTCTGGAGGCTGGAGCCAAGGCGGGATGGCCAGCTGAGCCAATCCGTCCCTCTGGAGGTTGCGCCATTTTCTCTGTTGCTAGTCAAGAATATTTATATAAATACATATATATGGTGAATTGCAAGAAGGAATAAAAAATTCTGCTATAGTAAGGTTATTTATAGAGGCTTGTGATTCTCTGCTATTTAGCACTGACTTTTTGTACCTGTCTATTTTCGACTGTAAATGAGACTTGTGGAATTGTGAATTGTGATTTTTGAAATTATTGTATAAAACATACATATTTCTTTTTCCTAAGGCAAGGAGCAAATGGATGCCTTCTCCTATGAGAATATATTGCCGAACATGAGTTCAAGGGGTGGCCAGCAGTCCCTACAGAAAGCAAACACCCTGCCTGCAGCTGGCAAGATGGAAGGTAAGTGCTGGATGAGTATATGAGATGGGGAAATGCCGTGAAGGGATGCAGAACATAGCATGGGAGGCAGCATAATGGAGGGACAGAGAATGCAAGGAATAGAAATTACAGTGACTCTGAGCAACGTTATGGATAATAAGGTGGGGAAAGTGTTATGATGAGAACTAGAAAGTCAGAATTTAATGTGCAGAATTATACATATTGGAAGCAGACTTGTGACTTTGTCTGAAGAGAGGCTGGGAGATGGGGGTCTGGTTTAAAGTGCAAAAGTAGTTGCTTCCACATGAAGAATTTCCCCCCACAATGGCAGCAGTAAACTGAAGCATCCACAGATGATGTCGTGCCCAATTTGGGCATGACACATCTGGCACCCTTTTCTCCACCTTTGAACCAGAGGAAATTTAAAAAAAAACTAATTTTCTCCAAAAGGGAAACTGCAGCAACACATAAAGTGCTGTGCCCATGTCTGCGTTGGCCTGAAGGTTCCATGTTGTAAAAGATCAGGGCTTTTTTTCAGCGGGAATGCGGTGGAACGGAGTTCCGGAACCTCTTGAAAATGGTCACATGGCTGGTGGCCCCGCCCCCCGGATCTCCAGACAGAGGGGAGTTTAGATCTCAACTCCCCTCTGTCTGGAGATCAGGGGGCGGGGCCACCAGCCATGTGACCATTTTCTCCGAGGGCAACCCACTGAGTTCCACCACCTCTTTTCCCAGAAAAAAAGCCCTGGTAAAGATCATGGCAGCCATAGGTCTGAAGAGTTGGGTGGTTTTAGGTATGGGGCTCTGTGGCATATTTTAGACTCTGGACTTAATGATGTGTCCCTTACATTAGACGGTGATGTAGATTTCAAATGCAAAGCTACAGCCCGATTTTGTACCCCCACCCGCCAACGTGTTGAGCCTGAGAGCTGGTGTTCTGGTCTTCCACTCCAAAGTCTGGCCATATGCACAACTGAAGGAGGAATTATTCTCCCAGGTGTGAGGCTAGGTAAGGAAGGTGGCCACCTCCAGAGGAAGATTTTGAGAACCATTTAAGAGTACAGAGTAGGAGAGAGTCAGATCTGACTCATGATGTTGTCCTGGGGTCCTGCACAGTCCCCACTGAAATTAACAGGAGCTGTGCAGGATTATTTATAAGACACTTGCTAAATGTTTCCATGCTAATGCAAGTGGAAAGCAAAGTCCTGCTTCACAGTAACTAAGAGAGCTCAAAGGAATAGGACTGCAACTTTAATGTCTGCAAATTTTAGACCATTTCCCTTCCCCTTGTATTCTTTATTGGGTGTGGTGGTGGAGAGTGCAGTCAAGTCATAGCTGATTTATGACAACCCCTAGTGGGGTTTTCATGGCAAGACCCTGTTTTTTACTTCATTGTTCTCTAATTTTGTAATCCAGCTTGACTGCATTCCTTGTTGGTTGGTATATATTATGCCTGTCTTTAGTGCAACGTTTTCTAATCCTCTAATGTGCCCTGAGTCTCAGTGAGAAAGGTGGACTACAAATGAAATGAAATAAATAAGTATTAAAAAGCAGAAGCAAAATTACACTGTAGTTTGCCTTAAAACGAGACTGTCTTGAACAATGGCAGGAAGCAGAAACAATTTAACACCGGAAATTAGTAAAATAGTCGACTGAGGAAGGAAAAGGCAAAGATTGCTGTAGCGATGATCCTATCCCTGTCACTGGTACACAAGGGTCAGGGCATGGAAGCTTCACTGAGGGCTAATTTGGCACACATGCCAGTACCTTGCCAGTGCCACACCAATCCAAGCAAAACATAAATTGAGTAGCCCCATGCACATTTGTATATTGGGAATAGGGCTGTAGGATAATTGAATTGTTCAGGAGAAAGCCTTTACAAAGCAACAAGGGCTCTAGTTTATGGCACTGTTTACGCATTTCTTGTTTTTAATGGTATTATTTTCTAATATCTGTAATCCAATTTTATGTTTACTGTTTTTATTGCATCATTTTCTAACTTTGTGTTCCATTCTTATTACAGCACTTATTCCATGTCTTATACTGTTCCTATTCCATTGCTAAATTTTGTAATCTGCCTTCAGTCTCTGCAAAAAAAAGGGCAGACCATAAATAAAGAAAATAACATAAAGTAAAATCATAGCTCAGTTGCGCAAAGTGCATGCCTGTGGACATATTGATACACACACACACACCGCCATTCAGTGCTGCAGTGCCAACTTGAATATTTTGCTGTTCAGTTACACATCTTATGACAATTGTATTGGGGAGTGGGGAAGAAACTTTGCATTAGTTCACATAAACAGCAACTGATACAGTGCAACAATTCCTGGACTTTCCATTCAGACTTCAAGTGGGGAAAATCCCATAAACAAGAGCTTCCTTATGCCACCCCACCCCACCCCAAACCAACACATATCAAAATAGCATAACAGGGAGAAAGCCAGAATAACCCAGGCCTTCCACACTAGAATGTGTTCATGCTGCTTGATCATTTAACACAACTGCAAGCAGAATTGAAATGGGGGTTCTCTTAGCATTTAAAAGCATTTACTTGGGTGAGTGCCATCAGAATTTATGCACATTTTCTCTCCCTCTGTTCCTTCCCCACCAGACGATGATGATGAAGAGTATGAGCATCCAGACAGTGAGATAGAACAGAAATCAGATGGTAAGTTGTGCTTGAGTGAGCTAGAGGGGGAAATTTAGGATATAGTTCAGCCTAAATCACAGTCCCCAGGCTATATCACTCACTACCATGTCCCTACAAACCTTTGAGGATTAACCCATTTGCCCTGGATAAATAGGCTGTGTGGCCAAGTACATGCCACAATAAGTGGAAAGAGCAGTGAGAAAAAGGGCAAGTGGAAGGAAGACTTATGCCATTCCACAACCGACATCTTGCACATCCTGCATGCATCCTAGAGTCCTTTGCTCCATCACAAGGTGGAGGTGTGAGGTGCCCTTCTAAGCTTGATTGGGGCATTAGAAATGGTTTGAGAGCCCAAACTTCCAGGGTTCGTGACCGGTGTGGAAGTCTACACCTAGTTCTGGCCCCTATTTATCTGTTACAAGACCTTCCCCCCTCTCCAAATGTTGCACTAATTAGCTCTATGGGAGAGTGCATACCTAAAAGAAGGGGAGGAACCAGAGCCTTGGGGCCAGTGGGTGTTAGGGATTCTGACTGGAAGGTGAGTGGGTTTTTTCAGTGGAAGAATCCACAACATAACCAGTGGGCTGAGGAAGAGAAACAAGGTAAATTGTGTGGGCTAAGAGAAGAGTAGGCCAGCCTCCTCTATTTAATCTGTTTCCTTTAGATGAGGACAACTATGAGAACGCCCAGGAAGAAGTGAAACAGGAAGACGTGGTTTCGAACGGTAACGCTCCTTTCCTTCACTGTCATCACATGAGACCGCATCACAATGGATTTCATTAGGAGTGACTCAGGCCTAGAGGCATCTTAATGAGGGCTAGGTGCTCTGTGGGCATCTACAGAAGCCCCCTCCCCATCAAGTGGAGAAGGGCTGGAATGGATGGAGTGTATTGCTGTCTCCCCAATTTTAAGCCATTGTGGCTTTCTAGGGGCACCCCAAAATGACCAGTGCTTAGTCCCGATAGTTGGTGTACTGAAAATTAAGGCAATGGGGAGAAATTGTCTTGAGTTATCTACAGTATTATAGATTTCAAGTTGTCTTTAAATCACCTAGAGATTTTTGTAGGCTACTTTTAAAAAAAACACTGGGTATTGCCTCAAGAGGAGAAATGGATAATAACAACTTTGTTGTTTATGTTATAAAATTATATCCAGATGGTTTAAATTTTGTAATCTATGCTATCAGGTGTAATTTGAACAATGTCTCCCAAGTTATTTCATCCCAAACTGCAATTGTGCCAGAAACATCCTTCTTCATTCTGAAGAAGTGTCACATCACTAGTAAGTTGACCAAGGTCACTGATTAAGTACACAATGGATCCTTTAATCTTCCCATTGGATTTTACCAAACCTATTGCTAGTGGCTTAGCTGTCCAAAGTAGCAGACTTCCAGTCTGCTACTACTTGAGATGATTTTAAACATGCAATGCCTGTGACTGATGGCCAAACTGGATGAGAGGGCAGGAATTTACAACTGGATTTTGCATGGTGTTTTTTTAAGTTAAAAACAGCTGGAGGGAGCAGATACTGAATCAGAATGGGCCATGATACTGGTTTGTTCAACCTTTCTGTACCAGTTTCCTGATCTAAAGCCCACCTAACCCCCTCAAGCTGCTTGCAAGTGGGAAATGTGCAGGCAGGCACCATAAAGATTCAGAGCCTCGCTACAGCTTGGGTGTGAATGTGTGTAAATGGCATGGGAGGAGAAAGTGTTAAATAGCCTTCTCTTCCCCAGCACAACTTCCCTGACCCCACTTACCCTGCCTTGCCTGACTCTTTCTCCTTTCTCTGTGGCTGCTTTGAATCTTTAGAAAAAAAACATGAGAGATCCTAAATGGAATCATCTCAATGTGTCTTGAATCTGGGGCTTTCTCAGGCAAAGCATGTGGTCTGACTATGCACCTTGTTGCCTTTCTTGCTAAGCAACAGCTCCTCATCTTCCTTCCACAGATGGTTCCTCTTATGAAAACAGCAAAAAAGAGAGATGTGGCTCAGGTATTGTTGGCCTCTTTTTCTTATGATTTGCTTTCTTTGGCCCATAGCTGACTCTTGGTATGCAAACAATGCTCAGAACAGCCTTCAAGATCCAACCCAGGAGCCACTTTCTGAAGGTAACATTTGGGTGTGTAAGTAGAGAACCTACTGAAACAACCAGAGAATTTGAAAACAGTTGCAAAAATATGCAGGAGGGGAAAAAACCCTCCATCTATTATTCCTTGTGGGCTTCAAATCACACTCTTTCTGAAGGGAAATTGTCTTTGTACTTTTAAAATTAACAGATACATTCAATATACATGTTAATTTCAGAACTATAAAAACAGCTTCCCTTGAGAATCTGTGTATCCTATTCCTGGTTGTTTCCACTCCAGCTGTTTACTTGAAACACATCACTTTTTATTCTATAAATTGCACTGCATTCCAGTGCTTCTCTTGTTTTTTAGACCTTGTAGTTATTTCTTTTTCAAGGTCTTTTTTTAGTCCTTGTAGTCATTTCTTTTTACTTAAAATACAATTGCCACATCAGCTTGTCCAATGTGGCCTGGCAAAGCAGAGTCCTTAAGGGGCAGTTCAAAAATGCCAGAGGCATGCAAATTAATAAGAAGCCAGGATGTAGTTCTTTTAAACGAAGAGGCAAAAAATAGTGCAAAAGGGTTTTGAAGAAACATAACCTGTGCTGAATGAGGCTTCTGAATAAATGTAAACATCTTGCCTATGGAGCTATTCATTGCAAGATTTTAGAGGGAATACAGTGTAATATTAAGTACCATGGGGAACTATCACTGACATTTTGTTTGCACTGGGTTGTGAAAATGAATATTATTGGCATGGTGACATCCCTTTCTCCCAGAAGCAGCACTTGTGCAGATTGCAAATTATTGCCCCTGGTGTTCCTCATGCCTCTTTCCCTGGTAAGAACTTTGCATATAGAAACAGCAGTAGCTGTCCCACTGACACCAGCAAATTACCACAGGAACATAAGTCTTTGCCTTCTATGCAAAATGGGGCCATTACTCTGAGAAACTGCTTTCTTAGGGATTGGAAGGCATTGCTCAGAGCAACAACTCCCTCAGTAAAGTGGAGACACCACCCAAAGCCATCCATTCTAGTTAGTGTTGGTCACTTCTCCTTGTGTTTTCCAACAGATGGTGACAACTATGAAAATGTGGAAGAAGAGATTGTTTTGAGTCCTGGAGCTGCACGACTTATTGCAGGTATTGGATCCAGGCCTGGAGACGGCAAATGAACCAGAATCTCTGTCCTGAGAGCCAAGCTACAAGTGACGCCAGACACAGGTTGGACACTTGTCAGCTTCCCTCAAGTTTTGATGGGAAATGTAGGCATCCTGGTCTTGCAGCTGTAATGGAGGGCCAAGCTGTAAAACCAGGATGCCTACATTTCCCATCAAAACTTGAGGGAAGCTGACAAGTGTCCAACCTGTGTAAGGTGTCACTTGTAGCTTGGCTCTGAGACTTCCAAATGCAACACACAGTATCTCTTCATCATTCCGCACAGATCAAAGGCTAACCTAATCCCCAGTAGCCAACCACTTTACCAGGCGGTAGGATAAATAGTGTTTGGCAATCCCAAAAAAGGGTTTATCTATCCTACATACTTAAACAGGTTAAATATGAACCTACCTGACCACTTTAGTCATTTTCAAAGGCACGGCATTAGGTGCTCCTGCTGCCTGAGGCTAAACAGATAGCAGTTTTTCAGTTGGAACTCCCTCCCGAGGACATTCATCTACCTTCCTCTATCGTTGTCTTCCACCAGTGGGTGATGAATTTTTTGTTGTTTGACGTTCCTTCATTAACTTACATTGGCCTTTCTCCGTATCTGTGTTTATATGTTTTTTAATTGTTTTAAATATTGTATATATTTTTATCTGCATTGGAAACATTATTTTGATTGTTTGCTACCTTGGGTACCCTAAGTTGGGTAGAAAGGCAGCATACAAATGTTTTAAATAAAATATTCTATCGGCTCCAGGGAATTGTAGCTGTGTGTGGGTAAATAGGAATCTCTGAGAGAGATTTCTCAGCATACCCACACAACTACAATTCCCAGGATCCTTTGAGGAAGAAGCTACACAAGTTAAACTGACAGAAAACCAACATTAATTTGTAGTGTGGGTATGTCCAATTGAAATGAGGAGAGAGCCAGATCAAAAAGGCCTGGGAGATCCTACTGATAGTTAAAGGGCTTGTATTACATCTGCAACTTTGTGTGATATTGTACTGCTACATTGTGTAAAATGAGGTCAGTAGTGTGTGGTTATTTTCTCAACTAGGAAAGAAAGTAACTCCTTTCAAATCAGTTGGCCAAGTCCAAAGACAGCATGATTCTTCTTCTGTTGAGCTACAGGACTGAGTCCTGTGGCTCCTTAAAGACCAACAAGATTTTCAGGGTATAAGCTTTTGAGAGTCAAAGCTCCCTTCTTCAGAGACCAATAGATTTTATTGAGCCGCAGCTATCCAAATCCTGCAGTGCTGAAAGCCCCTCACTTTTGGCAAAATCAGCAGATGTTCTTCTACCAGAAGTGAGCCCCCCTTAACACTTCACTAAGACACTTCACTGAAATTGCAAAAAACTTCTGATAACATTTAACACTATAATTTTCTCCATATACAATTTTAACTTTCATGGCATGTGCCCCTGTTTAATAGGTATGTCTCCTCTCACTTTGAGATGCAGGCTTCCTATCTCTGTTTTCCTCCCCTGGTTTTCCTTATAAGGAGCTCAGGGCAGCATACATGATCTCCTTCTCTCCCCTCCCCTCCCCAATAGATGGCACAGGGTCACCCAGAGAGCCTCATGGCAGAGTAGAGATTTGAACCCATGCCCTCATCTGACACTCTGATCATAGTCTCTGGGGTCCCTCATCCTGGACACATGTATCTTTTGTTCTGTAGCACAGTACTAAACATGTTTACTGAAGAACAAAGCCTTCTTGAGTTCCATGAGAATTTCTCCAAGGAAACGTGAACAGAACTGCAACAGCTTTAAGTCCACCTGTGTTTAGCATAAGATGACCTATGTTTGGCATAAAATTGAATACTAGGTAGTAAATCTAAAGACCATTAACTGTGGTCTGATTTGTGGTGTGTTTCCTTCTTTTCTACTCCTCTGAACATCCTTGCAACCAACTTCTGACTCCTTTTCAATCTGTCGGTATTCTTTTGGGAGAAGCCGCGCTGAACACATGGGTACGATGATCTCCTCAGTGTTTCTTTTGGATATAACCTAAAACGACACTGGCCTTTGGTGTCCAATAAGGCTGTTCTTTGCCTCTAGGTTTGCGCCTGCAGCTGGCTCTAGACCCCCAAGTGGACAAGCAGGATGGGGGCAGTGAGGCATCGACAGGTAATCATAAAATACAATTCTGTTATTTGAATTTTGAAGGAAGCTTAAAGGTAATCCTGGTCTAACTGTGGCACCATTACCTTTCCTGGTGCCTTCCAAGTGTTTTTAGAAAGTGAGCAGGGTTGGGAGGGTGCTCTTGGCCAGCAGGGTCTCTGTGGCCATTGGAGATCTGGCTGTGCAGATTTTTAAATAGTTGTTTCAGCAGCAGCTACCATCACAGTGTTAGTTTCATTCTCTCTCACTTCCCTTACCCAGTGTATTTTTTTAAAAAAATACTCATCTCCCCTGCACTTCAGCTTCCTCTGTATGCGTGTGTGTGTGAAAGAGATTTCCTTTCTCCCCCGCCCATTTAACAGAACATCTGCCTGAAATGTTGAAGAACTACTATCAAAACTATGCATAATCTTGTTTATTGGTATTTTGTGGTTGACTCCACCTCCTGTGGCAGCCATTTTGTGGTAGCATCCACTGCCCTGTATCAAAATTCCACAAGTGCCCACATGTCAAGCAGTAGACCCGGACATCATCCAGATGGCAGCCCTGAAGTATCTTTTGTCTGATGCAGCACCACTGCGCTGGGAATGGGGGTCCCCAATAGTTATTTTTACTCTTCCTTTTCCGTTTGTGTGGCCAACCTTCCATTACACATGGCCCCAACTTGACTCCAGTGGCTTCTCTTTTTTTTTGTATGTGCATATGCAATGTACCAATTCCCATTAATAGGGTAACTCCTATGCCTTATTTCTTAAATTTATCAAACCAAGAGCATAGGAGAATGTTTACACTAATGCGATAGTATGTACTTCCCTCAGCTGTCCTTGAAGGGAAGTTTTAAAAAATCCTTTATGAGAAAAGGATTTGCCCCTGCTGTGAGGAAGGGATAGAGTCTGTAGAACATGTTATATTTGATTGCAAGACATATAATAATCTTTGCGAATCTCTCCTTTTCTCTACGACTCTTCCCCTTACCGGTAGTCAAAGATTATGCCTTCTGAGAAGTTTTCTCTCAGACAGGCATCCTGAGGTCACTCAACAGGTAGCCAGATTTGGTTGGCTTGCTTCAAGGATTAGGAAAACCTTAACTGCTCAGGTAGATGAATGTTAAAATTTTACTGTTCTATCAAGCATTTTAAATTTTAACCTGTATTTTGAATGATTTTACTGAATTTTCTATTTATTTCTGTGGTGTTTTTAAGTGCTGGTCATTGACAGTGAATAAAATTCATTCATTCACTGCAGCAATATTTGTGTGCAGTCACCCAAAGCAATGTGCCCCCCCCACACCCCCGCTTCCTAACTGGTGCATAATGTATCTAATAAGTGATTGGCTTCTTCCTTGGGACAGCTGTTTTTTATAGACCTTTTGGAATGGCAGAAAATACCAGGGAAAATGTGCTCATCGAAGACTGCAAAAGATCATAGCTGATCACAAAATGGGCTTCCTGCTTGTGCGAAAAGTAGTGCTTATTCTCCTGCAAAGCACACTGATCTGTGCGCTGATTTCGTAAAAAAAAAGTTTTGCAGCAGACAACAGAAAAATGTTAACCCAAATGTAGATGTACACAGAGAGCGAGCGGGTGTCGCTCAAGGTACTGGCAGAGCTGTTAGATCATAAACAGAACATTTAAAAAACTGCTACAAACATTAATTTTTTAAAAAATGGCCCTGAAAATAAACAACTTGGATTCTGTGAACTGGTACCTTTCCCCACCTCCCTGCCCCCTCCAGCACTTGCAGACTCTGGGAAAGTTTATTGGTGGGACAGAGGGAACTCTCCGGTAATTAAAAACACGGGCAGATTGGGCAGCTCTTGTTAGGAGGGGGGAAGAAACAAGCTCAGCCTTTTTGCTTATTGTGTCAGCAGAGCCCAACTCACAGAACAGAAAGTAAGAGAGCAATTTCTCTCTGTTTCCCCTGCCCACTGCAGCTGCCTGAACTACGTGGCGGTTAGTGTATGCTGGTCCCTCAGCCCCGTCCATAAACTTTTCCAGGGTCAGAAGGGGCCTGAGGAGCTGCTGTACTTCTGCCAGTGTAATATGGGATCCAGCATAATGTATACAAGGGATTTAAATGCAAGCACGCACATTTTTTTTAAAAAAAAATGCAAAACATGGTGCCCGGCGGACAGGTCCACTGAAACTAAGGCAGATTTTCCTTAAAGGAAAAAGCAGTTATTGACATATTTGGGGAAAACATCAGAGCAAATGAGGTTTGAAAAACTGGGGCAGCAAGGGGATATGAGGCAGCTGAAAAATAACCTGATCAAGTTAAGAATCCAATCCGCAGCAATAAGACCATGTGGAAGAGCTCTTCACACCTTGATGGCTATTACAAATTGCCTTTTTAACCCACTGTTCTTTGTTCATCTGCAGCAAAGGCCTCCCTTTGGTTGCGGCCCTCTCTCATAGAGTACTTTGCATAACTCTGAATCCAGCCCTGGCTGAGACATGTTTGCTTTCCATCAGGCTCCCAGTCATATGAAGAGATGAATGGAACCTTGAGCCCCACCACAAGCAAAGGTCTCCAAACAAGCAATGAGGAGGGTGAGTGCCAACACTGTTGAGTTCTCTGGGCCAAAATCCAGCAGGTGAAGCTTTTTCCATCTCTCTGCTTCCACACTAGCTATCCATATTCATTTTTGCTTGAAAGAAAGAAAAATAAAGTTCACAACTTTGGAGCTGGTTGACACCTCCAACCATTTCTAGTCCCATAAAATAAGCTTAAGGAGTTGGGATTGGGGGTTGAGTCCATCTCTGACCAAGTATCTTCTGCAGATGGTGATTCCTATGAAAACATGGAGAGCCCCAACTCCTTCAGTTTACGGAAGGAAGGCAATGTGGATCCAGGAGGGGAAGGTAAGTAAGCTGGGTTGAAGATCTGGGATCCAAGGGAAGCTGCTGAGAAGTCAAGATGGCGTCTGTTGCAGACTTTCTGAAATTGCACTTTAATTTTTGTTCTAAACAGTATCTTTTCCTGATGCTGAGTGACTATGGATGAAAAGAAGGTCTAGGGAACCCAGGGGAGTTCTGCTACCATGCCTGACTTTTTGGACTTTGTGAAGTTTGAAATGGGTATTGTGATGCAATGCAGCTAGAAATTTCACTAGATATTACCTACACACTTAATGCCCTTTTTGCATATACAGAATTAGAAACTTGTATTCTTTAAAAAATAAATTAAAATGGATACAGCCTAGATAGTGGATTCTGCGCTCAAGTTCCAGATCTGCAGAGAATCCCAATATTCTTGTAGTTCTGGTCACATTAAGGTGAGAGGCAAAGACTTTTTGAAACACTTGTAGCTAAGTACATAATTTTCTTGTCTCTTCCACAGGAGTTGCCTTTGGTTCCGTGCGGCAAAATCTCTCCATTTCTTTTGGGGCTGATCTCAAAGGAGCTCTGTAATGCTTACACTAGAACAAGCCAATGCAGAAGGGCAAGCTTGGGTACTTGGCTGTCCACAATTCCTTTCCTCCCTCAAACTAAAGTGAACTCACCCAGGCTCCCTGCTTCTTCCAAGATTTTGGCACTCTCTTGGAGCAGAAGGATAGGAAAGTAATATTGGGAGACTGAACTCCTGGGTTTGATCACCACCAGGAAAACCAGCATGGAGTCTTCTATTCCTGAGTGGGAGGCAGAAGGGACTGATGGAGACATTCAATTTTGTGAAAAATGAAAGTGATATGAGAGAGGCATTTTGTATATATAAGACAATTATTCCTTTGTTCTCCCATCACAGCTGGCCAAAGTTTCTTGAAACAAGATAGAAACCTGTATATTTTGATAGATATCACTTGAATAGTGAGTCTGTTTGCTATAAATTCACACTCATTCGTTTTTGGCCAGCTATATGATCTACCTCACGGAATGAAGTTGAAAAGCAACCGGTTCTTTCATGTTTCAGCATAAATTTAGGGTTTGGAATTTCAATAGGCTGACTCTTGTGCTGGTCAGAAACCACCTCCCCTCCTTCCTACTTGCCCAGTTGTTTATATTCTTGTTACTATGAAAGAAAAGCTAAAAAGCCAGAAATCCACCCACGTAATACCTTAATTAGGATCAAACAAATGACACATGACAGTATGCAAACTTTCAAGTTCTCCAGAACTCTAGATCAGACCAGATGGTACAGAATGAAAATGGGCAGAGTAGAATTTAAGCACATTCTTCATATGGTGTTAAGACCTCCTTATGTCAATATATAATGGATTTTATTTTTAAAGAATACTTATTATTTTATTGATAAGATTAAAAGCCCAATAAAAAGGGGCATAGAAAAGAGAAAGAAAAAGGAATGAAATATGTATTATTTTTCTTTGCTTTTTTTCTTTATTCTTTGTTCTTCTCTTTTTCTCTCCTTTTTAATCCCTTTTCTTTCTCTTTTAAATATATTATGGAATTTCTGACAGGCAAAGATTCATGTTTCAGGTTGCTGCAGGCCATAATGACTTTAAAGCAATTTTTTACTATTTTCCCTTTCTTGCCAGCCAGCTCTCCAGACTATTGACTGGTTGACCATTGTAAAGCCCCCACATAGAGCCAAAACACACGTTAAGAAATACCTAGGTTCAGCACGTGTTCTCTTACCTCAAGGTTTGCCGGGATCTGTAGGCGTCCTGGAAGCTTAAAGATCTATAGGCGTCCTGGAAGCTTAAAGTCCTGGAAGCTTAAAGGATCTGTAGGCGTCCTGGAAGCTTAAAGGCGTCCTGGAAGCTTAAAGCTTAAAATACAGGCGCTCTGTAAATGCTAAACTTTAAGCTTCCAGGACGCCTACAGATCCCGGCAAACCTTGAGGTAAGAGAACACGTGCTGAACCTAGGTATTTCTTAACGTGTGTTTTGGCTCATAGTTACAGCAGTACTTGAAGGATGGGTCCTAGAGGGATCCCAGTTGTCTCGGAGAAAGGTGGGCTTATAAATATGTAAAATAAATAACCTAACAGATTGGCTTTGTTAAAAAACACCAGGTGCCCCAAACACTTTTTTAAAGGCTACATGGAGTTTGTAAATGAAGGAAAAGAGGAAGTCAGCACCAAATTGGAGACGGCATGGTATGAGTCCAGTGGCACCTTAGAGACCAAAAACATTTTCAGAGTGTAAGCTTTCGAGAGTCCAAGTTCCCTTCTTGAGCTTTGGGAACCAAGGGAACCCTTCTTGAGCTCTGACTCTCAAAAGTTTACACTCTGAAAATCTTGTTGGTCTCCGAGGTGCCACTGGACTCATATCCTGCTGTTCTACTGCAGACTAACCCAAAAACAACAAAGGAAGCAAGCCAAAAGGTATATTGCCCTATGTACAAATTTACAATAGAAATTACAACAGTGAATAACAATGTGGTACAATAACCACTAAGAGCAAGAAAAAGTTCCAATAAATATCTTCAAATATCCAACAAGTAAGTGGTTCTGTCTTTAATCACGTCGCTGTTGATTCGTGATGTCCCGAGGTCCGTGGGAGCTGGTTGAAGACATCAAAAAAACGCTGAGTGGCAACGAGCTTACCGGTCCAATATAATTTGGCTCGTTTCAGGACAAATCCTTCATCAGGCCACCAACTATTTCAATTCCAACATAGTCTTAGGACGTGAAAGAAACCGTTCAATTTCAGAGTCAATACAAAGTCCATTCAAAGATCTACTGCAGACTAACACAGCTACCCACCTAAATTTGGAGACAGATATGTTAGGCGCAAACAAAGAAGCGAGAGCAGATATGGCCACACCAGCTCCTGTAAATAGGGTGTGTACAGATATAATTATCAAAACCTACAGCAGTATGAGCATGCATGGATGAACAGCAGGTTTTTTTTTTTCAAACTGCCTTCAACTCTCTGGTGAAAAAACTGTCTGTCTCGGTTGATGGATTTCCCTGTGGGATGTGGCTTTGTATATATACATAATGGGGAAGGTTTCTATGGAGTGCTGCCCCAGTCAACAGGTGTTCTTTCCTGACTGTTATTTATCTTGCTGTAACCTGCTTTGCCAAGCTCTCATGTCTTGTACAATTTTTTTAAATGCTACATTTAACTCTGGTATCTTGGACCATCTATTGCTTCCTGATTTCCTCATTTAGCAAAACCAGTTCTAAGATTTTGGGGAGGAATTGGACAAGAGGTGGTCAATGCCCCCTTCCTAGTCTACTTTTTCCCTGGTCATGTGAAAAAATGAACTTGAGAATGCACAAAGGGCCTTCAATCACCATGCCTAACCACAGCCAGCTTCAAAACTGGTGAGATGCCATGCCAGGGGGTTCCATGAGCAGGGCTGGCATTTCTGAATACCAGCAGGTAAGACTGGTGCTCAGCGATAGACCACAGTAAATTACTACATCGACTTAGTGCTGCCTTCCCTCCAGTTTGTCAGAGAGTGACATTTCTTTTTTAATTCTGTAACAAGCAGGGCTCATTTTGAAGGGGAATGCACAGGAACGCAGTTCCCCAAAGAGGTCACATGTCAGGTGGCCCCGCCCACCTGACTCTCAGCCGTTTGGGGCCTGTTTTGGCCTGGATTGGGGCCGAAATGGCCCAGATCGGGCCTCTGACGGGTGGTGGATCACTCTCCCGCTCATCAGCGGCCTGATCCTGACCATTTTGGGCCCAATTTTGGCCCTTAATGGCCAGGATTGGGTCCAAAACAGCCAGGATAGGTGATGTCAGACGGTGTGGCATATGCAATTCAATTATACGAATGGCACACTTCTACTGATGGCAAGAGGCATATGCTAATGAGTTATGCTAACAAGTTCCTCCAGCTCTTTTTCTATGAAATGACCCCTGAAAGGGGGCAAGAGGTCAAATATTTACATAAAAACAATCCTGACAAACATTTACATAAAAACAATCCTGCTCAAACATTAGGACACAATCTACATGCCTCTCCAAAACCCAAATGCATGCAAGAAATCAGCATTTTACCACTCAGAAAAAAAGCCACAACCAACATTATTAAATAGCAGAGAATCAATTTTATTTACTTATTTATACTCTGCTTTTCTGTCCAATGGGAACCCCAAACAGCTTACAAGAGCATTCTCCATTCTCACAGCAACTACCTTGTCAGGAAGATTAGGGTCGAATCCACATTCACCCATTACCCGCATGTTTATCGGATATCTTCCGTTTGCCTCCAATCCGCGATTTTTTCCTCTTCGTTCACATTCCTGCTTCCGATCCGTCTTTCTCGCGCGTTCCTCCGGTCACATGGCCGCTCAAAAACCGCTTTTTTGGGCGGGACCTTTTCTTCCTGCCCATTTTTTAAAATTTTTTTGAGCGCACTTTTCCGTTATTTCGATCTTGCCTTATAAAGAAACTTCATTGAAGATAATGTTGCCTCTCTTTCCCCCACTGACAGCACTGATGGCTCTTCCGTTTCTTTTTTGGAAATTTGGAAGCATGTGGGAAGCTTTCGTGGGCATTTCCTATGCAGGACAGTTCAGTGCCTGAATTTTACTGAAGTTTCACTTCCTTGGAGTGTCATTATTTCGATATTTCGTAATTTCGATATTACAGTAATATAAAATAAAAAAAATAAAAAACAGTTAAAAAGGAAGTTTCGCGAGTCCGTTCTGAGGATGGATTCACCCCAAAATGATTTTTCGAACTACCAGATTTGATTCAGAAACAGCATAATCAATAAATCCAATGCTATGAAGTCAAAAACAGTCTTTTGCAGACTACGGAGCACTTGCAAGTTGAATCAGCCAATAGGAACTCTTGGAACGGCCGGAGAGACAGGAAGGGGGGTGGTTTTTAAAAAAACCGCGTAAATTGCGCATTGGCCTGTTCACGGCCACCGTGAAACTCCCGTTGAAAACCTGTGACCACATATTTGGGAGAAATGCGAATGAAATGCATCTGTTTAATGAGGTAATGTGACCGGCACTCGGGATTGCGTGGGGAATGCGGGGAACATGCGACTTAGAATGAGTAATGTGGATTCGACCCAGGTTAAGAGAAAAACCAAAGTCACCCAGAGTGCTTCCATGGTAGAGCAGAGGTTTGAACCTGGTGTCTCAGATCTAGTCTAGCACTCTTAACAACTTTATTCTACACCAACTGACTCCAATAGTAACTGAAAACCTTTGAAAATCATAGATCCAGAGGAGTTAGCCGTGTTAGTCTGTAGTTGCAAAATAGTAAAAAGTCCGGTAGCACCTTTAAAATTAAAGTTGGTTAGTCTTAAAGGGGCTACTGGACTTTTTACTATTTTGAAAAATTAGTTTCTAACAGTCTTCCCAGGAAGATGATGATGATGAAATGCCTGTCACAAGACCTCAGGCATGTTGTCCCAGAGAGCTGCTGTGGTGGATGCAGAGTTGCCAACTGGTAGGAGGTGGGTGGTGGTGGAATGGGCACTGTCACTTCCTGTGCAACTGGAAGTGATCTCATCGTGCTTCTTTAAGAATCTTTCCCAAACGTAGCGTTTTCCTGAAGGTGTAAGTAATCACCTCACATACAGCATTGAACCCAGAGGTTTGATGCCCCACTCCTCCACTTGAAGCCAGCTGGGTGACCTTGGGCTAGTCACGGCTCTCTGGAGCTCTCTCAGCCCCACCCACCTCACAGGGTTTTTTGTTGTGGGGATAATAATGACATACTTTGTAAACTGCTCTGAGTGGGCATGAAGTTGTCCTGAAGGGCAGTATATAAATCGAATGTTATTATTATTATTATTATCTAGTGTGCCAGCCTATATTGATAGCCATGAGTGTTGGGGGAGGGGCTGGCCCCCTCAGGGTTGTCCCAGGTCTTTCCCTCAAACATTTCATTTTTTATTTTAGTCTCCAGCCCTTCTGGAGATGTCAAGAAAAGAACGCCATAGTCTGCCCAATTACTAAGATGTAAATTCACTCCTGCCTCCTAATATTTTAGCCGGAGAGTGGAATGATACCCAACAAGCTTGCGCCCTTTCATGGAAATGTTCATAACACTGAGGGTTTTTTGTTTTTGATAGATATTTCACACAACGAAATAACTTTAAGCATGTTAGAGTACCTGGCTGTCTGGCAACAGCCGCTGATCCCCAAATGAGCGGCCTTGCCATAAATTATGTGGACTGGGGCTGTTCCACAGATATGTCTTCCAGGGGTTCAGAATGGAGAAGAAATGCAGCCTCGCCCATCCTGTGGCTTCCTGGAGGAAACAAACAAGCGTCTCGTGGGTGTCAGCAGAAGCCATTAGTCTTTGTCTAGAAAAGTGGTGCGCTGAAGTAAAAACCCAAGGAAAAGTGCTGCACAGAAAGAAAAAAAAAAAAGAAGCACCATGAGAAAATGAAATAACTGACGGCCAGGAGGATGTATGCAAACCTTAGTTTTTCACCGAACTCAACTTCATGCTGAACATTTCATTTTTTATTTTAGTCTCCAGCCCTTCTGGAGATGTCAAGAAAAGAACGCCATAGTCTGCCCAATTACTAAGATGTAAATTCACTCCTGCCTCCTAATATTTTAGCCGGAGAGTGGAATGATACCCAACAAGCTTGCGCCCTTTCATGGAAATGTTCATAACACTGAGGGTTTTTTGTTTTTGATAGATATTTCACACAACGAAATAACTTTAAGTATGTTAGAGCACTAGGCTGTCTGGCAACAGCCGCTGATCCCCAAATGAGCGGCCTTGCCATAAATTATGTGGACTGGGGCTGTTCCACAGATATGTCTTCCAGGGGTTCAGAATGGAGAAGAAATGCAGCCTCGCCCATCCTGTGGCTTCCTGGAGGAAACAAACAAGCGTCTCGTGGGTGTCAGCAGAAGCCATTAGTCTAGAAAAGTGGTGCGCTGAAGTAAAAACCCAAGGAAAAGTGCTGCACAGAAAGCAAAAAAAAAAAAAAAGAAGAAGCACCATGAGAAAATGAAATAACTGACGGCCAGGAGGATGTATGCAAACCTTAGTTTTTCACCGAACTCAACTTCATGCTGAACTTCATTGATCCTTTACTGGCAGGTTGCGTTGCTCTAATTGCACTGGCTGCAGCTTCGGTTATCTCCCAAGAGCAAGCGAATGTTTCTGCCTGAAGAAGCGAAACCAAAACAGCACTATTGCTGCCGATGCGACTATGCGGGGTCTTGGAGCCTTCCCGTGGCCCCTGCTGCTCCTTCAACAGTCTGCCTGTAAGTACAGGTTCTTTTTACCCAGCGGAAAGCTTCGGCTTCCAAGGCTCGCCCTCGCTAGTTGGATCGAGGCGAGCTGCCGTAGCAGCTGTTAGCAGAGGGAGCGGGAGACTTAAAACATGTTTTCAATATGCCTACTCCACGGGTGGCCGAGATAAGGGATCAAATTACGCAAGTCCCGCTGATTGAGGGAGGGGGGAGGGGGGATAAGGGATAAGCAGCGCCCTGAAAAGAGGGAGAGAGATGGAGAAGAGGGGCAGCCTCAGGAAACATGTTAGTTAGGTGTCACTGGGCTTCTGTTTTCTTCTGCTACAATACACTAAGAGCCAAACTAGCCATTCTCTTTTTAAAAGAAAAACGGAATGTCTAGTTTGCTGTGCTGTGGGTCTGGGGACTAGAGATGGGCACAAACCTAAATACGAACCAAAAAAAATCCATGAACCAGCCCTCGGTTCGCAAACCAGGTTTTGTGGAAGCTCGTTTCCACGAACTTCCACGAACTGGACTACTGGTTTGTTTGGTTCATATTAAAGGGGCAGTTTAAATTGCCATTTCCCTGGGGAAAATGGCCATTTAAACTGGCTGGGGTTTGGGGAGTTTAAAGGGCCTTGCTGCTTGCAAGGGACAGGTCCCTTTAAACTATCAGCTGGCAGGTGGTGGGGTGGGGATTCCCCTGCCTGCCAGCTGATAGTTTAAAGGATCCTGCCCCTTGCAAGCTGCAGGAAAGGGCCCTTTAAACGATTAAATGCCACTTTCCCTGCCGAAAAGGGGCATTTAAACCCCGCGAACCGGTTCATAACTGTGCCAGTTTGTGGTTCGTGGAAACCCCACGAATCCCATGGTTCAGTTTTTTTCTGGTTCGTGCCAATGTCTACTTGGGACCCAGCTCATGTTCCTTGCGGCCGCCCAGCAGCTGCAGAGAATGGTTGTTCAAAAATAGAGCAGTGCCCTCTTGGACTCTGATCGGAGGGAGGAGGGCTCCTCCCCCCAGTCATATTCAACTCTGAAACGAGGGAGGTATTTCCCCATTTTTGCCACTCCACATGCAAAGAATACTCCAGCAGAAATTGGTAGCAGAAATGGGGAAATACCTTCCTCAAGTGCTGGTTTGGAGCTGAAAATGGCAGGAGCCTTCCCACTGTGGCAGAGTTCTGAGTCCAAATTGGCTCTGCTTTATTTTTTTTTATTAGCTGTTCAGCTGTGGGGAACCAAACTCTTTAAAAGAGCCAACGACTAGTTTGGCCCCAGTTTTATCCTATTCAAGGGGGAAAGAGCAAGGTCCCGACATTCAACAGAGTGTGTTTTACGAGTTTTGATCAAGATGAGTAGCCATGTTAGTCTGTAACAGTAGAAAAGAGCAAGAGTCCAGGAGCACCTATAAGATGAACAAAATTTGTGGTAGGGAATGAGCTTTCGTGAGTCACTTCTGAAGAAGTGAGCTGTGACTCATGAAAAGCTGTGACTCACGAAAGCTCATACCCTACCACAAATTTTGTTCGTCTTATAGGTGCTGTTGGACTCTTGATCTTTTATGGGTTGGATTTTTGGGAAGGGGTGTTAGCTACACTTACCTGTACTGCAACCTGAGGTATTTTGTATGCCCCCCACCCCCACAGAGAAATATTTAAAAAATAAGCCATGAACAGAAAGTGAGGGAGGGCTGTAACTTCCAATATAGCATTTTAAAGGCTCATTTAACCTATTACTGTACAAAAAGGTGGGTGCACTATATTAGATGGATGGTATAATACCAAGGAATATGGAGAACCTACACTACAAGGCTGTTGCAGACCACCCTCTCAACTTTGGTACACACATATGGGAGTAGCAGCACTGAGCTACACAACAGCCTTGCCAAATTTAGATTGGGAAATTTCTGAAGATTTGGATGTAGAGCTTGGGGAGGGCAGAGTTTGTGGAGGGGAGAGACTTCAGTAGGGTATAATGCCATAGAGTTCCCCCCTTCAAAGCAGCCATTTTTTCCAGGGAAACTAATATTTGTCATCTGGAAATGAGTTATAATTCCAGGAAATCTCCAGGCCCCACATGGAAGTTGGCAACCCAATTACACAGGAGGTATTCTGTACTAGACCACTTTCTTCAACCACTTTTTGGGGCAGGCACAGGGGAGTCTTATTGCTGTCCTGTCATTCCTACAATAAAACCCTAGATTTCTCCTTATGGCTGTATCTTCACAGAGACAATTCCCAATCAGTGCTGCTGCAAATGCAGAGACATGCAGCAGCACTGGAGAATTCACACTGCGATATTCTCCATACTTTCCCTCATTTCCCCAGACGGGGTTGATAAGGGGCAAAATGGCAGGTGCAGGGGGTTGCTAGGAGCAAATAGTGTGAGGTGATTGTGGGGAGGGGACTGGAAAATCTACACTTTTCCATCCTAACAGTGGGCAAACCCACTTTGACTAAGATCTTTCCAGCAAGATTGTACCGAAGCAGGTTTGGGAAAGATCATAGTCAATCAGATGAAACCCCGAAAGGTAAACAATTGAAGGATGACATTGAGTAGATACTCTGGGTTGAGGGGCGGGGAGGCTGTCTTAGGAAGCAAGGCAGAGCAGAATGTCCACGTGGAAGCAGCCTTTTGACAGTTGTCATGTTTGTCCTGCGGTCAAGTTTTTTAAAAAGAATGGCAGCAAAAGGAAGTCCTGTAGCGAGATAAAGTCTAGCTAAGACTTTTAAAAGACCCAACTGAATGTGACCTGGGAGATCTGCGGTTATGATCTCCTGCGGTATTTTAAAATGCTAAAAAGTGCAGGGGAGGTGATTTGGATCAGGCCAGTGCACTGAGGAGCGTTTTAAGCCCCTTCCCCCTCACTCACCAGCTTTTAGGTGGGTATCCATGTTGGTCTGCAGTAGAACAGAAGTGTCTGAAGAAGGGAGCTCTGATTCTTGAAAACTTACACCCTGAAAATCTTGTTGGTCTCTAAGGTGCCACTGGACTCAAATCCTGCAGTTACTCACCAATAGAGTCAATAAGGGTACCTGTCTGTTTTCTCCCATGGGTGGCATGGGGGACAATGAGAGGGGCATAGAAAAACAAGCCAGAGAAGGGGTTAAAATAACATTTCTCAGTATCATGGACGTAATCCAAATCCCCTCCACATTCAGTTTTAAAGAACTGGGAGATCCTAATCACATGTTTGATTGGCCTAAAACTATAAACTGGCATTATTTAGTGCTGAGAGAAAAACACTCTGCACATGCTCAGTGGAACTTAGAATGTTCCTGGCAGTCCACAAAAGTTCATGGGCTAAAATGAAGCCTTTCTATCCTGTCTACTCCCTCTGCCATACAAGAAACTTAGAGGAAATTATGAGGCGCCACAAATGCCTTCTGGAGAGTTCCGTTTGTTTCTCCCGGGATGAGAGGGCTGGTGGCAGTGCTATCACTTCCACCTGTGCAGGAGGAGAAAATGAGCAAATCTGTGTCCCTCATTGTCACTGCTGGCTTGGTCTCAGCCAACTGACCTCCACAGCACTACTAGTGTGAGGGGCCACACAACTCACCTTGTTCCTTGGCTGTTTGCATATCCCACTCCCCTCTTGGTAAAACTTCTCTGTCTTTTTCAGGGGCAGTTCTGAGGGTGTCGGTGCCCTCATTGCCAATCCGTGCCTTACCATTCTCTAATGTACGGCTGCCTTGTAACATCTCAGACTCCACAAGGGCCATAGTCCTGAGTGATCTGGCTGTAACATGGAAAAGAGACCAGAAGGATATTGCTGAGTATTTAAATGGATTCGACGCAATAAGGCCTGGAGCAGAGATGTCAGAGGAGCGACTGCTAGTGGGTGATGCCTCCCTGCTGCTCCCACATGTCCAAGATGTGGATTCTGGTGTTTATACGTGTCATGTTATTTTTACGCCTGAAAAAGAAGAGGCTACCTTTGAGCTGAAAGTGGAGGGTAAGAGATGCAAAGGAAAAGTGGGTGCAGGCCCATGTTCTCTAGGGAACACCTTCTGCCATAGGACCCATACCTCCCCATTCAATGAGATGTTTGGGAGAGGTGCTGCCCTATGTTCTATCTTTCAGAGTATTAATTTAAGGACACTCATGTTGCCAAAACCTTTATGTGGCTGCTTTATGGATGCAAAATGCAGCCATCTCCCCTAGGTTCCTCTGAAATTGAACAGGATTAAAAGCAAAGATAATAAATATGGGCCCTCCTTTCTCCATGGTAGCCTTTCTCCTCCCTGTCCACTGTTAAGGGAAATAGTAAATACATATCCAACTGCAATATTAAGTCAAACCCATAGTTAGTCAGTTTGGCCATTGTTGTCTGTTCTGACTGGCAGCAGCTTTCCAGAATCTCTGTAAGAGAAGGATCCCTCGCAACACTTGCACCCTCAAGGCTAATTCATGTGTGATGGCCTCATTTCTCCCACATGGCATGACTTGGGTGCACTGTCCTTCGGAACTTAGAGCTAAAACAGATGAGACACCTGACACGTGGAGGATGCTCATCAGTTTCACAGGTCTTCAGGAGTGCCTAAAAGGAGTTTATGTTGCTGTGGTGCTTTTTCAACTACTACGGTTCTTGGCATTATTTACATTTGCCATTTCTCATGTCCAGAGCCCTTTATTTACATCAAATGTGCTCATGGCGCACATTACTGACAAGTAGATTTTCACATTTAAAGGTTTTCACCAACTCTGTAAAGTCCCCCAAATTACTGGGCAGTAAGAAAAACAGCTTGCCTAGAGCCTCCTAGCAAGTCTAAGGTGGAGATGGGAAGCTTATACTCCACAATATATGATTCTCACGGTTCTCCATGGCTGAAGGTGAAGGAAAAGGCTCTTTTGATATTCTTTGAGGGAGATTACTGGAACTGGGGAGGCAGAAGGACCCCACGGGGAAATGTGATGGGATGAATCCTCCAGTCTACCTCCAAACTGAATTGCAGCATCTCTGTAGTAAGAGAAGCAGCGAGTCCAGACTAGAGATGTTACTGAACCACAAAACCTCACTCCTTCAACTCACTTCCCTCCCCATTATGATGTTTGCTTTTCATGTGAATAGAACTCACGAGTCTTCATTTTGAAGCATTTTCTGTCCCTTGCAGCTACTGTTCCCGATTACATTGATATATTTGTATAATTTGCACATGTATCATGTATAATGGCTTAAAACTGTTGCAGGCACACACATCCCATAAGAAAGGGACTCTGGCAATGAAAATCATTAAAATGAAAAGGCTCATGCCAACCAGAGAATACCAAAAAGAAATAAAAAAAGAGCATCTTTGTCCATCACTAGTCACTATAGATTGAGACTGCTGTGTGGCTGGGAGAGGGCTTCCATTGGATGAGATCTCCTCTTAAACTTCCTCTCTGCCTCCAGCTGAGCCACGTGTAGAGGTTGGATCCACAAAGTTGCAGCTTTTCAAGCCAGGTGCTGTGACGTGTACGGTGTCTGATTTTTACCCCGATGATGTCTCTGTGGAATGGCTGAAGGATGGCACGATTGTGAAAGACTCCAAACCACCCATTAGCCAGGACAGTCACAACAACTTATACAGTGTGACAAGCATCTTGGAGCTCATACCAAATATTTCTGATGCAAGTGCCAAGTTCTCCTGCCGTGTCAGGCACAGATCACTCAAAGGTCTGCTTAAAGAAAACTTCCACTTGCAACTACAAGGTAAGAGAGACCCTTTCTAGAGGAAGCCAGGAGTCCTGGCACTTGACCTCCCCTATCTCCATACTAATTACTCCTCTATTATCTCCAAATATCAGGAGCCCTGACTCACAGCTATTTATTCAGCTCTCTGGCACTCCTGCCCCAACCCACACCTTTGTTCTACCCACTGCCACCCTACAAAAAAAAGAAAATAATTAGAATGACTTTGCAGGATCACACTGACATCTTCCTGCAAAATAAGAAAGTCATCAAGTCCTGGTCCTGCCATGTGGAAACAGTATGGAAGTGGTGCTATTGCTTCTCCTTAGGACATACCCCTCAGCTCAGAGGATCAAACCCTCTAGTTCCTCACCTGGTGCTTCTCTGAACACAAACAGGAATTTAAAAAGGCATTTAGTGCTTAAGCTGAAGTGATGATACAGAGTCACTCTTTCTTAGCACTCCTCACCTTTTGTTTTTACAAGAATTCAGCAGGTTAAGCTAGTATTAATATCACCACTTAAATGCTAACAATAAAGCTCTGTTCACAAGTTCCAGTGAACACACATACAGTCCGTATGCTCTCAGAACATACACTTGATTGCTCTTTGTATGTGTGTCGAGTAATTCTCACATCACAGTAAATGCATGTACACCTGAACGTGTGATACTATACACTCCATATGTATCTAGTTACTAGTCCCTGGTTTCATTCATAAAGTGAACATATGTTGGCTCTTTCTGATAAACAGATGTATGCACATGCAGGCAGGACGTGCTTGCATTCACTGTAACGTGAAAAGGTTACAGTGATTTACCTAAGGAAATTCGGAGTCAAGCTGAGATTTATCTTGGGGGCATACTAGCTTGTAAATCATTGTAGCCCGCCTTGATTCTTTCATTGGAGAAAGAACAGGTGAAAACATCCAAAACAAAATTCAAAACCTCTCTCTCTCTTTCTCCCTCTCTCTCTCACGCACACACGTACGCAGCGCACACACACGCACACACACACTGTGGCCACTCATGGATCCCAACTATAACATGTTTTGCCCTTAAAGACCGTACATTGCTATTATTCATAGGGGAACTGCATGCTAGATCAAGATTCAGAGAGTTCCAGTGATCTGAGCCTACTACAGAAATACATACACACTGTACTTGTGTTACTAAATTTCAAGTTACCATTAGTCATTGTGCCTCTGGATGCTTTATCTCTGCATCTCTGGCAAAAAGCTCTGTATGTTTGGCATTGGTCATTAAAGTGAAAAGTAGCTCATTTATTGTATTGTCGAAGGCTTTCACGGCCGGAAAATGATGGTTGTTGTGGGTTTTCCGGGCTGTATTACCGTGGTCTTGGCGTTGTGGTTCCTGATGTTTCGCCAGCAGCTGTGGCTGGCATCTTCAGAGGTGTAGCACCAAAAGACAGAGATCTCTCAGTGTCACAGTGTGGAAAAGATGTTGGCAGGTCATTTGTATCTACTCAGGAGGGGTGGGGTTGGGCTGAGTCAGAGTTTCCTAGGTTGTGGAATGCTAATGGCAGGAGGCTTCACTGTATCATGAGGAGGTTCTTTTGCATATGGATTGGTGCTTGATGTGCTAATCTTCTCTTCTGTTGTCAAGTATAGAGTGTTTTGTTAGCCTGGTGTTTTTCAGAACTGGAAACCATGCTCTGTTCATTCTTAAGGTTTCTTCTTTCCTGTTGAAGTTTTGCTTATGCTTGTGAATTTCTCAAGAACCTCCTAAGGATACAGTGAAGCCTCCCACCATTAGCGGGAAACACCCTGGGAAACTCTTACAGGATGACTCAGCTCAACCCCACCCCTCCTGAGTAGATACAAATGACCTGCCAACATCTTTTCCACACTGTGACACTGAGAGATCTCTGTCTTTTGGTGCTACACCTCTGAAGATGCCAGCCACAGCTGCTGGCGAAACGTCAGGAACCACAATGCCAAGACCACAGCAATACAGCCCGGAAAACCCACAACAACCATAGCTCATTTATTACTGAATAAAGACTGTACTTTTATTTATGGTGTCCTCAAACTACGGAATTTAGAAATGGGAGTTCCTATGCCCATGTGGCCCGCCTTCACGGCTGAAATCAAACATGCACTGTAAAGTGATCAACTTTTCTGCGTGGCTCTTTGTCAGTTCAGGAGCATGATGTGTGTGTGTTATGCACCATCAAGTTGCTTCTGACTTATGGTGAAGAATTAATGACCTCCAAAAAATCCTATCATTAACAGCCTTGCTAAGGTCTTGTAAATTGGAGGCTGTGGCTTCCTTTATTGAGTCAATCCATTTCATGTTGGGTCTTCCTCTTTTCCTACTGCCTTCAGCTTTTCCTAGTATTATTGTCTTTTCTAGTGAGTCTTGTTTTCTCATGATATGACCAAAGTACAGTAGCCTCAGTTTACTTATTTTAGCTTCCAGGGAGAATTTAGGAGCCTGAAAGAAGTAAATTTAAAATTCACTTGTACACCCCCAACAATTGCAGGGGGCTGAGATACGCTTGAAGTGCCTGTGAGGATTCAGTCTAGGTCTTCCTCTGGATTCAGTCTAGGTCTTCTTCTTGTTGCAGTCATGGAACTTTGGTGAATGTAAGTTTGCACATCCCACTGTTGTTCATTATCCAGGACCTTGAACTTGCATTCATTCCACACAGCTCTCCCAAGCCTTCAGATTTTCACGGTGGTGTCAACAGAGGCCCTTGAGGTGCTGGTGTGCCTAGTGAGTGGATTCTACCCCAAAGACGTTCAAGTCCATTGGCTGCGAAATGGGGTGCCTCAACTGCAGATAGAATCTAAACCCCAGACAGTGAATAATGGGACATTCTCCATCCAGAGTATCATCCTGCCGCGAGAGACAGATGATGGAGTCGAGTATGTCTGCCAGGTGCAACACAAAGCATGGGATGCCCCGGTGAAGTTGACAGCCCACTGGCAACCGAAAGCTGAAGGTGATGGACTTACTTGCCCTACACCCCAACATCCTCAGAGTTCAGGGACAGAAGGGACACCCTGTTCATGCCCACCCACACCTACATTTCCAACTTCTACTACAGGGACCACTGCCATTCTGCCATGGGTATTGCTCGGGCTCGTTCTGGTGCTTGTCATCATAGCTGGAATTCTGTTGGCTATTAAGAAAGGTGAGTACATGTTTCTGCAAAGGATTGGGATTGCGGTCCAAGGATAGTGGTGGTGGTGTAGGCACCAAAGCCAGTGAAGGGGAATGGATGAAACTAGGCTGCATGGAGTATGTGGGTGTGTTGTGAATCACAGTGGTGAGGCACCTTACCGATCCCCCCATCTCTCTTTGTAGCCAAGAATAAGATGCATCCAGATACCAAAAACAAGGATCACCTGAAAAAACTAGCTTCTGAATCAGAAGAAGGCATGCTTAAGCCAGAATATGACCCTGTCTCCGGTAGTACAACTACAAAGATATGAATCCCTTTTGTGGTACCCCAACAATCTGCTTTATGAGTCAGATCACTGACTCTCGAGAGATGCAACTAACAGACTTGATCTATCTCCAACTCCTAATTCAGTAAACTGTTTTGGTGGCACCCAAAGTAAAGTGCTGGAATCAGGCAAGCAGCACCTATGATCTGGGTCACACAGTGCCTGACGCCCTGCAACGACTGCAAAATCCATCCATCGTGGACAATTCAGTGGAGGTAAAGGTATCCTTCTCTCTCTCTCTGCACAACCTGAAGCCCAGGGGCATAGACTTGGCAGTGCTGTTGGTGAGGACAAATTTCTCTTGTTATATGTTTGCTCAGATTTTTAAATATGAAGTGCATGCTTTTAATACCGGCATTTTTGTATTTCAGAAGTCTGTCTTGAAACCATCTTTTTAAGAAAAAGGGGGAGGGGCAACAAACCAAAGTCATATAAATGCATTTTCAGACAACGCTAGCTATAAACTTGCCAAGTGAAGTACAGTATACTGCTGTTTTTTACTTAAAAAACTCATAAAACTCACAAAACAGCAGGAGAGAACTCAGTTCAGAATATAGCAAAATGCCTACATTAGGAGGCAGACCAGACAATACTTTTTCCATGAGCTGGGCCAGGGCCTGAATAGTCTCCTAAAAAGTCACATGGGAGCTGCTAGGAATGGTGCTGTGGACCAAATTAGATTCATCCTGCAGCACTGTAGGGAGGATGGGTTTCAGGACCTCATTTGTGAAAAAATACGTAATTTGGATTTAGAAAACATTGGGTTTTAAGTCTTTAGAAACATTTAGGAAATTCTGGGTTGACCATCCATCCAACTACCTTCAGTTTTGCTTAGCAGTGCTCATTGCAGCACAAATAGACCCTCTCTACAGTTCTTTAGTATAGAAAACTCCAGTCACATAGAAGCGCTTAGCACACCTATCATGTACGCCCATCTCTCCCTCAAAATATGTGACAGCTTTTGAAAAGTAGCCAAGACTTGCATTTTTATGAAGACTTTGAGGTGTCCACAGTAGACTGTAGCCCTGTATACAGAGCAAAATCATGCCTATCACCCCCACCCCCAACCTATGCCTGGTTTAGCCCCTCACTGGCACAGAGGCATTTGCAAACGATACGAGCATAGGTTCTGTCAATGCCGTCAGAATTCTGCAGCATTTCTGACTGCCTGGACATCCATACTGCACAGCTTTTAGGCATACTTGTAGCAGGCTCATGTTTTTTTTTCTTTTGAACATATTTGCTGTGGTTTGCTTAAACCATTGGCTTGTTGTTGCTGTAAATGGGCAGGGGACCCGAGAACCTGGCTAAACCAGGTCCCTGTTTCCTGTCTAGCTGTTTTACGGCAGTAGGTGCATTGTGAACTGTTTTCAACTGTTACAAGTGTTGTAAGTAGAACAATTTCTACTGTGTATGTTGCCAAACTGAATAAAAACATATGATTAAGATCTTTTATCTTAAATTTCCCCTTGGGAGAGTCTGGAGCTGCACAGTCCTGATGTGGGGGAGGCAAGGAGGAAAGGCAGAAGGTTGTCCTGAGAAAGCACTCTTGATGGCCAAATGCAACCATGGTGGCTTGGGTTTTCCTGTTGCTGTGTGTAGCTGCCTCTGTATGCAGGAGGCTGAGCAGGGCAGTCCTATTGAAGAATGTCTTTCTGCATTGGATGGCCCACCACAGTCAGTACTAAGCGAAGTTGACAAGCCAATTGGAAACTGGGGTTTAAAATCGCATTTTAGCACCCAACAACAAACCAGTTTATTGGGCAACCACCCAATGGTCTGATTCAATGTAAGACCAAAGTCAGTAAAAGATGTTATACTATTGGTCTGATTCAGTATAAGCTATCTTCATGTGCCCTATTGTAGGGGGTTAGGGGCAAACAAAGCTATTTGCTTTAGGTAAGGGCTGTGGCTCAGTGGTAGAGCATCTGTTTGGCATGCAGAAGGTCCCAGGTTCAATCCCTGCCATCTCCAGCTAAAGGATCAGATGGTAGGTGATGTGAAAGACCTCTGCCTGAAACTCTGGAGAGCAGCTGCCAGTCTGAGTTGGCAATACTGACCTTGATAGACCAATGGTCTGATTCAGGAGAAGGTAGCTTCATGGGCCATGTGCTGCCATCAACTGGTTTTAATCAGACCAGGTATTACAAACAGTGGTTTATCACCATGTTTGAATGTTTTTTTAAACTGTGAAATGGGCTGTACTTTTGTTGATTAATCAAGGCATGTAGAAAACGGCAAAAAATATACCTTTCCCCACCCCCCAACAAAGATGCAGTCAAGATTGGTGTAATTAAATTGCTTCCTCAAAAAAATCACACAGCTGAATGCAAATGTAGGCTGTGTTCTATTCACTTGCATGCAGAGCCATCGTGTTTGTACTCATCTAAGAATGCCCTAAGGAAACGTCAAAACAGGATCCTGGGGGGAGGGCATGGGTGTGACTAGTGCTTTTAAAATGTCTGTGGCAATTGCATCCTTTAGTCACCGGCCTCAGCTGCACTCCGATGGAACAGCCAACTAGTTTGTTGTGCCTTTATCTCCCTCCTCTGGCAAGTTGCATCTTTGGTGGCACATCAAGTGCTGGAGTCTGGCTGTCAGTATCTATGGTTCAAGGCACATGATTTATACCTGGAGTACAGTAACACCTCCTTTAACATTGTAGTTACGTTCCTGAAAACAGAGTGCTAAGTAAAAGAGCTTTAGAAGAGGTATCAATAACACCAGTTTTAATGGAAATGTGTTCATGATGCCACCATTTCTTATGTATGAGTAGGGTTGCGAACAGCCTGGGGAAAAATGTCCTGTCTCTTTTGACAGAAGCTGAATGGGATGCTACTTAATGCCATGTCATGAAAAAATGCAGCTGTCCGTTTCCCTACAGAACATTTTTCTCCAGGCCATTGGCAACGCTACTGAGAAAACTTTTGTAGAGGTGAGAAAGATTTGGGAAGATTTAAGCGTTTTAATAACCTGATGTTAAGCAGTTCCCAACTTTTTGTGAATAGTAAAAAGCCTACAATGTAACAAAAAAATACAAGAATGTGTAATAATTTTTCATTCATACCGAGACTGATCTACATGGAGAATTTTCTGAAAAGCTACACCTCTGAAATGGTTGCCGTGGCTTAATATGAGCTGAGGAGAGCCCTGGATTGTGTGACTGGGGTAAGAGTGGACTGTAAACTAAATATGAGCAGTCAGTGTGATGCGGTGGCAAAAAAAGCTAATTCAATCGGGTTGTATCAAAGGGGCCATAGCGTCGAAATCGCAGGAGGTCATAGCCCCTCTCTATACTGCCTTGGTCAGGCCACACCTGGAGTATTGTGTGCAGTTCTGGAGGCCTCACTTCAAAAAGGATGTGGCCAAAATCGAGAGGGTGCAGAAGAGAGCGACAAGGATGATCAGGGGTCTGGAGACTGAGCCCTACGAGGTAAGGCTGAGGGCCTTGGGAATGTTTAGTTTGGAGAAGAGGAGGTTAAGGGGGGACATGATTGCTCTCTTTAAATATTTGAAAGGCTGTCATTTGGAGGAGGGCAAGGAGCTGTTCCAGTTGGCAGCAGAGGGTAGGACCTGAAGCAATGGGCTAAAACTACATGCACAAAGGTAGCGACTGGATATTAGGAAAAACTTTTTCACCGTCAGAGTAGTTCAAAAGTGGAATCAGCTGCCTAGGGAGGTGGTGAGCTCCCCCTCACTGGCAGTTTTCAAGAAGAGGCTGGATGAATACTTGTCAGAGATGCTTTAGGCTGATCCTGCACTGGGCAGGGGGTTGGACTAGATGGTCTCTATGGACCCTTCCAACTCTATGATTCTATGTGATAAAGATAAGATTGCCTCTGATCAGGAGCTGAAAGCCTTTATTTCCATATTGACTGAGTAATTATAAACAATCCTCTTGCCTTAGATGAGCATCCTTGAGCCTTTATATTCTAGAAAGCATCCAGTATTGAAGATGCTTTCTGGAGGGAAATAGGAAGGAGTCCAGTAGCACCTTTAAGACTAACCAACTTTATTGTAGCACAAGCTTTTGAGAGCCACAGCTCTCTTCGTCTGGAGGGAAAGTAGCTGGAAATATCAGAGGGAAGCGAAGAAAGGGGCATTTTACAATCTTTGCCATTGTTGCTGGATTTTATTTCAAGACTAGCCAATTGACTGTAACTCTCATGGGCAGGACTAGATTGTTTTTTTAAAAGGGCTGCATACCATTTGGAAAACTTTCGGCCACTCTCAAAAGTTACGTTGCTTAATACAAAACTCAGCAGCCTGCATTATCAGCAATCACAGCTGTTGCAAATGGTGATGGTTCTTATCTTGTATAATTTTCAGCTTTACACGGAAACATCATGAAGTTGCATTTCATGGCCTTTTAACCTTGTTTACACTCCCCCCCCCATATTTGGCAGCCAACTGAAAATTCACTTCATGCATTTGATACTTCAGTAAATCGGTTATTTTATAAAATACCACAAGGCTTCTTGTTTTTGTTGCAGTTGATTAGCACAATTATTCTACTGGATGTTTGGAAGTTACAAATGGTATAATAACTGAGGCAAATAAAAACCTAATAAATACACGTGATTATAAGCTTTTTCAGACCGAAAAAAGTGTGATTGCTTTCTCTCCCTCTTTTTAAAGCAAGGCTGAAATAAAGACACAATCCTCCCCCTTCACTCACACACACAAATCTTCTCCATTTCCAGGCATAGCCATTTTAGTCTGTTGCCACAAAATCAAACAGGAGTTGGGGAGTACTATAAAGACCGGGATTTTTTTTCAGGGGCAACACACCAGAACCCAGCACTGCCACCTCTTTATTAAGTTCCAGCACTTGGGCATTTAGACATCATGAGTAAAGAAAAAAAAGCAGTGATATAGTAAAAGGTAGGTAAAGGTAGTCCCATGCACAAGCACCGAGTCACTACTGACACATGGGAGGACATCACATCACAATATTGTACCGACCTCAGAAGGATGGAAGGCTGATTCAACCTTGAGCCGGCTACTTGAACCCAGCTTCTGCCAGGATCAAACTCAGGTCGCAAGCAGAGCTTGGGCTGTAGTACTGCAGTTTACCACTCTGTGCCACAGGGTTATTAGTGATAAGGAATAACAAATTTTACTCCAATATGAACTTTTGTTAGTCGTGGGAGCTCAGGATATTATAGTTTCAGGCAGGTGGCTGTGTTGGGTCTGCTATAGCGCAGCAGGATTTGAGTTCAGTGGCACGTTAGAGAGACAACAAATTTTCAGGGTATGAGCTTTGGAGAGTCAAAGCTCCCTTCTTCAGATACAAGGAACAAAGAATACAATCTGGTATATAGTCAGGCCTTTCTGCCTCCTACTTTTAGAGCTTTAGCCCAGAAACAGCCAGGATTTAGCCTGGATTTGAGTTCAGTGGCACCTTACAACATCAAATTTTCAAGATATTTATTTATTTATTTATGTATTTATAGTTTGCCTTTCTCACTGAGACTCAAGGTGGATTACACAGTATGAGATTAGTACAATCAGTATCAAGTACATTTCAATACAGTATCAAGGACATTTCCATAAACAATGCCATAGGCTAAATAGATACAAGTTCAAAAGACATAGTATCAGCAAGAATCCAATACAGACTAGAAAAAATACTGAAGAAGAACATAATCAACTCTAGGACTAACATTAGACAATATGGAGCGCTGGTGGTACATAGGAGTACATATTTAAAACAGCAGATAATATGTAAGGCAATATAATGATGAAGTCTAGAGTTAGAGCTCTTGGTAGCTGAAGAACGGAGCTTTGACTCTCGAAAGCGTAAACCCTGGAAATCTTGTTGGTCTCTAAAGTGCCACTGGATTTAAATCCTGCACGTCATCAGAGGCTCTGACTCACGAAAGAAATTTGGTTAAGTCTTGATGGTGTGCTGATCGACCCGTTTGCTTTTCCCAAAGCGTTGTCAAACTGGCATGGGCTACTTGGAGGGGAGGAAAACCACAATCCCCGGGGTTCCTTGCGCGCTGCAGCACAAGAGTTTCTTCGCCTTCCTTTGTATTGGCAGGGGAGGGGGGAAAGCGAGGGTTGGTGCCCAATCACAAGGCGGGTGGGCGGATTAAAAAGAATATTGAAACCAATTAGAAGAATCCTCTTCTGCAATGGCGGAGACGGTAAATAGGAAAGGGAGGGAGGGAAAGAAAAAGGCTTCGGACCGAGACTCACTCCAGTCCTCTTTGCTCCCCCAGTTGGATTCCTGCTCCAGCAGCGACTCGGAGCCGGAGGGCCCCCCCAGGAAGCCCCTGCCTAAGCGCCGCCGCTTCTTGTCTGACACAGCAGTCCTCGCCGTCCCGGTCTACTCCAGTAAGGTGCATGCAAAGGAGAACCCGGGAGTTTTGGATCCCCAGAATATACTTTTAAGTCCAGTGCCCATCCAAGAGGGATTCCGGAAGGAAAATGGTGTTCGTCTGTTGCAGCGAAAATTTTACAAAAAACACAAAGAGAATTTTACGGTGCCTTTCAAAGCTTGACGCTTTATAACACGAGCCTGTGAGTGTTTGCTCACGAGGAAGCCCCATTGTGTTCAGTTGAGCCTTACTCCTCGGAGAAAATGCGTAAGATTGCAGCTGTCTTCTTCTGGGGTAGAGTTTCATAAGCTGGAGCCAACTTTGTCAGATGGTTTATGCCATAATCAAAAGTTGTTGGTCAATAAATTCCTCGATTCAGGCAATTTGGGAGCATCTTTGTCTCCGTTGCCAATATCCCAGGTGCTGGCTGGCGATCTCCCGGAATTACAACTGATCTCCAGGCAATGGAGATCAGTTCCCCTTGGAGAATATGGGTACTTTGGAAGGTGGACTCTATAGCATTATATTCTGCTGAGGCCCCTGCCCTCTCCAAACCCTGCCCTCTGCAGGTTCCACCCCCTTAGCTCTCCAGGAAATTCCCAACCCAGCGCTGGCAACTCATGGATGTTCCATATTTCTCCCATCTTCTACTGTAAAATGTGTTGCCTTTCTTTTCACCACGCTGCTTTTTGCAAGTCTAACCCAGAAACTCTCTCTGATAATTGTGCCCGAGTTAAATTGTGAACCCAGGAGTCCCAGCTATGGAGACCTCTCCCCCAATGAAGCAAATCACCTCCTCTTACAAAGCACCAGTCCTACTACTCTAGTGGCCTGCTCTGTCTTCTTCCTAGCAATTCCAGTGGGAATCTCTGAAACCTTTTCTCTTGGATCTTTTCTGCTCCCGTTGCACCATACAGGTTCAGAACAGCCTCCAACTTTTCCCTGAGTCTCTGAAGCTGCCAGTTCAAGTCCCGCTGGTGTCCTCGGCGCTTCAAGTCCAGGGCAGATCAGATGAAGAAGAGGAAGCAGCAGCAGTGACTCCCTCAGAGCAAGAAAAAAGGTCAGATTCACTTTCTTCCCCACCCTGTCAACTTATTTGCAGTCCCCAGGTAACATGTGTCTGTGTCTGTTTTCCCTTCAACAGAAGTCCAGTTTTGCCGCCATCCCCTCCGCCTCCCCCACAGCCACAGAGACGGAGCTCACGGTGTCCTGGAACCCAGTAAGAGGCTGGGATCCTTTGGAAGGGGAGGGGGTTATGTGGACTTCTGGGGAAAGGGAGGGAAGAGGGGGATCCCAATGCTGTTGGTAAAATCAGAGGTCTACCATAATTGGCCATTTCTATGAAGACCTGCTTTGTGTTGGTTGATCTGAGGCATCTCTCACCTGCGTGCTGACTTGGAAATACTTCCTATTGTGTGTGTGTGTGTGGCTCATATAGGTTTAGAGGCTTCATGTCCCTTTGATCTGAAAAGGTAGTTAGACCGTGCTTTCTCCTCTGGGTTCTCTCCTGAAATGAAATAGTGTGATTTGAATGGTGTTTTAATTATTGGGAGTAAGCAGGCAGGTCCTTAACAAAATCCATAGTCTTCCCTGCCTGGACTCTAGTTTGTCCCCCTCCAGTAGCTTTCTAAAAGCAGTAAGTGTGAGGGACATGCCAAAAGACGGAGGAGACAAGCTTCCCTGTAGATGCCTGTGCCTTGAGCACTGAGTTAGCGAACAGTGTATTTTATATCATCCTATACTGCTTTTAGGTTTACAAAAGTATATACCATTATTGTTGCATGCAGTCTCTGAGTCCTCACGACAGCCTTGTGAGGTAGGCACCCTGGATTGGATTTGAAGGATAGGGAACTTGATGGTTTATTCCATGCTGGCTAGGAAGTCTGGGACAGAGATGGGGTTTGAATTCTGATCTTCCAGTGCTCCAACGTCTGATCTGTGCAGTTCTGAGCTATTTTCATCCTAGGAGGGATTGACTCTTTTAATTTTCAGGTGATGGGTTTCTCACTCTGGTCCCCACCCCCCTTCATCTTCTTCCTCAGCATTATTGACCAGAGGCTCAGGAATCTGAAATCCACCCTTTCCGCTGTCAAGGAGAGCTTACAGGATGACGGTTCAGGTTTTGATGAGGATGACGTGATTCTGATTGACTCACCTGAACCCTCAGAATCTCGGGAACTAATACTGAAGATCCGGTGCCGGGCAGATCTCTACAGAGTCTCTGTTCAGATGGTGAGACCTGCTCAGTGTCCACTTCCTTTCTCTGAGGAGTCCTGCCTTTGCCCTTGTTCACCTCAGTTTTGCTGTTGCTGCTCTGGCCTGTCTGTTCCTTTTTCCTCTCTTATCCCTGCCAAACCTACCAGCTGGTACTCTCTCTCCCTGTGGCTTTTCCCTTCTTCCCAGAACTCCTGTGGGCCTTCTGGAACATGTGGTTCTATCTGGCTAGAACATTTTTATCCTACTTTGCCTCCAAGGAGTTAAGAGAAGGATTCACATTTCTCACTTCATTTCATTCTCAAAACAACCCTGCAAGGTAGGTTAGGCTGAGAGAAAGTGAAAGATCAAAGGGTCACCCAGTGACCTTCATGGCCAGGTGAGGACGTGAACCAGGTTTCCAAGTTCCTAGTCTGACACTTTTGCCACTACACAACACTGGCTTTCTAGTAAATCTAGCTGCATACAGTAAATAGAGTGTCTCTGTGTAATGTTAATATATATGTTAAATATATTAATAGCATTAATATATTTAAATTACTTAAATTTTTTAAAATAAATAAGGAACCGTAAATACGGCTAACAAACCCCAATAACAAATACTGAAGGAAACAGAGACTGATTAGGTAATAAGATTATAAGGTTACAAACCAGGGACCCTCAAGACCTTGCAAGGAACATCCCATTTCCCCCTTCTCTACTATTTCCCTTCTCTGAAATCCCCTACAGCCTCTCCCCTTTTCCTGCTTCCTTCCTTCTTCCCACCTGTCAGCCAACCTACTTTCATCTGGTCTCCTACCTTCAATTTTCCCTACTTCCTTCCCCTGGCAGCCCCTTGAGAAAACTGTGCTTAGTGCCAGCTGCCAAGGTGACCCCAGTTGCATGGTGGTGGTGAACCTGCAAGGGCTTATGGGGGCACCTCACTTTCTCCTGTATTCCCCTTGCCACAGTGTTTCCTCTTTCCCTCCTCCCGGAAACCACCATATCCTCCCTTTTCCCTGCTTCCTTTTCTCCTTCTCACCCACCCACCAGCTAACCTTTAATCTTCCCCCATCTTCAGGCAGATTTATTCATTAACTCCATTTATAGCCTACCATTCTCCACAACTGGGACCAAAGTGGCTATCGTTGTTGTCCTCTCCTCCATTTTAGCCTTACAAAAACCATGCGAGGTAAGACTACGCTGAGTGTTTATGACTGGCCCAAGATCACCTAATAGGCTTCTACAGCAGAGTAGGGATTTGAACCTGGGTATCTCAGATCCTAGTCTGAAACTCTTAACTACTACACTACACTTCCTTTTGTGGGGTGGCTGTGGTAAGAACAGCAGCAAGCAGCTTGGCCTGGATGACTAATGAAAATCAAATAGTAGCAAATCTGCCGGTAGTTGGTCCTTCCTCAGAGGCCAAAACAGCCCTGGAAAGGGTCCTGCTGCCCCCCTTCCCCCACACCTCTTACTGACAGAAAGTAAGGCTCAAAGGCTGGCAGTAGTTTTTTTTTTTTGAAAAATTTTTTATTGGGTTAGAACATTTTTATTTTTACATTACAATCAATTTTCCCCTAATTTTTCGTTTCTAACCCCCTCCCTTTCCCCCCCTTTTGTTGACTTCCAACAGCTTTCCCACCCTCTGTCCCTTTTCCCTTACTTCTATTAAATTCCTCTGTCTAAAACAGATATACATTCTCCGTTATATTAAGCAGTGCATCATTAACTCCTTTAATTATTATACACCCAAACTATACGTCTTTAGATAAACAATTTATCCCATTTTCCAGTTTTGAATAATTCTATATAAACCTATATATCATAAACCATAAAAATTTCCCACATTTAAATCAAACAATTTGATTTGTTCTCTATATATTACTCATTTCAACTTTTTATGGTAATTCTATATAACTCCTCAGATACTCAATCAATTTAACTCTTCTATACATTCAGTTTGGTGCATATAAATCTTGTCAAAGAAAGAAAATATTGTTAGTTAGTCAATCCTCATGTTTAAACCTTATCATTAATTATTCTCTATCAGTTGACCTATACATATCTATATATATCTCAATCAATTAATCTAACTGCTTATAAATTCACATTTCTCTTCCTCCCCCGGTAAAGTCACCCCTCTCTTTTATACTTTTATTATATTTCAGTAGTTCTCAAACTGCCACAGTTTTCCTCCCACCTCCCATTTCTTCTCCAGGTATTGTTTCAGCTTCTCCCAGTCTGTGTTGAACTGCCCTGAGTCCAGATCTCTCAGTTTTCTTGTCATCTTGTCCATTTCAGCCATATACAGCAATTTGTAGATCCAATCTTCAATAGTTGGTACTTCTTGTACTTTCCATTTCTGCGCATACAAAAGTCTAGCTGCTGCAGTCATATAAAAAATCAACGTCCTATGATGGGCTGGAATTCCCTCCATTCCCAAGTTTAGCAGCAGGAGTTCTGGGTTCTTATTTATTTGAAACTGTAAAATTTCACTCATTTCTCTTATTATTTCCCCCCAGAACTGCCTAGCTACCTCACACGACCACCACATATGATAGAGGGAGCCCTCATGTTTCTTACATTTCCAGCATTTATTAGAAGTATTCAAATTCCCTAGCGCAATCTTCTTTGGTGTCATGTACCAACGATAGATCATTTTAAAAATGTTCTCTTTAATATTGATACATGTCGTTGTCTTCATTGTAGTTTTCCACAAGTATTCCCATGCCTCCATTGTTATTTCTTTATTGAAATTTATAGCCCATTTCACCATCTGTGTTTTAACTATCTCATCCTCAGTATACCATTTCAGCAATACTTGGTATACCTTGGATATTCTTTTCTTCAAAGGCTGGCAGTAGTGTTGTGGTTGCCTAACAATGGCCAATGGCATTTGTTTCTTAAAGCTATAAGTGCCCTTTCTATTATTTTGGGCTTTTAAAACTCCCCAGTACACTTAAAAAAAAATCAGATTTTTCTACAAATCTGGGGTTTTTTTCCTCCCAGATTTCTAGAAAGATCTGTCTTATCTGACCATGGCTTCAGTCTCCAGATTCAAGTATCCACAGATGAGTCCATGTTGAGAATTAAATATATCAATGATGGCAATCCATGATTGTTCCCGTTTCGAGGTGGCCAATATCATTTCAAAGACTTGGATATCTTTAGAAGTGAATGCTTCTTTCCTTTTCTCCCTTCAGCTGCCTCCCTTCTCTCAAATGTCTCGCCCAGCTGTTAGTTGGGCATTGGCTTGACTAGTCAGAGCTTTAGCCCCTCCCAGTGAGATAAGCTGCTGGTGCAGGCTTGCTGCAGTGCCCTATAATTCTGCATAATTTTGAAGATTTGCATGAACCCATAAGAATGCAATGGGTTTAGAAATAAGTACTGATCTGGATTGTCTTGAACGGCTAGAGTAGTCCCATGGTGTGCCTCACTCTCAAACATTGTTCTTACTTTCACAGACAGACCCCCTTCAGCGGGTGGTTGAACATATGGGACAGACGCTGAAGGTTCATCCGAGTAGAATCCTCCTCCTCCTTCGGGACCGTGAACTTACAACTGACGCCACTCCCCGTGGGCTGGGCCTGGGGGTGGCCGATATCATTGGTAAGTTGGCAGGCAGGGGATCCTGCAATTTCCAGAATGCAGCCCCTCAAGTCTGTTTTGCCAGTCTCACCTTCTAATCTTCTCTGCTGGTGTTGCTGTTGCTTAGATTTCCTTCCCAACGACCCTCCTGCTCCTCTGCCTTGATCCCACCCCCCACCCTCTTCCTCATTGTTAAAATTCCAGTGCTTCCTTACGGATACCTTTTCTTTCAGACTGTGTAGTAGAGACGACTGGTGAAGAGAGTGATGAGAGGGGAAGCCTGCAGCTCCGGGTGCAAGGGAAAGACAAACGCTCCCACATGGAGATCACGGTCCAAAGGGTAGGAGTAGTAAGCATGGGGGTATTATTCGCAATACTAATATACCAATTGTTTACAATAGACTAGTCAATCTAATCTCAACAGAGTCAGAATTCTGAAGGGGAGATCTTGGTGTTAGGGAGAAGAGGAATTTCCAAATGATTTCCCCATCCTGTACCTTTCACAGGCTCCCACCTTGTAGCAACTCATTCAAAAGCAGAGGAAAAAAGTCTTTGCTTAGCACCTAAATGCCAGCAGCAGCTTCTGGAGATGCCGTGGTGAACAACGTGGTCCTTCCAATTGAGTATACTCCTTCCGCTTAAGGGTTGTAAAGTGTAACTGTGTCTCACGGTCACGGTCTTGTCTCTTGGCAGAATGAACCGTTGCGAGCACTGATGAGTCACTACCGTCAAGCCCAAGGACTTGGTAGACGCAAACTGGCCTTCTATTTTGATGGGAGGCGTCTGGCAGAAAACTGGACCCCTGAAGAGGCAGGGATGGAGTGCGGTGACGTCATTGAAGTGTGGAACTAGAGAGCCTTCTCTCTCGGGCAAAGAGGCCATGTCTCTTTAGGTTCCCCCGCAGGATCCCAACTCTGATTTACTTTAACCCATGCTACTTCCTCTCCACCTCCATTTAAATTTTTCTATGCCTAATTGGTATGTTGGGGGCAGGGAGGGCAAGGAGAGCATTATGCAGGAATTGTCTACATTTTCTATCCTCTCTGGCCGCAAGGGTGAAAGACTGTGGTCTGCACTCCTTTCTCTTCTCATCCCCCAAATGTTTGGAAACGGAATAAATTAGGGGTATTTTAATTGATGTAATACCACATCTTTGATGAGGATGGAGAGAGGGTGTCTGGCATGGGGTGGATCTGTGTGAATCTGCAATCCTGTTTCAGTAAATTGTGGTTTGATCAAATTCCCAATTCTTTGAATTGTCGGAAGGCAAATTGTCCAGCAAAAATAAAGGTGGTTGGTTGGCACCAAACTAGAGTTACAAACTAGGGTTCACAGCTGGTTTATACAAGATGAGATTCATGGAATGTGACTCCACAATTCACAAACCAGAGTTTTAATAAAGCTGTTCCTTGCAGCCACCTGGATCTAGGCTTGGTAGTATAGTGAGGCTTTATGTACAAACTGGAAGTTTCTATTTATGTGTGGGAATGTAACTTGAGGTTGTTGCACAATGTACACTTTGTTATGACACCTAAATGCAGCTGCAGCGCCCTGTAGGAGTTGGAAGTCAGACTTTACTGTAGACTATGTGGTCTCACTTAGGTTTAAAATAATATAAACTGTCTTTTAAAATTATATTTTATAATACATTAAAATTAGAAAAAAGAAAATATCCACAATTCGTTAAACTGTGAATGTCATAATGAGTACCATTGTTGATGAAAGGGGAAATAAAGAGGAAAAAACAGAGGACTTGTGCGTGTTTTTTAAATTTCTGCTAGCTATCTTGTAAGCTTCCTTCTTGTCTTTGTTTCTTTTAGATGAGGTTAATGACCTCACCTTAAGAAAATGGTCATGAAGTCATAGGGTTGGATCCAGCCAAGTTTTTCTCTGTATCTTAGCCAGTTATGTACCTTCATACAGCTGCAGTCCCACGTGGCTTTTTTCCATGCAGGTCCCATGTTCCCCAACATAGACTTTTTGTTGATCACCAGCTGAAAAGGTGGTGCTATTCCATCCTCAGAGTATCATTCTCTGTCCCGTGACAGGTTTCTTTGTACATTAGCTGGCATGTACATTTACCACATAAGAAATCTCATTGAATTCAGCGGGACTTACTTCTAACTAAATATGTATTAGACTGGGCAGTCCAAAGTAGATCTCAAAGTGCCTGCATGCAAGGATTTTTCTCTTGAACTAGCTGGCTCAGGTGAGTAAGCCAAATTGTAAGCCCTGGCTTTGGATCCTATGGTAAACTTCTACTAATGGAAGAGGCAATTTTTGTTTTTATATCCTTGTTTATATTTTTGTTTATATCCTTGCTTCCCTTGATATTGTTCCTCAAGAACAACATTTTGGGCTGCAATGGGATGTGCAAGGAATTGTATTCTGTTGATACCAATGATTCCCATTAGTGGAGGTTTATTGTGGGATCCAAGCTTTGGAGCATAGGGTATGATGCTCACTGTGAACCCAGAAGTTGCCTTCTCCAACAGCCCTGTCCTTCAGAGAACTTTGCACGCCAAGCAACAGCAAGCCTATGGCTACAAGTCCAACCCATTCAAGCCTTCCTAAAAACATTTTCTGGCTCCTCTCGTATGTCTTCTCTATGCAGCAATAGGTTGGATCCAGCTAGTGTTTTCACTTCATCTTGTCCAGCTTCCTGCCATTCCACATGGCTTTTGTCCATAAGATCCCATGATCTCCAGCATAGTCTTTCAGACGGTCAAACAGGACTCCCACCTCCCTTTTTCATCAGCAGAAAAGCTGGTTAGAGCCAACTGAATGTGTGTCCTCTTGATATTCCATAAAGTCCTGCTGCATCATGTGTAAGAAAGGGCTGTGAGACTGCAAAAGGACAGTAGAAAAGAGCAAGAGTCAAGTCGCACTAGTCTTGGAACAAAATTTGTGTTAAGAGTATGCAGTTTTGTGAGTCACAGCTTACTTCAGTGAGCTGTGACTCATGAAAGCACATACCCTACCACAAATTTTGTTAGTCTTATAGGTGCTATTGGACTCTTGCTCTTTTTTACTGCTACAGACAAACACAGCTAGCCATCTTGCAAAAGGGCAGTTTTCCAAAGTGCTGGAAAAAGACGAAAAAAAAATCTTCCTTGCCTTTGGACTGAATTCATAAGCAGGTCGGAGCTCTTCTGGTAGGTTCATAGAAAGGAGAATTCTGCCACACTATAGAAACCTCTGCCAAGTAAGCAAAGTTCTACTCGGGGCTTTTTTTTCTGGGAAAAGAGGTGGTGGAACTCAGGACTGCACAATGATGTCACTTTGGGTCAGCTGGAACAAGGGAGGAGTTTAAAAGTTTATATCGCCCTTGGCGAAAATGGTCACATGTCCAGTGGCCCCGCCCTCTGATCTCCAGACAGAGGGGAGTTTAGATTGCCCTCTGCGCTGCCCAGCGGAGCAGAGGGCAATCTCAACTCCCCCCTGTCTGGAGATCAGGGGGCGGGGCCACCGGCCATGTGACCATTTTCAAGAGGTGCTGGAACTCTGTTCCACCCTGTTCCTGCTGAAAAAAAGCCCTGGTTCTACTTGAAACTTGCCCAAATGCCAAGAAACATAAGAAGCAGCAAAATCTAGCAGAAGTGCAGATACTGTAGTAAGGACAACACTTCCACATAAGCTTTCACAAGTCAGCAGCGCGTTCAGTTCCTCAGATGCATGAACTGAGCATGGATCACAGATCAGCTTTGTACTTAAAAGTTATAACAAGAGAAAAGGTGTAAAGTGGGGAGTTATGAGGCCAGGCAAGTTAGAAACAATAGCCACACACAGAGAATTTGTTCTATTCACAGCTGCTGTGTTCTTTATGCTGAAATCTTTCTTGATTGATGGCTGTATTAGTCTGTAGTAGAACAGCAAGATTTGGATCAGTAGCACCTTAGAGGCCAATTAGTTTTCCAGGGTATGACTTTGTACATGGAGTGGGAAATGGGCCTTTCCCTCACTCTCTTCCTCTCCATGTATCCGTCAAAGGGAGCTTTGACTCGTGGAAATCTAGTTGTACTGCTGCACCTGCATCTTGCTTATTTAACTTACTTACTGGCCACTTTTCTCACCGAGACTCAAAGCAGGTTACACAGTATGAGTCAATACATTTCAATAAATATCGTAAGAGGGTATCAATGCAAATTTGCAAAGATTAGAACACAAGTAGAAATCCAATACAGACCTGCGGAACAGAGCATAAGTAGGTTCTAAACCTGGCATATTAAACAATACAGAAACTGCCGAATAGGACCATATTTGCAGCAACAGCCAGTACATAGTAGTATAGTCTATAAGTCCCACCCCTTTACTAATGCAGCTCTTTGAGACCGGTTATTGTTTCTAACTGGCCTCTTTGTTCACATTTCTCCACGCCCATCAGCCTTCTCTCGCTCTGTAACCATGACAACGAGCCCCACGCAGAGGAGAACCTGTAGTGGCTGTCGCTCAGTGAGAAGGGAGGAGAGACCAGACTTAGCTCTCGGGTCCGGCGACGAACGTCACCCAACCGCAGTCCCCTGATGAAAGGGAAACGCCTATTGGTTGCTCCGAGGCGTTTGTGGGGCGGGGAGAAGTGGGAGAGACCAGCCCGCCGTTGCTGCGGCAACACGGGTCGCCGAACTGCTGCGGTGGCGGCGGAAACAGAAGAGATCATGTGACCTCACCAGGGAAGCAGGGAGAAAATATCATGTGATCTCACCCGGCTGATCCGCATGTTGGGGAGGGGAGGCCGGCCGGGTCTGTTTCTGGTAGGGTTGCCAACTTCGGGTTGGGACAGTCCTGGAGATTTGGGTGTGGAGCCAGGGCAGGACTTGGGGAAAGGAGGGGAGGGACCTCTACAGGGTAAGTGCTATAGAGCCCAGTCCACTCTTCAAAGCAGCCATTTTTTTCAAGGGAGCTGATCTCTGTGGCTTGGAGATCAGTTGTAATTCCAGGATGTCTCCAGGTGCTACCTGAAGGTTGCCAATCCTAGTTTCTGAGGGAGGGAAGTCCTAGTGTAAGTAAAAACGGGGGTCTTTTTAGGAGGAAGGGGGCACTTCCTGTGAGACTAATGTTAGAATAAGAATTTGGGGCTGGAAGTGTCTGGGGTCTCTGGCTCTAAGATGTGAGTTAATCTTTCAGCTCGCTTGGTGAATGAAGTCTGTCCCCTTCATCCCCTTAACTCTTCATGCTCTTCAAGAGGGTGCTAACGTCTCTCTTGTCTGTGTACCTGCAGCAGGCCCTCCCTGTCTCCTGCCATGGCATCCCCAGGGCTCCCCTATGCTGACACGGCCCCCATCCTCAGCCAACCTGATGACACAGAGGATGAAGAAGGTGCTCGATCCCAGTGTGAGAGGGAAGAAGTGGGAGATGTGCAGACCATCACTGGTATCTCTACTTCACATGCCAAGGGCATCGTTGCAGTTCTCTTCTTTGTTAACCTGCTGAACTATATGGACCGCTTCACCGTAGCAGGTGATGATCTTTGGGGAAGATCTTAGAAAGGGAAGGGGATGGCTGGGCTTTTTGTTCCCATGTACATGATGTGGATAGGGGTGGGTGGTCCAACTTGTAGTGGCCCCTTAAATTCTTCCGTAGTTATGTTTTCAAATAGGTCATTTTGGGGGTGAGCATTAGTTTTGAGGAACAAAGATACTGTGCTTTCTCTTCTGAGTGTTAAGTGCTTTCTTCCTGCCTTGTTTCAGGTGTTCTTCCTGACATTGAGAAGTTTTTTAATATTGATGACAGCCTATCAGGACTCATACAGACAGGTAAGGAACAGGGGAGGGGGCTTCAGCTCTGGGTTATCCCCCCCATGTTTTGTAGGGATGGTGCTCCTGGAGCAGGAGTTAAATGAGGGCTGATGGGGAATTCTGTGATCTCTTAATCTGTGTGATCGCTTCTCCCCCGTATGTGCCGCCATGGCAACTTCACGCATCTGGACAGGGCCTTCTGCATATACCGCCCTGCAGTTGGGCAAAATCAACAAATGCACTTTCTGTGTAGCCCCACCTGATGGAATGGCGTGTCTGCAGAGGTCAGGAAAGCTTCTACTCTCCTGGCATTCTGCAAGCTATGTAAAACTCCAGCAGGGCTTTCCACCCAGATTATGGGGCTGTGTTGTAGCTCAGAGAGATGCATTGGAAGGAACAGGGACTACTATCTGCTAATGTAGAATTTCCACGTTACTAAATATGCCATATAAATTAGTTATGCTTTGTATTACAAAGATTTCATCTCTGTGCCCAGCTTTATGTTTGTTTTCAAATTTTTTGCTACCATACCCTATTGTATCTCTTTCGCTGAATGTCCTAGCTGTTAATTATATTGAATTTTCACTTGTGCTGTGTAATCTGCATTGGATCTCAGTGAGAAAGGCAGACTATAAATAATAATTATAATAAACTAATTTTCTCTCTTGGCAGTTTTTATTTGTAGCTACATGTTACTAGCACCAATTTTCGGTTACCTGGGGGATCGCTATAATCGCAAGTACCTGATGTGTATTGGGATCACTTTCTGGTCAGGTGTGACTCTAGGGAGCAGCTTCACCCCCAAAAAGGTATGGGGGCAAGGTCAGATGGGTGGAGAAGGGGGGAGTTTTGTATAACTGAGAAGACTCTGTGGATTCTTTATATCTGAGGCATAATGAAAGATTTTGGATGCGTTTGTCCCCCCACCCCATATTCTCTCCCTATCCGAACTTCTGGGCTCATGGGAGGGATCTGCACTGGTGCCCTTTTTGGCATCCTCGTGGCAATTTGCCTGAAGTCTGCACTTCAGGGAGATTGCTGTTGTTCTGTTCAACCCACTGTACAACTCTTAACTAGCCCCTAAGCAACCTGTTGCAAAATATTCCTACTTGATCACTTGAGGGAGATTCTTTTTTTGCTCATTCCAGGTGAAAACCTGTGTATCAGCCTTGTAGTGGGCTTAAGTTATTTATTGTTTAATTTCCATCTATACCCCACCATTCTCAAAGCTACAGTGTAACAGTTCAGCTCAGAAGGAGAATTTTAGGGGGGATAAAAATTTTCCCTGTGCCAATTACCTGTTGTGTTCAACAGATATGCTTGCATATGTTGACCCCCCTTCCCCCCTGCAATCCCAGCCCAATCGCATTTTTTGTCCTACTAGTTTCAGCTGGTAGCCGTGTTGTCTGCAGTAAAGAGCAACGGTCGAGTTCAGGAGCATCTTCAAGACCAACTAGATTTCCAGGGTATGAGCTTTCAAGAGTCAAACTCCCTTCATGGAACAATGAAGGAAACTTGACTGTGACAAAGGCAGCTTGACTCTTGTTGGTCTTTAAGATGTTACTGAATATGAATTCATATTCACCTCCCTTTGTCTTGCCTAGGAATCTTTGCTGTTTGATTCAAATGTTATCCGATCAGAAATCTGCCTACTGTTTGACTGGAAGTATTTTTTTATTATACCTGCAAACCACCTTGGGTGTGTCTGATCAAGTTGAAAACCTGTTTAGCTCTCGTGGCACCATAGGAACTATTGTGAGGACTCTTGGCACCTACATAGGACTACAGCGTGCAGGATTTTTAAAGGGGTATGCTAGATTTGCAGACTACCAGTGCCTTTGGGCTGCTGTGGTATTACTTTTCTGTTTCCTATTTTAGCACTATTGGTTGCTGCTGCTGACTCGAGGCCTGGTGGGTGTTGGGGAGGCCAGCTACTCCACCATTGCCCCCACCATTATTGCTGACCTGTTCCTGGGCGACCAGCGATCCCGCATGCTCAGCTGCTTCTATTTTGCCATACCTGTCGGCAGGTGAGAACCCTTAGGTATCTGTAGCTGGTGAATTTGGAATATTGTCTCTTAGTGCTTGTTTACTATCTGTAAGCCTGAATATTGTTTTATTGTAAATTAGAAACTAATTTTCTGCCAGGCGAGTACAGTGTGCACTTTCATAATCCACAGATTAAGCAGAGCCAGTGACAGAAATTAAATAAGTGTTTGGTCCTTGTAGAGATTGGTGAGTCTGCTTGTTTGGCAAGGTTCTCTGACTGCTTCCTGTTCTTTCTCTGCAGTGGTCTGGGCTACATTGTAGCATCACAGGTGAAAACACTGACTGATGACTGGCATTGGGCTCTGCGGGTAAGTAGAGTAAGGGAGCCTCTATATTCAGAAACAGTAAACCTCTGAATACCAGCACCAGGAGGTAACATCAGGGCAAGGTCTTGGCCGCTGTGTCCTTTTTTTTTTTTTACAAGAAACTACAATAGTACAAGGGGAGGGAAAAAAGGAAAAAAGAGAAAGGGAAGGAGGGGGTGGAAAAAAGGGGAAGGCAGCATACAAACACTAAACACTACACTTCAATGCTTTCCCTTCATACTGCCATAATTAAAAATTAAAGCTTAATGAAGTAATGATGGAATGGTTGATCTTACAAAATACAAATTACAGTTCAAATTAAATCTCCCCCCCCCCCCCCCGCCCCGGGCCTCGGACGCAGTTCTCTCTGAGCAGCTACAGCCGCAGCGCTCATTGCCTCCCCCCTCCCTTCAGGCTTCGAATCTTCTTCTTTTTGCTTGGTGTCTTGCCCAAATTCTTGATTTTTGTCCACAAAATCCCTTAGCTGATCTTCCGAATTAATCTTGTAAGCTTGATCTTTATAACTAAACCAGATTCCTTCCGGAAATAGCCATTTGTACTTTATGCCCCGTTCCCTCAAGAGAGCTGCCAGCCTTTTATACTTAAGTCTTCTCTTCCGAACTAAAAATGGAACGTCCTTCAGTATCTTGACTTTATTTCCCAGAAAGTCCAAGTCCGCATTATATGAGTTATATAGGATATTGTCCCGGACCCTCCTAGATGAAAACTCAATAACAATCTCGCAAGGCAGCTGCCGCTTCATTGCATATTTTGAAGAAGCCTGACGGACTCACAAAATGGCGCTTTTTACTTCTTCTTTAGTTGCCCTCGCGGTTGTCGCTAAAAGTTCTGAGGCAAGATCCCTTAAATCCTCGTTTTCCTTTTCTTTAACATTCTGGAGACGCAAAATGGTCTGTGTTCGTTCCACTTGCAGCCCGATCAGCTGGTTTTCCACCAACTTTAGCTCCTTGTTCGTTGCTCTCATAAGTGACGCATTTTCCCGAGCAGACTTCTCTGCCCCCCCCCCGCTACTTCCTTGATGGCTTTCACATCGCTCTCAATTAAGCCCACCCTTTGATCTGTTGCATTCAGCTTGTCAACAAAGGGTTTTATGGCTTCGATGGCCGTTCTTTTCACCAATTCCTCGAGCGACTCCCCTCTTCCCTGCAGGGCAGCCGAAACTGACTTGCCCAGAGCAGGACTCTGCTTTTTCGCTGCCATTTTAGGGGGGGGGGACCGCCAATCTTCCGAGGCTCTGCGAGGGGGAAAAAATCCGAATCTTCTTAACTTCAGATCCCACCGCTCCTTCACATGCGCTTGTAGTGACAGAAGGGATTCGCTTACTTACAGGCTTCCGCCTAGTCCTGTTCTTTGCCGTTTTCCGTGGCCCGGCAGCACGCAGGGTGCCATGCACGTCTGCCAGCCTCCATAGGGACAAACGGGCAATTTACCCCCTGCCTCGATTTGCCAGAGGGCTCTTCCCGCCGCGTCCCGGACCCAGACTCCCTCCCTGGGAGTCCTGGGGGCTAACCTTTGCAGATCAGCCGCCCGGTCAGGCTGCTCGGCCGCTTCCTCTCAGACCTGCCGAGAGGAGCGTCCGACATGGCCGCGAAAACGAAAACGAATCCATGGCCGCTGTGTCCTGTTTGTTTAATCCTCCAGGTCAACTGGTTGGCCACTCTGGAAGTTGTATTGCTCAGTGTTTTTAGTGCTTTACAATTGCCTTGGTTTCTTTTTTAGATCCTCCTCGGGATCCCTTTTTCACAAAACAGTGGCACATCTTGCCCCCCCACAACACATGGGGCTTTATTTTCTCTTTGTTCAAGTGCCTCATACTGAGAGCTGCTTTTCTCTGCTTTCTCCTGCAGGTGACTCCTGGCTTAGGACTGTTAGCTGTGCTGCTGCTGGTGACTCTGGTGCGTGAGCCACCCAGGGGTGCTGTGGAGATGCACTCCAGTGTCCCCTTGCAACATACTTCCTGGATAACTGACCTGTGGGCTCTCAGCAGGAAGTGAGTAACGCGGAAGAGGTTGAATCTGCTGTCACTACATCTACAAGATCTTTCTTTTGCCTCCTACTTGGAATTGATATTGAATAGCTTCCCACTTCTAGTCCTGTATTCACAGTTAGTATTTCCAACTTAGAATCCTTGCTTCACCTCCCTTTTATGTTCAATGGTCTGATTGTGAGCTGAGCACTGGTGGTTTAAAGCTAGGGAGCAAAACAAGCTGTGTCGAGAGGCTGAACATTCTAAGTAGGATTGGATGGGCATGCCTGCCTGATGCTTTAAGACAATGGTTTTCAACGTGTGTTCTAGCAAGCCGTGGCATTCTCCCTGGAGAAAGTCCAGCTTCTCGGGGAAGTAGCTCATCTGCTGCCTAAATGGGGCATCAGGTATTCTGGGATATATTCTTGGTTGATATGAGGCTCACATGGATATTGTAAGCCACCATTTTTTGCCACCAAATCCTCTGCAACAAGCAAAGGTGGCTTGGCTGTCAAGGCGGTAGCAGAAGTGTAACAGGTTGGCTCCTACCAGCCTTTCTGCTGATGAAAGAAAAGGAAAACGGTTCCTTGTGACCCCTGCAAAGCTTTGCTGGAAAATACAGATCCCGTGTCGACAAAATCCACATGGGGTAAAGGCTGCTGGATTTGATAAATAACTGGCCTGACCCAGCCTAGAAAGTTTCATCCCATTGCATTAGGACTGATGGCCAGGCATCTTGGCATATGTGCCAGAAGCCAAGGGAAAGAGTTTGCCAGTGTGCAAGCTGCAGCACATCAGTTAGTCCCAGTTCCTTGGTACCATTTTGCATCTTGCTTGCTTGCTACAAGTTGAGAGACAGGCAGGGATGCCAGAGCCGGGCCTCCCATCCCTTTTTTACTTTATTTATTTCTTACATTTATAACCCGCTCTCCCCAAAAGTGGGCTCGGAGTGGATAACATCCATCAATAAAAATCACCTTAAAATACATTTAAGTGCATTTATCACAATAAAACATTGGGCTCTCCCGGCTCTGGGTACAAAACCCCCTGCTCCCTGGGTTACGCCGTGATACCTTGCCGTGGGATAGCTCTGCAGTTCTAAGCAATGCCTCACGTCTGCATTACGTCCACTTGATTCTTCTGCTCTTGAAATCTTGCAGCTGTGAATGCGTGAACTGAATCCACTGAAAAGCTTTGTGCGTGTGTGAATTCTGCCTGTGGCAATCGTCCTTTCGGTCTCGCTTGTGCATTGTTGTTTGATAATTGCCGTCAAGGGATCAGCATGCCTGTTTGGTCCATCTCTGATCAGTACCTGGATGGGATTTTTCTCAGGGACTCTGTGTAGGGTCGACCTGGAAAAGAGGGGCCCAAATCTCCCTGTGATGAATCCTTCCCTGAACCCTGTTCTTTGAATGGAGCAAAGGGCTTGACGGCAGGCGTCTTTCTGGGCTTGCAGACATTCATTCGCCTTCCCTTCCTCCCTGTCTGCCAGCCGCAGCTTCGTGTTGTCGTCTCTGGGCTTCACAGCTGTGGCCTTCGTCACGGGTTCCCTCGCATTGTGGGCGCCAGCGTTTCTGTACCGATCTCGCCTAGCCAGTGGAAGCCTTCAGCCTTGCCCTTCAGCTGAGGATGCTTGCAACACCTCAGATAGGTGAGTTAGCAGGGGGAAAGCCCCTGACCAGGTCCCTGTTGAGGAGCACTGGTGGTCTCTAACTTTTCTGAGCTGGTTGAGCACAGTGGCTAAGAGGCTTGGCTACAAATTCCAAAGTTCCCTGTTTTGACTCTGGCCTCAGTCTCTCTCTCTCTCATTCTCTCTCTCTTTCTGGGTTATGCCACTGGACTGTACATGTATGTAAGTGCTTTGTCTCATTATCTTTGCAGCCTCATCTTTGGTTTCATCACTTGTGTGACTGGCGTGCTGGGCGTTGGCAGTGGGGTAGAGATTTCACGGCGCTTGCAGCGGAAGAACCCCCGTGCTGATCCCCTGGTGTGTGCGGCTGGTCTGATCGGCTCAGCCCCCTTCCTCTTCCTGGCTCTGGTGTGTGCGCAGGGGAGCATCGTCGCCACTTATGTGAGTCCGCTTTGCTCCTTGAGTCTCCCCAGTCCGTGTGGGGTAGCCCTTAGGTGTTGCATGAGGCAGTATCTTCTCCTGTCCTGACCTAATCTGTTTCTCCTCTTTATGCCCCATAGATTTTCATCTTTATTGGTGAGACCCTCCTTTCCCTCAACTGGGCCATTGTTGCTGACATCCTTCTGGTGAGAATTTGGGAAGAAGGGAGGTGTGGTGGGAACAAAGCTCTGTAGTTTGCTACAGTCACAGTATTAAAGCTCTTCTCTTACCTCTTCTCTCTTGAGGATAGTGATTTTCTTTCCCTTCCAAAGTAAGGGCTGTTTCATATCACATGACACATTTTAAACATTTCGGTCCTGCCTTTTGGCACAAAATATCCCCATGTTGCCTTCAACGGCTGCAGAGCCTTGGATTTCAACTGCATAATGTTTTTGTGCCAGAAACCAGCATCATTCTGTCACAGATGCTTTCGATGTAAGTCATCCTTCTTCCAATGCCACCTCCCCATATGTCCTTCCTTATGTCCCTGTGTGCCAACTACGGTCCTCAGGCAGCCATATGTTGGCTGTCCCAACCCACAGGGTAGCCCTTATGGCATCAACTAGAGCCGGGGCCCTTTCCATCATGGCTTCTGCTCGGTGGGATGGGCTCCTTGAGGAGGAGAGGGGAGCTCCTGTCCTTGGAGATCTTCAAGAGGTGCTGCAAGGCTTGCTTGTTTGCCAGGGCTTTTGAAGGGGATGTGAACAGCAGGTCTCTTTAAAGGGGAAGGAAAGGAGAAACTTGGGGTTTGTTGTTTTATTTTGCTTTTAACTGGAAATATTTTAACTATAATTGGAAGCCGCCTTGAACCACATAGAAAGGCGAGTATAAATGTTTTAATAACAAAATAAAAATATAACAACACAATAATATTGCTGTGTTTTGAACTTTTAAAAAACCAATAAAGGAGCAGTTAGGCGCTTCTTTTACATCTCCAGTCTCTGGAGATGCTCAGAATTTTTTTTTTTAAAGTTTGAGGTTTGCTGCAAATAGTTTGAAACGAAATAAAATCAAGCACAGGCAGCAACAATCAATAAAACAGATAACCAGATATAAAGAGGATTGCGAGGCATGTGGTTCAGGCACTAAAGAGAAACACCCTTCTTAAAAGGCAGACAAGATACGCTGCCCCTTGCGTAGCTGTGCATAGTCACCAGGCTTATATTTGGTGCATCTGTGCATGGCATCAGAATGCAAAAGCTTGTGAAAAGGCCTGTAATGCAAGACTCCTTCCAGCCTGCGCTATAAAAGACTTAACATCTTGCACATTTTATTAATGTGCGGAGGACCGCAAGGATCTCTGCTTTCTCCAGCAGAGGGCACCAATAAGTCATCTTTATTGTCTCTCCAGTACGTCGTCATCCCCACCCGTCGATCCACTGCTGAAGCTTTCCAGATCCTGCTTTCCCATCTCCTGGGGGACGCTGGGAGCCCTGCGCTAGTTGGCTGGGTAGGTGCTGAGATCAGCTTGTCTTGGGGCTGCTGTGAAGGCACTTTCCATCATATTTGCAAAGTTTGCCTTCCTGCCTGTTAGTCAAGTGGCTCCCCTTTTCTGTGCCACCTGCTCTTGGGGCTCTCTCCCAGCCACAGAAATGCCCTGCAGAGCCAACACATCGGCATCTTTCCAGAGCTGGGAGGATGCAGCCTGGATAGGCCTGCAGTGCTTGTTCCAGACCTAGGGGGAAAGGTCTTGTCAAACTAAAGCTTGTCCCGTATTCTCTGGCCTCTTCGGCAATCTTTTTCTCAGCCACCTGAAAGGACTTGGATGTAGTTTTTCTGACAGAGCAGTCCTTCTAATAAGAGGGAGAGTGAGTCGTAGAGATGGGTTTTGCCATGGGTCATCTTCAGTGTAACCAAGTGTAGCCCATCAGTTAAAGTGGTATTTCTGATCTTGGGTGTTTTTCCTTTGGGTAGCACTGTGCCTCTGTGGCTACCCTCTGGCTGTTGACTGATCTGTCTCCTTTTTTGTACCCTCCTGCCCCCAGATTAGCGACCAAATCCAGCACGATCACCCTCAGTCGTTCATGTCAAAGTTCCGCAGCCTTGAATATGCTTTGATGGTCTGTGCTTTCGTGGGAGTGATCGGCGGTGGTTTCTTCTTGGCCACCGCTTGTTTCATCCAAGCGGATCGTAAACGTGCTGAGCTATACGCACAAGGTACTAAACCCCCTTTTCCCACTAGTAAGTTTGTTCGTATTAAGCATTTATAGGACATTTATTCAATGTGTCTGAGAAAAAGAAGGAAAAAACCCAATAATCTAAAACAGTTCATCAAAATACAAAACCACTTTTAAAACGCAAAATAGCCAGTCCTTGAAAATCCATCCAAGACAAAATCCCAAGCATTAAAAATTATTGCCAATCGCAACAAGGATGATTGCTCAGCTCTAATTGAGGCCGATTTTGCAGCCTCAGAGATAAAACTGTGAAGGCCTTGCTTCTGGCAACGACTACATCATATGCCTTGATGATATCAGACACGGGGTGTGGTTTGACAAATGCAAAAGGAGGAAGGGTGAATGCAGGAAGAAGTGATGACTAAGGCATGTCGGTCACAGGCCCTGCAGGTCACAGACAAGCACTTCCAGTTGGATCTAGAAGCATGCGGGCGGCCAATGCAACTGATGATATGAAAGCTGCACTGTGTATGTTTCCATTTTCAGACATTTCTTTATGCATTTACTTCATTTATACTCTGACTTTTTCCCCAGTGGGGATCCAAAATATCCATGTTAGCCTCACAACCAGCTCTGTGGAGTTGGTTAGGCTGAGTGTGGGCAGCTGACCCAAGTCACCAAGCAAGCTTCCATGGCAGAGTGGGGATTTGAACAAGGGTCTTCCAGCTCGTAGTCCAACACTGTAACCACTACCCACACTGGCATGCATCAGGAAAGGAGCTGCAGCATTTTGCAATGTCTAGCTTTTGAATCTTCTTCAAGGGCAATCCTGTGCAGAATACCTTGGAGTAGTCAAGCCTGCGGATGACCAGAAGCATAGAAAGGGCCACAGCCTTCAGACTGGTTGCTGGTCTACAGACCAAGTCTGGAATGCAGGTGTTAAGTTCTCAAATCTTGGCTTCCACAACTCTTAAAGAGCAGCCATGTCCCCTGTGCATCCCCCTCCCAGTAGCAAAAATGGAAACCCAGGCTTGTGACTTGGCAGAGTACTTGGGTTGGTTGGTAATGGAGAGAGGTTTGTGTTCAAGGGAGCATGTATGTCTGTTAGAAGGCACATGTGTGTGACTGCCAATCTTTGAAGACATGTGGTTGTTCAAACGTGAAGCTGCCTTATATGAAGTAAGACCTTTGGTCTGTCATGCTCAGCGTTGTATATTCGGACTGGCAGTGAGGGTCTACAGGGTCTCTGAGATCTTTCATATCACCTTCTACTTGATCATTATCTGGAGAGGTTGAAGATTGAACCTGGTATCTTCTGCATGCATGCAAAGCAGACACTTTACCACTGAACCATCCAACTCCAGCTTAATTTTTTGAAGTGTGAACGCTCCTGTGTTATAGCACTTGTGCAAGATGGTCACATGTACTAAGACAGGGCAGAAATCTTGCAGGCTCAGAACTCTGCCTAATAGCCAGCCAACCAAGAGATGAAGCCAGGATAACAGTTAACCTCCTCTGCTGTTGGGCTTGGTGGGCCTCCTTGAACCCAAACCGTGACATGTTCCTCTTATCCCCCCAGGTCAGCTAAACGAGTCATCGGAAGGCGAAGATCGCATTGTTGTTCCTCAGTGCGGCCGATCAACAAAAGTCCCCGTCTCTAGTGTCCTCATCTGAAGCCTGTTCCTACCCTTGCTTATCAAGTCTGGGGAAGGAGTATGGACTTGTGGGCTCTGTATGCAGATGACCCAGGGAGATTGGGGGGGGGCTCTCTAAATGGATCCAGGCTGGTGTGGACAGCTGCTTTTTGGTGTTACATGGGATTTTTATAAAGCACAAACTTTATCCAGATTCACGTGTCTGTGTTTTTCAGGCGGGTGGAATGGTTTGATGCCCTTCTTGTTGCATTCCCCCCCCCCCACCAAAAAAAACCCTTTGGGAGATGAAGTCAGAGAATGCTTTTGCCTACAGAGTAGGGGGAAACAGTGGAGTTGGTTGGCTTTTGACAGAGGGAGGAAGCAATCAAAAGCTTTTGACGAATGAAAAAGATTGAAAAAGAACCTGTAAATTGGCCTGATAAGACAGAAAAGCAAAAGGAAGTCTCCTCTGGAACAGTCATAAAGACTATAACTAACTTTAGTTTCAGGTGGTCTGCAGTAGAAGAGCAAGATTCAAGTCCAGTAGCAACTTGAAGACCAACAAGATATTCAGAGTTTAAGCTTTTGAGAGTCAGATTGCTCCCTCCATCAGATCTGTGCGAGCCATCGCTTGGTCACTGTGTGCAGGATACATATAATAATCATATAATAACATTAGATTTATATACCGCCCTTCAGGATGACTTAACACCCACTCGGAGCGGTTTACAAAGTATGTTGTTATTATCACCACAACAAAACACCCTGTGAGGTGGGTGAGACTGAGAGAGCTAGAAGCTGTGACCCAAGGTCACCCAGCTGGCTTCAAGTGGAGGAGTGGAGAATCAAACCCAGCTCTCCAGATTAGAGTCCTGCGCTCAACCACCACACCAAACTGGCTCATGAGCATGAACTGTCCTTTATTATCAGCTTGGAATGGATTCTGGGGACACAGTGGGTGGCTGTTGACTTTTCCCATATGTTAAGAGGAGTGGCTGATTTGTGTGATTTGTCAATTAGTATACTTTGCTGTCACCATGTGATATGGCTTGTTCATTTCTGCTTGCAATGTCCAAGAATCTGAGTTTTTCTAAAGATTGTAAAGGTCTTAACAAAAATTCATAGGGAAGAGCTGAACTGTGGACCCCCCCCCCCCGGTCAGTTTCTCAACAGCATGGCTTCCACAACCTGATTCTGTCCCTCTGTCCTTCACATCGTCTTAGAATGTTAAAAAAAAGGTGACAATTCTGATTGCAAATCTGCTACTGTTTAGCTTGACTGTCCATTTAATGGGCTGTGCGCTCACGGGGTTTGACAGTAAGGGGATCTTGCCTTGGGTCAGATGATTAGACAGGGTGACTTCTTGGGTCGCTTCCTGCCAGATAACAGGGACTGTGAATAGGCCATAGTGCAAAGTTTATGCTATAGGAGTCCAGTCTTCGGTACTGGGTGTGGAGTTCAGCATCCCTTCTCCCTCTGCTTTTTGGTTTTGTTGCTGAAGTGAGTTTCTAGCCCTTGTGTTGGAGATGAAAAGATTGAAAGCACGCTAGCTGCATTCTCAGAAGCGGAAGTGGGGGAGGAACAGGGAAGATACCCTGTAGAGATACCATAGAAATTTTTCTAGAAATAAATAATCAACAGTGTTCCCATAGACAGCTCTCTGGATTTCAGCCTGTTGTGTTGTAGTTCCTCTCCACATGTTCGAGAAGCGAAGTATACAAAGCAAGCAAGTGCATGCTAATCTGAACAAATCTGTGCAGGTCAGAATTTGGGTTAATTTCTTATCCAGGCTTGGGTGCAGCTTAAAAGCTAGGTGGGCAGCACGATATATACATTTCTCTTTTTGAATTAGCTTCACTGGTTTGAAGGGAGCCGAGAAGGGGAACTGTGTGGTGGAGGTGTGAAGTGCCCTTTCAGAGAGGATGGGGCGGGGAACCCTCACACATGCTCGGCATAGAACCTGAAAGTAACAATTTGTCAGTACATCCATGGGTCTGCAAGTCACCTGGTGCCTTGAAGCGGCAGGTGTGTTCACATGTGGTGTGCAGTCCTGCTGGAGTGCAGTTTTTTGTTTGTTTGACAGCTCAGTGTGCAAAAGATGCTTGCAAATTCTCTTGCTCAGAGGGCCAACGAATACGGTTGACATCAAGTAATAAAAAGCTTTCCCTGGACTGTACCATTTCAAGCTGGTGGGTGGGGATGGGGGTGGACCGCGTGTTATAAGCAGGAAAAAAACCAGCATGTCAAGAGAAGGTGAGGATGAGCTCTCCATTATCCTACACTCGGCCCTGCCTTCTCCTCATATGCTGTTTTTCTGCATCTTATTTTTCCCAGAGAAGCACAGAAATAGGCAAACATTTGCCTGAAGTGGTCCAGTCCAGTGCAAGCTTTACCACTTGGTTTTACTTATTGAATAAAAAGACTCGCAGGCATTGAGTCTATGTTTGGCCACAGATCTGTGCCTTGGACTGTGAATGCCCTGTGTGGTCCACTGTCCAGGATGGAGAGTAGTTTTTGAGAAGAGTGGGGCAAGGCTAGGTCACAGCTGGCTGTTTGAAACCCTCTGAAAAGAGAGACAACCAAGTATTGAACATGATTTCAGTGCCTTTTTTGTGTTTCCTCCACCCCCCGGCCTTTTATCACCATTGGTGAGTGGGTGGGTGTGTAGGGGTTTTCAGAACTTGCTGCTTGTTATGGCCATTGGTAATCTGTCACCGAATCATAGGATTGTATAACTGGAGCTCTATCAGCCACTCTGACAATAGAAGGGAGAACAGGGTGGTGAAAGGCTGTGTATTAAAAAGCCACCCTTTTATCCTTGCTGGTTCGCTCTGCCTGAGGCACATAGTAAAAATGTGAGCCTATGAATAAACCAGGTTCACACACAGATCTTTAAATGTTAATTGTATGGCCACAAGTTGCCTTTTGTTGCAACAACGGGTGCGAGAGAGGGGAGGAAATGTCTGCTTGCCTAAAATCACTTTTTATTCACAGATTAGCATCTATGTATAAACGCACTTGTGACTCGGAATGCCATTCCAGGGGACTCTTGCGTGGTGGTGGTCTGTGAATCTCTTAGTGTAGTGTGACCCTTCCTACCACAGGAGATGTGCGGGAGCCCCTTGTGATGGGGATGTGGCTGGTGGCTCTAGCTCTGGGACAGGGTCTTTTGGAGAACCATGCAAGATGTAAAGAAGCCTTGAGAAATCCTCCTTGATGCCCGGGCATCATTCCCTGAGCTTCTAAATGCAGTGGAGTTTCAGCTTCCCCCTCCTATGTCACTTGAGTGCACCTGCCCTGTGACTTCCTGCTGGCGGCTGTGGCGTTTCCTTCCTGCCTGAGCAATCCGAACGGCAGCAGCATCGGTGCCGCAGCAGAGAAGACCTCATCCAGGCGTGGAATTTGGTGACCCCCAAATGTGAGTTGCACAGTGGAGAGGGTGGAGAAGAGGACCAATCAGGGGGTTCACCTGTATCCTAGCAATACTGTATCTAGGCTGGCAGATGGAGTCCTAGACTTTGGAGGCTGACTGTGGTTCCCAAAAGCAGGACTTCTGGCATGGATCAGAGCAGGAGATGGAGAAAGAAGGAGATCACAGTTGAACACGTGGCTAAAGGGAAAGGGGTTTGGGAGCTGCAAGACTGAGAAACTAGCCCAACAAAGAGAGTAAAGTTTGGGTATCTTCCCCCCCCCTGTTTGCCCACACATTGCTTTTCTCTGTTCTCTGCGCATCTAGACTGCACTGCTCGATAGCATCTCTTTTTCCTGTCTTGCTATCGCTGCCTCTCACTCTCTGATATGGATCTCTTTATACAGTTGGTTTTAAAGAAGAGGGTACGGTGGGAGGGTAGGCTGAGAAGGAGTGACAGCCATAGCAGAGGGCCTCACATTCTGACCAAGGCTGTCACATATTCCTGCACCCCAGTTTTCCTTCATACCCCATTTTCTTCCAATGTGCCCCTGAAGCAGCGTCAGCTTCTACCCCACAGCAGAACCTGTGGTTTGCGGTTGTGTTGGGCTGTTGCCAGGGCTCCAATCAAATCGTGGGGAAGTTGAGTGTCTGTACATAATGTGGAGTTGTGGAGATCGTTTGCCAGGGCCCTCTTGCCATCCTCTTCCTTTCTTTGTCCCTTAAAAGGCCTGGCAGTGCGTGCCTATGTGGCCAATGAGATGCCCGTGTCCTCTCCCCTAAGCGGGCTCTACAACATTACAGCTGTGAAATTGCAGCTGCAAATTCCCTCCCACAGTACCCACAACACAAGAACAGCACTACGCTTGCAGGCACCCGGATCCGGCTGTGGGTCGTTGTTGCTGGAGTGAGTCACTCCTGTTCCCACAGCCTTGGGGGAGGGGTAACGGAAGGAAGGCTAAAGAACCCTTCCAGCAAACCTTGGAGTTCTGGTGCTTCGCTTTTTGTCAGTGATGTTTCATGGTACAGTATAGATCTGGGGGGCTGCTCGGATTTTTTTGTCCCAATTCTTGCCCATATATCGTTTGTTGCAGAAGCTTTTATGCTTAAACAGGCAGGACATTCAGGTATACAGTACATGTAGAAAAGCACCTGCCTTTGTCTTTTGTCTAGTCAAGTTGGGAAGAAATCTAGTAGATCACTAAGTCAGCAGAAGTCATTAGCCCACAAAAACATTAATTAACCTGGCTGCCTTGATGTAACTACATGTGCCCTTGAGTTGCTTGTCAACAACCACAAGAAGACAAACTCTTTTCTAGGGAACAGCAATATTCTCACCTGCTGCCCTGGAGGCACATTTCAATCGCCATAGGTGATCAAACACAATTATTTCTGCAAAAGGACCCACACTAGTTATCTTCTGTTCTGATTCTCTGATCTTATCTGAAACACAAATGATTAGAAGATCCTTGCCTTGATTGAGAACTACAGCAAATCAAAAAGTGCTGAGGATCCATAACCTAGAATGCGGTGTATCTCAAAAGTTTTGAACTTGTATAGGACTTTTCTCCAAATTTACTTCTGCAAACTTTCCAAGTTTGCAACTTTTTTCATGCTGCAGAATGGATCCCATGTGAAGGATATTAGACTACTTTAGTAGAAACAGCTAGCCATTCTCTCATTCCTACTCTGATCATATGAGGCTGCCTTAGACTGTGTGAGACCATCCAGTCTGATTGGCAGTGGCTTTCCCAGTATTTCCCCCAGCTCTGCTACCTAAAACTTGTCAATCAAAGATATCAGGGATGGAACTGGGAGTCTTTTGCATACAAAGGGTGGACTGTGCCACCAATATTACTAGGTGCAACAATCTGACTGCTCTACAAGAGGTTTTTTTAGACTCTGCTGGGAACCCTCTGCATTCCTTTTGTAACATATAATGGTGGACAAGTTTGTTTGAAAGGTCTCTTGAATGCAAGGTGTGCTGTGAGACACATTCTCAATTAAGGCTGCACAGTAGTGAGGCCCTGCTGGCTCCCTGTGTGAACTGGGTGTTCATCCGTGAATTCTTCTCCAGGGCTTTTCTTATCACACAGACTGAATAAACAACAGACTAGGCTCCGTAATTCCAGAGACACTTGCCTCAGCTATATAAATTAGCTTGTTTCCCAGACATTAAGATTTACCTTTTCTTTCTCCATCAATATATGCTTATAGGTGCAACAGGAACTCTAATCTCTGTTATAGATCCAGAGGAGTTAGCCATGTTAGTCTGTAGTCACAAAATAGTAGAGTCCAGTAGCGTCTAACCAACTTTATTGTCAGATGCATCTGATGAAGAGAACTGTGGTTCTCGAAAGCTTATGCTACAATAAAGTTGGTATCTGACAACTTTATTGTCAGATGCATCTGATGAAGAGAACTGTGGTTCTCGAAAGCTTACGCTACAATAAAGTTGGTTAGTCTTAAAGGTGCTACTAGACTCTTTACTAATTTCTGTTAGTACGATGGAATCTAGGGTATTTAGTCCAGATTCACCAATGTGGACAACAGCATACCAATATAATTACTTGAAAGCATCTGTGCCACTGTCATGCTTGAGCAAGTGATGGCTACACAGCTTCAGGTGGTCTTGGAGGAAACATTATCTAGACCCACTTAAATCCTGGCTTTGGGATGGAAATGGTCTTGGTTGCTTTGACTGATTACCTTTACAAGGATAGTAACAGGAGGAGTGCAACCCTGTTGATTTTCCTGGACCTCGCAGCTTTTGATACCATTGATCATGGTATCCTGGACTGGGAGTAGGGGGCACTGTGCTTTGGTGGTTCTGCTGTTACTTGACTAATGGATTCCAGAAGGTGATGCTGGGAACTCTGCTCAGTCCTGTGGCATTAATGCTTTGGAGTCCTGCAGGACAACCTTATGCTATTTAACATCTACATGAAACCTCTGGGAAAGGTCATCTGGGGATTTGGAGTGAGGTGCCACCAATACATGGCTGACACCCCGTTCTATTGCCCTTTAACAGCTAAGCCAGCTGGGTCTGTAGAAATCCTGAACAGGTGGCTGAAGGGCCAATAAACTGAAGTGCAATCCAGGCAGGACTGAGGTGCTGTCGGTCAGTGGAGAAACTGCTGAGGTTTTATGGAGCCACTCTATCCTGCAGGGGGTTGCGCTCCCCCTGAAGGAGCAGGTTTGTAGCTTGAGGTGCTACTGGATCCTGGCCTGTGATGAAGGTTCGAGTCTCCTCTGTGGCATGTAGCACCTTTTATCAGCTCTGTCCTGTTTGCCAGATGTAGCCGTTCCTCGAAAAGATTGATTTGGCCAGTTATCCATGCTATGATCACATTCAACTTAGTTCACTGTAATGTGCTCCACATATGTGCTTCTCTGCTTTGAAAATCCAAATCTCGGCAGGACTTGCTCCGAGTTCCAAATAAGGTATAAAAGATAGGGGGAGTCTTTTTTGTTTTTGCCATGTCATTTTGAGCCCTTTCTTTTCAGCCCCCTTTCATTGCCGGAATTCCTGATTCGTCTGTTCCTTTTTACATATATGCAAGGGATGCAAAAAGATGTCCTTGAGGGGCATCAGCTGTTTGAATTAAGACCGACAGAGTTTAATCATGCTAGGTTTTTAAAGATGTTTTGTTTTATCATTGTAATGCTGTTACCCAATTTGGATCCCAATTGTTTTATTAATATTTCCATTAAATAAAAATAGCATGTAAAATGGCGTCCTTTTAACGGGAAGAGCTTGGTAAGAGGAAACCGAAAACGCTGCAAACACTGCAAACTCGTGGGTTTGATTTGCTGATGGGATGTGTGAAATTGAGATCAGGACTTTTGAGTCAAAATGGCGGGACTCCAAATTTTGGTAGGATCCATAAGGTAAATGGAACTTTATGCAAAAAAAGTGTTTTTTTTCTAATGTAAATACACTGAGTGCAAAATATGGCTCTTTCCTACAGGGCGTTTCAGGCTTTGTACAACTAGCCTCTTCGATGCTGTTCTTCAGTCCAAAATCTACTCCTGCCCAGAGTCCACGGCATCTCTACTGCCCCCCTTGCAGGTGGCATGGATGACTTCCACACGGGTGCCATCTTCTGGGTGTGGGTGTTGGCATTTACTGTCCCAGCTCTGGTTGTTCTGCTTGTGCTTTGTGTTGGCTGCCGGGACCCTGAATTAGACAGTTAAGTCGCTTCTTCTGACCTCCTTTTTCTCGGAGAAAGCTGTACATATCATGGCTTCTCCATTCACCCCTCTCAGTGAACCTTTGTGGACTTCTAATATTGTTGGTTTTTCTGTCTCTCAACAGTGCCGCAGATTGATGATTACGCATATAAGTGAGTCTATGACTGTCTGTCGGGGGGGGGGAGAGCTAAGGAGGGGTGGGAATTTGGAACTGGCCAGCTTGGAAAATGGTGCTCTGAGGTGATAGGAAAAGAGAACAAAACTAGCAAACCTTGTCGTGGAGGAGGAGTAACAATGTCTTCCCACTCTCAGGCAAGCTGCACCTCCCTCAAATTTCCTGTTCTATACAACTAGTAAATGTATGAGAACCTACACAAAATACAGTTGCTAGTTCCAGGTTGAGAAATTCCTGAAGATTTGGGAGCAGAGCCCAGGGAGGTCAGATTTGGGAGAGGGAGGGAACTCCGCTGGGATGTGATGCCATAGAGTCTGCTCTCCAAAGCTGCCATTTCTCCCCATCTGTGTAATCTGGAGATCAGTTGTAATTCTAGGAGAACAGCTACAAACTGGAAGCTGGCAACCCTAGTAGAAAGAGCTCTGGTGGATCAGGAAATCAGACTACACAGCTTTTGGTGGGGGCATGGACTCTGGCTGGGATGGGTACGTTTTGAACTACTAAGAACGCTCCATTGTGTATTGAGGTACCAGGACCCTGCTGGCTCTAATTCAGCTCTGTGGTTTTTTGGAGCCTGCTTTTCTGAGGGGGCCTCTAGTGAGACGGGCATTGTTCTGTTCATAAGTTAGCCCCTGAACAATGATTGTGTGAAGCTGCCCTGAGTTATGGTTCCAGAGTTTCCCTCATCAGGCATTGCCATGCCAGGCCTGGGTTGGCTGATTTCCTGGAAGCCAGAGCCGAACAGTCTTGATGGCTGGTAACTGTTAAAATGTGCATGGAGGTTTTTAAAAGAAGCATTCAATCATGTGATCTCTTCTTCCTTCCCTAGTCTTTGACAGTAGGGTTGTCGGTCTCCAGGTAGGGCCTGGAATTCACTCAGCATTTCAACTGATCTACACAGATCACTTCCCCTGGATCAAACAGTGGCTACCTCAGCTTACGTTGATATAAGAGAAAGAAATGGCTGATGGTGATGAGGTAGCATTAGAAAGGATTCTTCCAAAAAAAGGGCCATGCTAGCAGTAGAGGATGTCAGGCTTCAACGGACGGCTTAGGGAGGGATGGGGTTCATCTGACCCACTCAAAGGCAGAGGTTCTGAACGGCTGTGTGTGGGGCAGTGTTAGGTTCTGTCAAGCAAGGAAATGAGCTCACTGTTGTCCCCGCAGGCCCTCCTCTTCTGGCCACCTCGAGACATTCAGGGTGCTGCGGCGTAATCCCTGTAAGTAAGATGTCTGCTTTGTCAGAGTCTTCTCTGAATTGGTTCCCACGTCAGTGTTTCTCTCAGCCCACTCCCTTGTGAGCCCACTTTTGAAGACTGTGAGACATCGCTCTATGGTAGAGCTCCAGCACCTGCTGGAGCTCTACACCCATAACTTCTTTAGTCACGTTACGCACCAACCTTCAGCATACAAAGCCGTTTCATGCTCTGTGGAAACTCGGCTTCTTTTCTCTTCCCATTTCCCCATCGATTTCTCCCAGACTTCTGTTAGCCACCACACGCCCATCCACCCCGACCCCCCAAACGTGGAGAATTAGCACTCCCTGAAAAGTTTGTTTTGTGCTATGTTCTAGAGCAGAGGATCTCCTAGTGTTCAGATTTAGGAGGCTAGCTAGAGCACTGATCCTCACAGAAATGCAACAGGCTGCTGCTGCTATGTATTGAGGATCCAGGCTTCCTTTGCTGTTTGAGGATCGATTTCTCACAATCTACAGCACTGGAATATTTCTTGAAAGCAGCTCTAAACTAGACTGGAAGTCTTGCTGAAGTTTAGTATCTTAAGCTTTCAAAATATTGAATATGAACATTTGGATGGGGAAACTTCTGGTTCTTAAATCTGAAGGAGGGCTATTTTGTAAATAAAATCAATTTCTTTTAAATCTAATAAAGCCATAAGGTTTGGTAGTAATCTGCCAGATTCAATTTAAACTGCAGTCATAAGGACTAAACACTTCTTAATTGAAAGAATTCAAAGGCTTAATTCTGTACCCCATACCCCATACTGTGTCTTTTCTCCACTCAGGAATATTGACGTTGCTAAATTTTTACCTATCTAATAACATTCCATAATAGGAATTGTTGGTAAAATTCTGAGCTGGGAGAATTTTCCTCCTTAAATTTGTTTCACCAAAGAGGACAGGATCCTCAGAATGGACATATAAAAAAACTACCTTTTACAGAATCACATCATTTATCCACCATCTGTCAGGACTGTAATAAAGGCTTACTCTTGCTGCCTAACATCCTTGTTGGGTAGGCTATGCCAAGGATTGAACCTGGGGATCTTTGGCACCAGGGCTTTTTTTCAGCTGGAAAGCAGTGGAATGGAGTTCCCGAACCTCTTGAAAATGGTCATATGGCTGGTGGCCCCGCCCCTGATCTCCAGACAGAGGGGAGTTTAGCTTGCCCTCCGTGCCGCTCATCTAAACTCCCCTCTGTCTGGAGATCAGGGGGCGGGGCCACCAGCCATGTGACAATTTTCTCCAAGGGCAGCCCACTGAGTTCCACCACCTCTTTTCCCAGAAAAAAGCCCTGTTCGGCACACAAGCATATGGCTCCCCAGCCCATAATACATGGGAAAACTCTTAAATATACCTCTAGCCTTTCTCATTATACCTTTTTCTCTTGGGTTTGGGAAATGGGGTAACTGGGATTCTGGCCAGCCTCCCTACTGATGGAATCTATTCTTCCTTCCGCTGGCCTCGCAGCTCCCCCTCGCCCTGCTGTCCAGTTCCAGCCAGACTTGCAGAGGTGAGCAATCCTTGAACAATCATAAACTGTTTGCTGTGCCCCTTTTTCCTCTCTCCAAATAACTGTGCTTGAGTGGGCAAGCTGTGTGAGTGAGCAAATATTTTTGCAACTTTGCTCTCTAGGTAGAGGTATATTGCCTTTGGACATGGGGGTTCCATTTGGTAGCCGTTTTCCTGGGAATCCTCTGTAAGCTTCCTTATGTCCAATCTTGGCAAAAGGTGGGTTAAAAATGTTCTTAATTTTAAAAAGTTGTATATGCTGGTAGCTTTTGCATCACCACCTGTGCAGTAACTGATGTGTGGAATGAATCAATGCTGCTTCCCCTCCCCATCACCAGTCTATGGACTATCAATACTCTCCTCCAAAGTGTAATAGTGAAGCGTGCACTTTGGGGTGAATACTCACTGGCAATTGATTCATGAGAGAGGGGGGAAAGGTGTTATCTCACTCCCAGAATATGAGCCTTCCCAGGATTTCAGAGTCCAGAACACACTAATTTCATGAGCACATGAAGCATTATGAGTTGGGAGGGCACATGTTGGTGCAATTGCTGCTAACAAAAACTCCAATTCAGTGGAACCCATAAGAATAATGAAGAATAGGTACTGTGTAATCCGCAGTCCGTCTCAGTGAGAAAGGTGGACTATAAATGACATTGATGATGATGATGATAATGATGATAGAAAAGGAGTAGGCAAGTGTTTTAGCCTGAAGGCTGCATGCAGGTCTCTCTCTGGTTTCCACCACTCAGAGGTGGACCCCAGCTCTTCCAGTTTCTAGGGCCAGCAATTCTGCATTGTATCTGGCTTGGCTATATTTACATTCAAGTGAGTCAATGGTGCCAGGGAATTCCTGGAGGCTGCTGTTTGCAGAGACCCAGATGTGGCCCACTCTCCACTCTATCTTCCCATTACAAAGTCATCATGTTTGTTAGGGGAAAACAAGGACTTTGTACTACACATGTGAGGGGAGCCTCCCGCTCCCTGCCCCGCTGTTCTCCTTACCTCAGATTGCTCCAGGGAGCTGGTATTGGCTCTTTTATTACATTTAGCCAGGGGTAATGTGAATGATTCTGGCCTCCCAGGGGAAAAAACCCGCGTAGAGCCCCAAAATCATTGCCACCCCTTCCCCTACCTGTAGGGTTGCCAGCCTCCAGGTGGGGGCTAGAGATCTCCTGGAATTTCAACTGATCTCCAGGTGACAGAGATCAGTTCCCCTGGAGAAAATGGCTGCTTTAGAAGGTAGACTCCATGGTATTATATCCTGCTGAAGTTCCTCTCCAGGCTCCACCTCTCAAATCTCCAGGAATTTCCCAAGTTGGAGTTGGCAACCATACCTACCTGAGCCATCTTAGGCTCAAGCAAGACAGATAGAGAGGCACACTCCCTGGCCACTGCCTGAACCCCTGAGGGCAGATGGGTGCATCGTGATTAGCAGCTGCCCAAGCCCTGAGCACAGGCAGCAGCCAAGCCAGCTGGGTGCTGCCTGAACTCCAGAGGAGGTGGCTGCAAAGGGGCCTGCTGCTTTGCCCCTGTATGGTAGGGCAGGGCAGTGTGCGATCAGGGGTCTGTCCAGCAAGGGGCCTGGGGCAGCTGCCCTGGATTCCCCATACCTAAGACTATCCCTGTGTGTAACCACTTAAGTAATGTGGTTTTCACAGCAGAGCCAACAGCAAGAGGACTTCATAATGTGTAGAGGGAGTACTGAGCTCTCAAGCCGTTTTACCTTTTTTCCCCTGGATGCATCGGCCCCTTACCCAGTGCTGCAGTCTAGGGGGCTGACACTCCTAAGAAATGGCTTGAGGGCCAGATGGAAAAACTCCTGCAGCTTGGATGGGGCTCCGTGGCAGTAATCTGCCCATCTTGAATTTAGAAAGAATGCTTGACCTGTGCACATGTTTTGGGTGGAGTGTAGAATAAATAGGACATACATGTGGTGTGTATATTGGATAGTCTTGTGTTTTTGTGTGTCTGTGCGCACACCTTGTTGGGGAGGGACGTCTTTAGGTAGCATTCTCCTTTTGCTGTCTGCAGGTGCCCCCCACGGAATCCTCCCAGGCCAGCAGCTTTATTCAGCAAAGCTGAAGAGGACAATGGTGAGTTGCAGTGTAAATGGATGTGAAGATTGGGGCAGAGGTGTGTGTTTTCTACCAAAGATTGTACAAGGGGATGAAGAGAGTGCACCCCGTAGGACAGGAAATCCAGCTACTGTCTGGGGTATTTTTCAGAATAAATAAGCATCAGATAATATGAAAGAGGGGAAGCAAAGGGCACAGATTTGGCAAGGCTCATTTGCTGACTTCTTCTTTTACTCTTTTTTTTTAGAAAGCATTCCCAGTTACGAGAATGAGGGTGAGTAATACCAGGAATTGCAGTTCCCCCACCTTCCCTTGGTGTAGAGCATGCAGCTTGACTTGCTTGCATGAGCTATCTCTTTTACTCCTTTTTGGTCCCAACTCGGATGTGCTATGGGCCGCGTTGGGCAGGCTGATTTGTGAGGCCTGCCTCTTGGCTGGAGCGAAACATGATGGCTTTTTCCGGTTCCCTTTGAGTTCTCTTGAGCCCATTAAAGCTGTGTCTGATAATACTTCTTGGCCTTTCCTGCTTTCAGAACAACCTTGCGCTACTGACAACGATAAAAACTACATGTAAGTATGTGGAGGGGGGTTAATATGTCAGTGTAATGGAACATAGCTGAGGGTGAACCATAGCGGTGCTTCATTAGATCAGTGGTCCACCTGGGCCTGCATCCTCTTACCTATAATGGCCAGCCAAATGTTTCTGGAAGGTCCACAAGCAGCAATTTGTGGCATCCTGCTGCTGTTGCCTTCCACAGCAACTTGAACTCAGAACTTGAACTGCCTTTGAACTTTTAAGACCCATTTAGCCATCGTGGCTACTTAGGCTTCCCAACACTGCCTTGTAGGGCTGCCAACTCCAGTTTGGAAAATTCCTGGAGATTTGGGGGGGGGGCAGCACCTGGGTAGAGTGGAGTTTGGGGAGAGGAAGGACCTCAGCGGGGATTATAATGCCACAGCGTCCATCCTCCAAAGCAGTCCTTTTCTCCAAGGGAACTGATCTCTGTCGTTTGGAGATCCGTTGTAACTCTGGGAGTTCTGAAGGCCGTACTGGGAGGTTGGCAACCCTTCTACTTTGGCAAAATGCCACGAGATTTTGGTGGTGGTGCCTAGAGAGAGCAGCATTTAAGAAAGATGTGATGTCACTTCCGGGTGACACTTTCAGCTGCCTTAGAACATCAAATTCTTAGAGAATGTGAAAGCCATTCCCCCCCGCCTCACACACTTCTCAATTCATTGGGGCTGAGGATGGGTTATTCCAGTAAATGAGAGACCTGTGACTACTACCCACTGATGCCCTTATCTAATTTGTCTAATCCTCTTTCAAATCAAGTGATCATCACTTATATCCTGTGACAGTGAGTTCCACCAGTTAACTATGCCCTTTACAAAGAGCTACTTCCTTTTGTCAGTGACAAAGCGACATGCTTTGCAAGTCCCAAATTCAATCTCTAGCATGAGAGATTAGATTTACCACCTAATTTTGGTAAACATTTAGGTTGCCCCCTGACCCTTAAGTGCCAAAATAGACAATATTGGTTTCAGTGGACCCTGGGTCTGACTTAATATAGGGGCAAGTGCTCAGATTCTTAATTCAGTGCTTCAGTAAGCTGCTGTCTTCTCCGCTACAGTGAGGTGCTGCCTGATGCTCCATTTATGGAACAGGGAGACAGGGATGGTGTATCCACAGGTGAGTTATCATCAGGTATTCATCTGACCTCTTAGGGATGCTGCCCCTTAAAACTGAGGCTACTAACCCCTCCTGTTTACAGTGGGTGACTGACTGGCAGTCCTTAAGCATCTGTCTGACTCTTAGAAATCCTGCTGTAATGTTCGGGAGTTCAGAAATCTGTTTCTGCTGCTCTAATGTCACTCCCCTCTCCCCTCTCTGCAACTAAATTGAAAAGAATACCCCGTGGCCAGCATCTTTTAAAACAGTAGTTCCGAATAGTTGCATACTTGCAACTGTACTAGTGTGCTTTGAAAGAAAGCTCTGATGGACTTCAAAGCCCCTATCAACAGAAGAGACTACTTGTTGTATTTCTGTATGATTCATTGCTCAGATTACAGCAGTGAATCCAGTCATCTTTTGTTGGGAGATAATAACTGCGCATCAAGAGACTGAGTGATCCAATCATTCCTGAGATAGAGGCACAGTAGATTTAGGTTTCCTGTTGTGTCTCTGCATGAGTCTGTGCTGGATATGGTTAGCAAAAAGTTTTGCTTTCTCTCTTAAAGATGACAGGTCTGGGGTGCTCTTTGATAAAGCTCTGCTGACAGAAGCACAAATGGCAACTGCAGCAAGAAACAACTTTAGCTATTGTGCCTGCTTTGGGGGAGAAACATCTCACCATAGTTATCCATGCTTTGGTGACATCCAGGCTTGATTTACCACAGTGTGCTTCAGGAACTACAACTAATCGCATAACAGCCAAGTTATTAACTAGGACTTGCCATGGGGAATGTATTAACCCAGAGATCAAAGATCTGCACTAGCTTCTAGTTTGTTTCTGGTGTTTATTCACAGTACCGGTTTTAATCAAAGATGCCCTGCAGGTTCTGGGACAGTCCAAATTAAACAGAACACCAGAAGTTTGTGATTGGCTCACCTGATGCGTAGTTTAGCTTTCAAATGCAGCTCTGGGGGACCATGAGTTGGACTGGGGCTTACTGGAAAGTGGGCATTTAAATCTGCTCCGCCATGTAACATAGCCCCAATCCTGAAGTGAATCAGGTCAGGGGCTTGGCAGCACCTGGCTGAGAGAACTCTTGAGATCTCTCTGTACACACCTTTGAGTATCAAGATAGAAGAAAGTCAAGACATAAACGCACTAAATAAATAAATCTCCTTGCCCTGATTTCTGCTGCAGGTTCCATAGGGGATCAGTATGAGAATATGCCTGAGTCTGCAGCTTCTTCAAGGCATTCACTTGGTGAGTGGGGAAAGGGGAAACAGAAGGAGGGTACAAGATGTCAAGATTGCATCGGAAATGAATGGGGGGGGGGGGTCCAAAGACAATTCTGGTATGCAAAGTTAGCTCACAAAAATTAGAACCTACTTTTTAAAAAATATCCAATGTGTTGGATGTGTTCAGGGAAAGTAAGGTATAAAATATTACATTTGGCAGGTTTAATGACTGCTGTCATGGACATGCCCACTGACCCATGACACCCTGTTCCGTTTTGGTCCTCTGAGGCATCTAGGCACCAGCAGTTATCCTGAGTCTCCACCCAGTGATGCAATGTTCTCCTGAGTCCACCTGACTCTCAGAGGGGTTTTCTCTTGCTTTTCCTTCAGTCAATTTTGGAAATTCTCATCAAGAGGCCAGCACTTCCCCTTCCACATCCATTTAAAGGCTCTGCCTATATCTCCAGCTATCAAATGAGTGATTACTGTGGGGATGGCTTATGGCACATGCACACTTCTGGGGAAATAATGATCTAGCAACCAACAACCTCCCTTCCCCTGACACCCATTTTAGATAGCATGTTCGAACAGCGGAGGTCTATGTGGTACAGAGATCAACTGGTGATGAGGGCAGAAAGTACCATCAAGTCGTAGCCGACTGATGGAGACCCTGTTGCAGTTTTCAAGGCAAGAGACTAACAGGTGGTTTACCATTGCCTGCCTCTGCGTAGCAGCTGTGATCTTCTTTGGAGGTCTCCCATCTAATTACTAACCATAGCTGACCCTATTTAGCTTCCAAGATCCAAAAAGATTGGGCTTGCCTAAGCTACCCAGGTCAGGGTATTCAGTGCAACTACCAGCATTTAAAAAAGAAAAGAATTTATTGCAAAAGAAAAAGTCCAGGTACGTACTCTGCATAGCAACAGGTCCAACAAGGAATACAAAGAAAAGGTGCAAACGCACAGTCCTCTCTCCCTTGGCCCTAAGGCAGGCTCCTTGAATTTAACTTACAGCTTTACCTTGGAGTCTTTGTCCAGGCTGCGTGCCCTTTTTCTGCTTCACATGGAGCTCAGTAAGAGAGCTTCTTCCTGCAAAATATCCCTAGTTAGACCCCTTTCAATCTATGCCTAAGGAATTACATCTTCCCTTCCTGAGGTCCCCAGGAAGATACAATCTGGCCTCTAGCATCCCAACTCTCTGGTCAGTGTTTAAGTGTCAGATTCCAGCTAAAGTGTTAGCTAGCCATTCCATGATCTTCAGCTGAGAGATCCATTTGCATTTATGGAAGTTTGATGGACAATACTTGTTAGCAATCAATCCCCCACTTCCTTAGTGTGGGGTGTTTTTTTGCAAGCCCCCAAACTTGAAATATTGGGTTGTAACCCCAAAGAAAAGGGCATTTCTCCACAATTGTCTTACTGTTTGTCAACAAAGCATGGGATTTTGTTTTCCTGAAATGTCTTTTAGAAATTAGAAAATTTTAAAGTTGATTATTTTGGAGTTCTTGAAAGTCTGAGGCTGATTTGAAATACAAAACTCTACAAAGTTTCTCACATTTGTAGCATGCCCAGTGGTTTGAAGATCTCTAGAAGGCATTTATTCAGATGTGCCCAGATGTGCCCACTGCCTGAGCTTCAGGACTGATTGGGAATTTGAAATGACATTTCCATAGGAGCAAATTAGATGTGACTTGAAAAGACATGCCATTTTGTGTGTGTTTAAAGCAATGTTTTCCTTAGAGAAAAGAAGAGACATAAACAGTGTCTGCACAGGTGAGGAGATCTAAACCTCTCCCTAGGGATAATGAGGCCAGACAGGCCATTTGGCCTGGGTCTCTCAAGCTCAAAGAGGGTCTTGAGTATAGCTATGTGGTAAATATTCAGCATTTGATAAGTTTCACAGCTTGGCTTTATGCACCAAAATGTGACATATATCCTCCACTTATTTTTATTATACTTCAAAAGCGGGAAATGTCCCAGGCCTCCCTGGACCTCACTGCATTTGTGCTCTGGTGGCTTAAGAATTTTAGCCCCAGCTTGGCTCATTCTTCTGGTCATGTGCAGACCAGGCAATGTTCAGCCTTTAAGCTTTTCACTGTTTACGTGTGTAATGTGTATAGTGCTGTCAAGCCACAGCTGACTTATGGTGACTCCATAAGGGGTTTTCAAGGCAAGAGAGGAGTTGAGGTGGTTTCCCTTTGCCTGTCTCTGCCTAGCAGCCCGACTTCCTTGATGGTCGCCCATCCAAGTACTAACTAGGGCTGACCCAACATAGCTTCCAGGATCTGATGAGATGGGGCTAGTCTGGGCCATCCAAGTCAGGGCTTTGACTATTTACTATACGACATTGGCACTTCTGTGATGATGGTGGGGGTGAGAAATTGCCAATCTGCCTCTGTGTGACCTTTCTCTTTCTCTTCTTGCCTCTTCACTGAAGGAGAATATGTCAACGTGCTTGAGCCAGATGCTGCCATCTTAGATATTTGCATTGGTAAGTGAGGAAGGCCCTGCAGTACACGGGTGGGGAGAAAGTCAAGCTTATCCGTCCTCATTAAACGCCATGACCAGAAGTATCCCCTCAGCCCCATGCCATTCTCTTACCTTCCAGCAGGTGGCAACAGTGACCCAGAAAGTGAAGATGACATTCCAGACTATGAGAACATCATCTGCCCTAGGTACTTGGTTGCTGGGAAGGGGGTGGGAAAGAGCTTAACCCATGACATGGCACTGCTTTTAAAGCAAGCAGTTGACCATGGTGTTTCTGTACAAGAAATGAAGAAAATCCTTTGTGCATGTATAGTCTTTAACGCTCTTGTTTTTTTCTCCCCTAGACTGAAAAGCTAATTCAAAGGCAGTATTCTTTAGTGACTCCGATTACCTCCATGCAGGATGGCTCTCTGATGATCTTGCTGGCCTGAGGACACCCCACCCACTCCGAAGCAGTCCCCTCAAATACTGCCATAACTTATTGCCCTTCTTTGCACTTTGGCTGACAAATCCTGAGAATTTCCCAAAATTCATTGTCTCCTCATCAAAACTGAGAAGCTTGACGGTCCGAGCGGGTCTGACCTCGTTGCAAAAGAAATCTGAGTCGCATTTATCTCGTGGCTGAATAAAGGACCAGGAGTTCTATCATCTTTGTATTTAAGTGAGGGTTGGGGGGGGGGGGTTGGCTGGATGAACGAAAAAGTAGCAACAGCTTGCAGAGTGGGTGGATGGGTAAGTTGTAGTAATCATTAAAGGCTGGGTCTTAAATTTTGGTTTCTGATAAAACTGAGATTAGTTTTTGTGGGGAGGGGGGATATGCAACTCAAGCACATTTATGAAAAACTGCATTCATATTTTGATTCAAAAGATTTCTTGTTCCCTTTCTGGATATGGTTACATGCTGGAACTTGCAATGGAAAATGTTACCTTTCTTCCTTTACAAAGGCTTGTGTGTCTGCTGCTGAGATGTGCTGTTAGGGTCCCCTCAAAGCACGTGTTTCCTCTCCTTTTTTTGTCACCTGCAGTAGCTTCCAGAGGTGATTGTCTGCTAGGGAAATGACAAGCAGGTGGCTGTTAATTCATCCCCTTTCTTAGCATCTTTCATAGCACTGGTCCACATCAGCCTTCCCACCACCGCACATATTTTATTTATTTAGGTATGTATACCCTGTTTTACTGTCCAGTGGAGACTCAAAGCAGCTTACATAATTATCCTCTCCATTTTATCTTCACAACTCTGAGATGAAGGTTAGGCTGAGCGAGAATGACTGATGTGAGGCCACCCAGCCAGGTTTGGTGGCAGCCCAGTCTGGCACGCTAATAATTGCCCTGTGCTGTCTTTTACTGGTACAGAAAGCGTCAGATCTGGTCACAAATCTGTCATGTGAGGGGCAGTTTAGTCCAGAGTTGTCACTTCATGAGTAATTCCTTATGAAAGTACCTGATAATGTTTGCTTCTGTACACAGCATTGCAAAGGGTTGTAAGAGAACTGCTTTGCCCCTACCTGGCTTTTTAATAAAGGCCACATTTTAACCGGCTCATCTACGCTACTTGTGCAAGGAAAGGGCCTCTTTTTATTCTAAAAGTGCAAGAGTCCAGTAGCACCTATAAGACTTAACAAAATTTGTGGTAGAGTATAAGCTTTCATGAGTCACAAACTTCTTCAGTCACAGCTCACTTTTTAAAAATCCATATATGGACTTTCATACATTCCAACCAATTTGTAATAAAATTTAGCCCCTTGGTTTCTCCTTACTCCACCATTTGCACAGTTCCAGCTGTTCTTCTGCTCCCTCCAGTTTGCCTGTGTCTTGGCTTGTGCCCAGGACAGAAGGAGGGGCATGTGGTTAGCCACTATTGGAAACGGGATACGGGAGGAGGTGGGCCACTGGGCTGCCCTAACCGAGATTTTTAGCTGTTCTGTGCATAAGTGAAGAAATCTGTCTGAAATTCGGTTGCTCTTTGTGCTAGAGAAGAAGGTGTTGAAGTGTCCTGTGCTTGAATTTCACCCCATGCAGTGGCTCAGATTTGGGGTGGTGTGAAGGAATATCACAGAGGCTGTGGTAGGGTTGCCAGTGCCAGGTTGGGAAATTCTGGGAGGTTTTTTGGGGGGTGGAGCTTGGAGAGGGCATTGTTTGTGGAGGGGCCACAGCTGGGGTATAATGCCATAGACCCCATCCTCCAATGCAGCCATTTTCTCCAAGGGAACTGATCTCTGTGGTGGGACCCATACTGAGGTACCAGATGTCTCTCTTCACACAAGCAAAAGTGAAACAAATATTGCTCCCCCCGCCCCAGTGTCTAACTTAGAATTATCCTCTCTGGGCTGAGAATCCTGCATCTTTGGGGATGGAGCCTGGGGAGGATGGGGTTTGGGGAGAGACCTCAGCAGGATATAATGCCATAGAGTCCATCCTACAAAGCAGCCATTTTCTCCAGAGGAACTGATCTCTGTAGACTGGAGATCAATTGTAATTCAAGGAGAACTCCAGGGCCCACTTGGAGGTTGGCAACTCTAGTCCAATCAATCCTCTATTCAACAGGAGTAGCAGGTGCTTCAGAAAAGCCTGGAAGCCATCATCTTCATATCGGTGAAAGCAACCATTTGTAAATGGTGCTCTCCATCATAGGACAATGCTTTGCATGGAACCTCTTAACATTTTGTGGAACTTCCCAACATCCTGTGATTGGGCCTAGTTCCCCATGGCAGCCATTTTGTTATGGAACCACATTGCTTCTTCTTAAAAGTGCTCACAGTTTCAACAAGGCTGGTAGATGGACCCCGTCGTCTAAGCAGTATTTATTAAGAAAATGAAAAATTCTTCCAGTTAAAATTAGTTCAGAGATTGTGGGGAGGAGATTCCTAACAGCATCACCTTTTATCTCTTCTTCTGTATGATTATTAAACTGAGCCCAACTCTCCTGCCAGCTTCTTCATCCAGTTATCTTCTTGAACCAAAAACTACCCACCTACCACAAAAATACCACTAAAACATCTGAAGCAGCCCAGATATGTTTTTGCCAGACAGGCTAGATGGATAATGGGGTGGTGTTACTGGACTTCACACTGCTATGGAAGGAGGATAAGTTGGCTGGCACTGCCCCTATGATAGGACAACAGCAGCCAACACCCCATTATCTCGATGCACCAGAAGTTGCCACTTTCTCACCATCGGCCATCTCTGCTGATAATACTCATACGCACCCAGTGTCCTCTGCTGCCCTTACTAGTTGTGCTGCAAGACACACATAGTGCTACCAGAACTGCAGTCGCAGAGATGGGCTTCTTGTTGATGATCTTCCTTGGCACATTTTGCTTCCTCGGGACAATCGGTGAGGCTTGGAAGCAGCTGAGGTGTGGGGGGGGGGAGGGGCTACGTGGTGTGTTGTTTGGACTGGGCCTGGGTTCAAAAAGGAACTCTTACTGGAGGTTTAGGAGATAATTTTACTTAATCTTTTGAGGGGATGTTGTTTAAATTACAGATTTTAAATTTAATATGGCAATAAATAATCCAGATCTTCTGGCAGTGACTGTGTTATGCCTATTTTTTGTTCAATATATGTTGGTTACGAATGTTTTTAAAGTACTTTTGATGTCAGTCCTGAACTAACTGCAATTCTGCTTCGGGGTGTGTGTGTGTGTGTTCTGGTTTCTAGGATGATGCCCCCCCCCCCCGTTCCTTGCTGCATGCTTTAATCTGTACTGGTAGCTTACAGAGAGCTGGTGTGTTTTCTCACTTAGGCTTGAAGGCCTTTTAGCCTGTCACAGTTCAGTGAGTCAGATTCACATGTATACTATTACTGTTTTCTCCAATGCTCAAGTTATTTACAGTTTGAAGATTCTTCCCTTTTCAAGGGCAAACATGATGGAAGCTGATAAAATCACACACACTGGGGAGAATGGGTATAGGGAGAAATTTCTGTCCCTCACCCCCAAAACTAAAACCAAGTCTGATTGAAGAAGTTTGATTGTCTGAGGACAGTTACGGCAAAATATTTCTTTACCCAGCACAAAACCGATTTAGGGAATTCACAACCGCAAGGAGATTAGGCAAATTCATAGAGAATAGGCCCATTGACATGGCTAATGACCACGACAGCAAAATTGGAACACTCCATTCCTACAAGAATCTGCCTGGCCATGATAGGAAACAAGATAATGGACTAGACAGACTTTTGATCTGATTTAGCAGGGCTCCTGCACTCTGGTGAGTGAACTGACTTTGAAAATCTCGGGTAAAAATTATGGTTTTCCAGATGCTATGAACATTTTCTGGAGCCATCAGAGATCCACAGGCCTCATTTAGGCTGCATTCAGATAGCAACTTTTTCCATGGTTAAGTTTTAAAGGTTTTTCTTTCTGGCTGTGCATGTGTACCACTTGCACAGAGTGCAAGAATAAAAGAATCCCGCCCCCTGGAAACTAATGCATTACCTGTGACACCTGAATGCAGGTGCATAGGTTACTCTCCCCCCTCCCCCCGCTATTCAAAACCAGGTATCAATTCAAGTTCGGAATTCCATTTTGGGGGGGTGTGCTATTCCAGTCAACCACTGTGCATGCATTCATATGTTAAGAATTTAGCTTACACCTAGGATTTCCTTCATTTAGCTGTACATGAGAAGGGGGGGAATACATATGGTGAGCTTGGTAGCAAACCAGGGTTAACTGCAGCTAAGTTTGCTGTCTAAGGATACCAATAACTAGCTCAACTTTCAGTCTCTGATTTGTCTTGCTCATGCAGCCGGGAAGCTGCAAGTACAAGCAGACCCCTCCTTAGTGACAGCTGCCGTTGGAGAGGACGTCTTGCTGAAATGCATTTTCACTGTGGACGATGGGCCAGTGGACTTGAGCCGTGTCATGATCCAGTGGTTCCACCGGGGCAAGCAGCTCGTAGAGTTTGACAGTGTAGTGACAGCAGCCCGGCCGGATGTCAGCCTGAGCCGGGAAGGGCTAGCAACCGGTAATGCTTCCCTGCTCCTTTCCCAAGTTGGGACCGAGAATTCGGGCAACTACAGATGCTACGTCTCCTACTCACCAGAACTGCTCGTCCGGGAGGTGACTTTACAAGTGGAGGGTAAGATGGCTGGATGGGAAAGGGGAGCGCTGAATCCCTTGAGATACACAACAGAGACTCTTCTCCTTGCAAGGCTTGGAATACTCAAGTCTCTCTAATATGGATAACATTATAAAAATGCAGCTTTCTTTGTAACAGAAGGTCAAGCTAGAAGTGACGAATTACACTTGAATGGCAAGTGAACAAACACGTATATTCCTCCCTGTTCACTTGTGCTCCACTTGCACTCCACTTGATCACTACGAGTGGAGTGCAAGTGGAGCGCAAGTGAGCAGGGAGGAATACACTTGAGTCTGTTCACTTGTCATTCAAGTGTAATTCATCACTTCTAGCTTGGCCCAGAGAAGCAGGAACAGTGTTAACCTGTCAAATGTTACTGTCTCGCTGGGACACTGAATTTCCTGTGTAACTTCTAAGCTCATTTACAATAGACGGGTCCCTATCCAGCTATACATGGTCAGCTAAACTTAATACTGTGATCCTGTGCACCCTTACTCGTAATAAGCTCCTCTGAATGTCATGGGACCAACAGTACCATTCTAAGCTCAGTGACTTCAATGAATTTAGAAAGGGTGGAAGCCCTGGATGATTTTGATGTTCAACATGTATATCCCGCCTTTAATTAAAGTGACACCCAAGACAATTTAAGACTATCTTAAAGCAACGTAACAGTAGAAAACCAAACAGTTACAATTTTTTTAAAAACATCACATTCTGGAAAAAAAAATCTTCAGGAGCTACTTGGTAGAACCTGGAGCAGACCCAGGGATGAATGTTGCCAAAAGATTAGGCAAGCAGCATTTTAAACTGGCACCTGCCCCCCACAAAAAGCCAGAGTGAATATGCCCAGATATTTTTTATTTATTTATTTAATTCAATTTATACCCTGCCCTCCCTACAGATGAGCTCAGGGCGGCTCAGATAGGGTGTCCCACAGTATAAGTGCTGCCACAGAAATGGTCCAGCCCATGATAGCCCACCTCCTTCTCTCTTCGAGTCAGACCTCCAGAGTAAGACATCAGATGAAGATCTTGGCAATCTTAACTATATTGAGTGAACAGCCTCTTTCAATTCCCTGCAGACCCTTCGAAGATGCCCGAGGATGACCTGGAAGATTCCGTTTCGCCCCTGCCGTGTCTCAGTCGCTCTGATGTCTTGAGCAAGTTGGATCAGATCACAAAGGCTTTGGTGCAATTGGAAGCAAAGCTGGAGAAGTTCATAACCAACAAGACCTTCACAGGATGTGATCCTGTTGCTGCCCCCCCAGAACCCCAGGAAGGAAAGCACGTCGGCACTCCTGGAAATTTAAATCAGTTTTAAATCTACTTTTGCTGAAGTTGTAACGGGAGAACTGGAAACTTAAAACAGGCAATAGCAACACGGTCTGTAAGGGATGTCTCAATAATGCTTAGTCAGTCAGCACATGGCTGGCGAGCACTGCAGTGGCTTCTGAAGTTAAAAAAAATCGCCATGCATCAGGTCTGAAAGGTTGGTCCTATGTTACCCATTCAGTCTGGGATTGCCACAATACCTCCATTCTGTTTTTAAAAATGGGTAATCCAAATGACTTCATTACATCCCAGTATTTTCTGTACAAAATTTGTCTTTTTTCAGACCTACTTTTTCATAATTAAAAAATATATATATTAGAACACACTTGCAGAGCCAGGCATAAACATTCAAAGCGCAACTGAGGTTCTAAAGTATTGCTTCCTGTTTGATTACTTCCTGTTCTTTCCTACAGATGTGCATTCAGCTCTTGTTGCAGAATATTGATGTTTATCTGAGGGTTTTATAGTCTAGGGCTGGGATTAGAGTGGTTTTACGTATTTTGTATTGCATGTTCTGTTTGATTTTAAAGGATTCTTATGGTTTGTTGATTTTAACTGATGTAATTGATTGATGTGAACCACTTCTGAGTTTTTAACCAAAGAGAAGCAGTATAAAAATCAAGTAAGTAAATGTATAAGAAGGGGAGGTGATTTGTACTTTGTAATCAGCCAAAGCACTGGCTACATATCACAATCATTGTGAACAAAACATTAGATGTATTGACTTTGCATTGGTAGGAAATAAAAACCAATACTTAAGTTCCTATTTTCCTCTCCCCAGGGACCAAGAGCCGACTATTAACTATTGCTTTTGATGCTCTTCCAGATAATTTACAACCAGAAAAGAACAGCAACTAGTTAACAAGACTGAAAACAAAGGAACAAAAGAAAAAATGCAGGCAGAATTGGGTTTACAGGAGACCCATTGTTTTAGTAGACATGTAAACAAGATGGAGAACACAGCATTACATGAAAAGCCATGAAGAACCCCCCTTTTCTTTCAATTCTGTTTGTGGTTCAATGCCAGAAATGGCTCCTTCAACACCAGAGAGAGTTGTAATGTGGAATCACCCAACAACAGACAAACAACATGGAAAGAAACCTGTCGATTCTGACCGGACCATAATTACAGCACAAGATGTTATTCCAGAATAAATGAATGGTTGTAGGGAACCAGTCTAAACAGAATCCGCACCCCAATGTGTTTTTCATCTCCTGGATTTCCCAGTTTCGTTAGGAAAATCCCGGTGTGCAGGGTGCGGTTAAGTCATAGCCGACTTATGGCGATCTCTGCTGGGTGTTGCAAGACAAGAGACTAACAGAGGTGGTTTGCTATGGCCTGCCTCTGCAACCCTGGTCTTCTTTAGAGGCTTCCCATCCAATTACTAACAAAGGCAGACCCTGCTTAGCTTCCAAGATCTGTTGAGATTGGATTTGTGATTACTGTAGAGCAACACGTGGGTCCACCATCCTGTAGGGACATGTCAAATCAGTTGGGAATGACTGCTATAGAGGAAGAAGAATACAGGGGGGAAACATGCACTGCCCTGGTCGGTACTCTCGGAGGATTTCGGGAACTGAGGCAGGGAATCATTGAGCATGATGTAGTGGGACTGCCAACTCCGAGGTAGAAAATTCTGGGAGATTTTCTGGAGGGGGTGGAGTCTGGGGAGGAAGTGATTTGGGAAGGGATCTCAGTAGAGATGGGATACTATAGAGTCCACCCTCCAAAGCTGCCATTTTCTCCAGGGGAATGGATCTCTGCAATTTGGAGATCACCAGGTCCCTCCTGGAGGTTGGCAACCCTAGAATGGAGGCTATTCTGCTGTAGTAGAGTGACCGCAGCGGTGCAGCCAGTAACCTTTAAGTAAGGGCAGGGGTGGGCGGTGGCTTGGCTCGGCTTGCTGTGCTAAAAGAGCCGCCAAATGGCGATCCAGCCAAATAGCAGGCCCAGATAAAAGCCAAGTGTTGCAAAAAAGTAACTGTGATCGCAGCGACACGTCTGTCGAATAAATGCAATTGTTCTTCCACGACTGGTTCACTGCCCACGTTTCCAGTTGGAACACCGATTCACACTGCGCGTTTCGCATTGATCGGGCCCCCACGGAAGCCCCGCCCCCCTCCGCCAGATCTCCCCTCTTTCGCTTTAAGCGCCCCCACCCCCCCACCCCGGACTTTGGCTGCGCTTCAGCTGGGCGGTCATTTGCCCTAGAAATCGCTGAGGCAGCAGCAGGGGGTGGGAGAGCGGCATGTGCCAGGGGAGGGCAAGCGGCTGGAGGGGACGGGGCAGAAAACACGCAGCCGCTCTTCGGCCACCAGATCTGCACCGCCATGGAAGTCTCGTAAGCTGCTCCTTACCATGCAATAAATAATAACTGAAAAATCCCACGACACAATTCTAACCCCCTTGCTTTGGAAAAACTCCTCCCTGTGCATAAAATTGCGCATCCAGCCCCGTCCCAAATGCCCGGGGAAGATATTCTGCGGCCTTTTCAGCCTTAGCCATGATATAGCAAATACACGCGCCAATAGATTCTACTGGAGCCCGTTGCATAAATGCGGCAGCTTTTCTGCGTTTGCGTGATTACCGTAATGCATATCAGACAACAGTGTGCATTTGCGGAGAGTGGCCTGGTCTACTCTGGGGTCTTCAATAGAAGCTTGTCTCTAGGCAAGAAAAGGCAAGGGACAGTTAAAGGCGCTGGAGTCTAATTGTTTTAAAATTAGCAACCCTAGGATAGGCTGGAGAGAAACAAGAGGGATGGAAAGAAAAATGCATCCCCCGCCTCCCACCTTGGAAGGGCTCCTGTGGTTTTTAACAGCTGTGTGACAGGTGGAAATTCAAACGGTGTAGCGTTCTCCAGCATAGAGATTGCAGTGATGGGGAGAATGTTACCTGTTGAATTTCTATCTATCCTTTGAGTTGTTAAAGGCACAAGAGTCCTGATTGAACAGGTGCGGGGAGGTGGAGACTTATGGAATATTATTAGCAGGAGCCAGCAGGAGCATGAACATCACTCCCATCGGCTACCTATCACTTCCCGTGCTCAATTCAAGGTATTGGTTATCACTTACAAAGCTCTTCAAGGCCTTGGCCCAGCATATGGGACTGCCTCCCTCCCTTTGTTCCTGCATGGGGGCTTCGCTCATCTGAGCAGGGTCTCCTTCAGGTGCCAGCCTGCACATAGGTAAAATCAACAGCCTGTACATGGGCTTTCTCTGTGGTGGCCCCTACCCTGTGGAATGGCCTGCCTGAGGAAGTCAGGAGAGCCCCCACTCTCCTGGCTTTCTGCAAACGATGCAAAAAGGCTTTTTACTCAGACAGGAGGGCTGCATTGTAGGGAGGGGGTCTCAGTTGCTTTGCTAATGAACTAGGGTCTATAGACTTCACCACTATGTTGCCTTACATATTACCTGCGCTTTAAATATGTACTATATACTACCTTTGCCTCATGTTGTCTGTCAGTCCTAGAACTATGTTCTGTTTCAGCATTTCTTCAACTCTGTATTGGATCCTTGCTAATGCTATGTTTATTTACCCTATGACATTGTTTATGGAAATGTCCTTGATACTGATTGCACTGATTTGACACTGTGTAATCCGTCTTGAGTCCCAGTGAGAAAGGCAAACTATAAATGACATAAATAAATAAAATAAATAAATATTAGTAACAAATGTTTGTGTTTAGTTATAGAAATAAGGTGGGTTTTTTTGCTCAGTCCTATCTTGGCTGCTGCTTTCCACACAACCACTCTCTCAGCTTTTGAGGTACAGGTTAGACTACTTGTCTTATCATAAAGAGGCCTGGGTAAACTGCTTAAGGGATGACTATATTTTTAGGCAGTGAGTAGCTTTGGAAGTGATATTTTTGAAGCACTGTGGCAGCAATCCTAAGACCACGTTTTTGCAAGTAAACCTCATTGAATAAAACAGGACTTCTCAGTCCTGAGAAGGATGCTTATTAACAGCATTATCTCATGGCAGTCTATGTGATGTTTGTGTCTTTTATCCTCACAACAACCTGAGAGAAAATGACTGGTGCTATTCAGAGATTTTCAGCCTGTCCTATAGGCGAGCTTGGAGCAGCTCTAGTTGAAATTATGACCTACATACTTAGGTTATTGAACCTAACAAATTACAAAAATGTGTCCATAAATCTCAAACCTCTCCCCAAGACCTTATCATTTTCATGTATTTAACTGTTACTTATTTGCCATGCACACTCGAGTGGTTACATGGTGGGGAGGGGGGGAATCAAAGTTTCCAAGCTTTCTAAATACTACATTGCATTGGTGGGGAAAGTCCATTTCTTTTCCCAAGCAAAAACGGTTCTCATACAGTTACGGTAACATTGTTGGCGCTTATTAGCTAATCAAACCTTCATGTGGTCAAGGGGCAGGCTTTTAGTATGCTGTGTGGCTCCTCTCCCTCTGTCTGGTGTTTATTTTATTTAAATATTTATATCCTGCTTTTTTGCCCAATGGGCACCCAAAACACTTTATAAACAGTGTTCTTCCCTCCTCCCTTTTATCTGCACAACAACCTTGTGAGGTGGGTTAGGCCGAGAGAGAGACAGTGATTGACCTTAAGTCACCCAGCAAGCTTCTATGATGTAGTGGGGATTCGAACCTGGGACTCTCAGATCCTAGTCCAGTTCTCAAAGAATATAGATGCGATTATATTAATGAGCTTAATCTGTGCAATTTACCTTTCCTTGACAAAAAATACTATACCTTTTACACAACGCTGTATGTACTTTCCCACTGCAGTCCCCAAGCTCCCTCCAAGGATGCCTATTGTGCAGCCATGGTGCTGTCTGGAGCAGGGGATGCTCTCGGATATCGCAACCAACGCTGGGAATACTGCACCTCAGGGCCTCAGATCCACCAGGAGCTCCAGGAAATGGGGGGACTTGGCCAGATTTGTGTGTCCCTCCCTGACTGGCCTGTCAGTGATGACACTGTGCTGCACCTTGCAACTGCTGAGGCTCTAGCCACTGGTGAGTAGCAGGAGAGGCTTAGAGTCTGGACTTTTCCCTCAACAAATGACCCTTCTCTCTCACAGAAATCTGCTGGCACCAGCCACATCGGTGAATCTGTCTGTTCATCCACCCTTCCTATGCACTTTTATCTCACCTTTTCTACAAGAAGCTGAGAGCAATGTACATGGTTTCTCCCAAGGCTCATTTTGAGGGGGAACGCACAGGAATGCAGTTCCGGCAGTTCCCCAGAAGTCTCATGACAGGTGGCCCCACCAACCTGACTCTCAGCCATTTGGGGCCCATTTTGTCCTGGATTGGGGCTGCTTTCTCCCCTCTCAACAACCCTGTGAAGTAGGCCAGGCTGAGATGAGAGTGATGGCCCAAGGTCACCTGGTGAGCTTCATGACTAAGTGGTGATGCAAACCCAACTCTCACAGCTCCTCATCTAATAGAAAAGAGTCCAGTAGCACTTTTAAGACTAACCAACTTTACTGTAGCATAAGCTTTCGACAACCACAGTTCTCTTCGTCATGCATCTGACGAAGAGAACTGTGGTTTTCAAAAGCTTATGCTACAGTAAAGTTGGTTAGTCTTAAAAGGTGCTACTGGACTCTTTTCTGTTTTGCTACTACAGACTAACACAGCTAACTCCTCTGGATCTAGCTCCTAATCTGACACTGTAACCATACACAGAAGTGATGTCCCTGTTTCTGTGTAATGGAAGGAAACAGAGCTAGCCCTAGGCTTGGATCAAGCACTATGTGGGTTAGTTGTAGATGCAGGAGGTATAGGCTAGAGGGTGATGTACATCTTCTAAAGACCAAAGAGGAATCTAGAAAGGCAATTAAAATTATTGGGCTATTCAACTTGGCAAAGGACAAGGTGTTCCTGGTGTGAATGGCATGGCTACCATCTTGTGGACACTGGAGCGAAAGTCTGGAATGCCAGTAAATACCAGAAGGGATGGCGCTCATGTATGGAACTCACTGCTCCAGGATGTAGAAATGGCACTAGCCTAGGTGGCTTGAAAAGGGGATTAGACATATGCAGGGATGTTACATGGAAGGTTACCCAATGGAGCAAATAGCAGCTTCCTGGAACTGTTCCAGGTTTGGAAAATGGCACAGGGGTTGCAGCAGGCCCACTTGTGTGCCTCAGTCTAAACCTGAATTCATTCACACACCTGAGAATTTAAGTTTCAGCTTGAAACTGTCAGTGCATGTCTACTTGGCAGGACTTAAGGGGCAGACCCAAGAATGGATGTTGGATTAGGGTGCTGTAATAACTATGTAACCATGCCTAGCAGTGGATGGTTCTCTATTGATTCTAGTTATTGTTCTGTGTTTTGCAGAAGTTGACTGTTTAACTGTTGTAATTGTTGCCACTTGGGAAATCTTTTATTGATGTTTGTTCCCTAACAAGTGTTTTACAGTGTACCGCTTGGAGTTTCTTGAGACAAGAAAGATGGGATATAATCAGGGCTTTTTTCAGCGGGAACATGGTGGAATGGAGTTCCGGTACCTCTTGAAAATGGTCACGTGGCCGGTGGCCCCGCCCCCTGATCTCCAGACAGGGGGGAGTTTAGATTGCCCTCCACGCCACAGTGCGGAGGGCAATCTAAACTCCCCTCTGTCTGGAGATCAGGGGGTGGGGCCACCAGCCATGTGACCATTTTCACTGAGGGCGATTTAAACTTTAAAAAACTCCCCCTTTGTTCCAGCTGACCCAAAGTGACATCATTGTGCAGTCCTGAGTTCCACTACCTCTTTTCCCAGAAAAAAAGTCCTGGATATAATAAACAAATAATAAAACAATTGTGCACTTAAATTTTATGGTTAACGTACTGGCCAAGTGCTGTAATAATAATAAAGAAAGAAAGAAATAATAAAACAATATGGTAGCTGGTCATTAATGGGCAGCTTGAAGAACTTGCCTTGGGTGAGAAATGAGGAACAAAGCACAGAAATGGCAGATTATGATATATTTTGTGCAAAATCTGGGGCCTGTTGACTCTGTGTGGATGAAGTGATGAGGAAATGCCTTCAAGATAGCCACCAGGCATGGCTATCATGAAGGTTTCCATAAACAAGACAGCATAAAAAGATTATTTGAGGGTTTTGTGTGGAAATAACAGGTTTTAAGATGAAGCCATTTTTATTTATGTTTCTCTTCAGGGAAAAATGGGGAGCCTCTGCTCCAGGAACTGGCTAGCCGTTATGTTGAAGCCATGAAGGACATGGACGGCAGGAAGCCAGGACCCACAAGCATTCTGGGTAAAGTACACAACTTCCTAGTGCAAGTTACCAAAATCCAGTTATCTAGAAAAATAATTTTTTGATGCTCGGACCTGTTTTTTTTGAAGTCATGAAGGATTTTACTGAAATCTTTATTCTAATACATTAGTGCAAGCTTCTGGAATCTGAAAGGGGTTATTTTCCTTCCCCCACCCTCACCCCCACCCACTATGAGATTTTTGCTTCATTTTTTCACGTCTTATCCCTTCTTTTTTATCATTCCCTGTTTTGCTCAAATACTTGGAACTATGGAATGGCTGCTAATTTGATTATCAGCTTGGAGTTCAGTAAAATTGTGGTAGTCCCCATCCACCCCCACCTGAAGGACAAGGCTTTCCCCCTGCCTCCTGTTTAACTCATGAACAAATATTTATCTAGCCCTTTCCCTAAGTATTCAAAAAACATCACGTTGCAGCAATTTTCACAGTGTTTTTTCTTACGAACTCTCTATTGCAGGATGTGTGTGTGTTATTTGGGGCTAAGGCTGCCTAGCAAGTTTGTGGCTGAGGGGAAATTTGAAGCAGGGATTTCCTGCTGACATTCACACCAGCCCTACGCTGAAGGCCAAACTACATGCAACTATCAGTTGCCTGCAGTTTGCTCCTGACTTCTTTTTTCCTTTTACAAAATGCATCTGCAGAAATTGTGTTGTAAAATGGAAAATCTACATGGAGAGGTGCTTAATTACTCCTCCTCCACTGTTTTTTTCCACTAAAAAAATCACCCACAAGCTGCTTCCTCATCCTTACCCTGGAGTAAAAGAGGTAATGTCTTTCCATCATGGGGAAAATTAAGTGGGGAGTAATATTTTAGCAGACGTTTTAGCCAAAAACTACCAGAGAATAAAGGGTGAAGAATCCCCTCTAGTTCTGCCAGCAAGTGTTTTACTTCTTCCATAGCTTAATTTTGTTTAAAAAAAAAATGGGGACAAACAGTGTATGGCCAGATGTCGCGTATCTTTTGGCCTTTAGATTTCTCAACACACGTGTCCTCTTCTGTTCATAGGAACTTCCCAGTTGCGACCAGAGGAGCCAGGGGGATATCGTATTCCCTTCAACCCCAGTGCAACAGGTTGTGGTGCTGCTATGAGGTCCATGTGCATTGGGCTTAGGTAATGTGGTGTGTGCAATGGGGTCAAGAAAGGCTACCGACCAGAAATAACTCCATACTGACTCGTGGCTAAATCTCTCCCAGGTATCCACATCCTTCAGATCTGACCACTTTGGTTCAAGTCAGTGTAGAAAGTGGAAGAATGACACATCACCACCCCACAGGTAATGGGGTATTGTGGGGTAGCAGACCCATAATGGGATGCATTCTGGGAACTTGGGTGAAACAGTAAAGGCAATGCTGAGATTGGGAGAGGGGGTTGTCGAGGACTGGAAAGCTAGTATACACTGTGGCTTGTGTTGGACAGACTGGGAAGATTTGAGGATGAACACAGATGTGATGTTCTATCGGTGGCCATACTGGGTCCTTCACCTGTAGTATGATTCCAGATTTTCAACTTGCGTTTCACACGTACCAACAAGTCAAATGTTTGTTCAGTAGTCATCTGTCTTGCCTTTCCCTTCAGGTGACCTATCTACCTTCTTAAATAAAAGAATGGTAATTTATATATATATGCACATTAAACAGTCACAGAACTGCTCTGGAGATTGGAGGAGATGTATTTTGGTGATGTCAAGGACACTGTGAAATAGATGCCTCCCACAGCTGGTTCTCCCCTATTTAAACTGAATGACACAGAAAATTTGCAGAATTGGGTTTTTTAGAGTTCACACAGAGAAGTAAGGGGTTGGATCCAGTCAGCTTTTCCATGCTACCCAGTTATTCTCCTTATTACATTCCTCCTCGTACATGGTTTTTCTCCTGTGCTGGTCCTGATTTTAAGAATACCTTTTTGGATTGTCAAAGGGGACTGTCCTTGGCAATTAGATCCCCAAGTTCTCTGCTGCAAACACTCAGGTGTATGAGTTAAAGTAACTTTATTAGAGATCCATCAGATTCAAGGTGCTCAGACCGTAGTATTGGCAGAAGTGACGTAAATGGGGATGGTAGTGTTAGTTATAGGGAAGATTCCCTCCCTCGAGACAGGGACCATTAGAGTTCTGGTGCAAAAGAGCCGGTGGGGGGTGGGGAGAGGGGTTAGGCTAGACAGAGAAAATAATAAAATCATCTCAGTTCCAAAGGATGGTACATCTTTAGCCGGCTTCAGCCAGCATTCAAGGACACATACTCCACTCAGCTGCAAAAGCGAAAGTAAACACTTGCAAGATAAGCTGCCCGCTTAGCATCCCTGGTATACTTCACATACCCTCAGAGGATCAGTACAAAACACAGAATACATTCATGGCAGATATGTTGGCAGACATATCTGACAGGGACTGTCCTCCTCCCATTTTCACTAGTGAAAAAGCTGGTTGGATCCAACCCTATACCTGTACTGAATATGCAGTTTCTTTTGAATTGCCCACATTGCTCTTTAAAATGCAACATCCATCATTCCAAGCCCTCCTAAAGCTGAATGAACCTACCTGAGAGTTAAGGTCTCCTTTTGCAGCCTTTCTGTGCCAGAAGTTAGGTGAGTGGAGACTGGAGAGAGAGCCTTTTCACTTGAGGTTCCATGGCTTTGGAATTCCCTCCTAAGAGAGATTCACTGGGTGCCATCATTCTCCCAAAGTTTTGAGCAGTAAATTAACTTTTAATGGTTTTGAACGGTTGCTAATAATTGGATTTGTATTTCACCCCTGGGTTTGGAGTGTTTAATGGCCCCACATTACCACAGAGATTATTCGTTAGCTTGGTTTAATATGTTACCTTTTGCAATACTTTATGGGAAATCTCACAAAACACCATATGCTAACAGGTTACCTCGTGCTCAGCGAGACATCGAAACTCTGGAATATGTTTTCTAGTATTGTACTTATTATTGTGATACATGCCCACACTTATTGATCCATTGCTGAGACGGCAAATAGGGAAATCTGATAAATGTAAAATTATTTTCCTATTAGCTATTTGGAACCAAAAAGTGATCGAAACTGTAGCTAAATTTTTGTATGTGGCATCTATGAGGCGAGTTATATATTTGTAGATTGAGTTTTGATTGTGTGGAGTGTTTTTGTCATTAATATGGATGTAATGCCAATAAAGGTTGCTGCTCCTGCTGCCTTGGATACTGTATGTTAATGGGCTTGTAAGATGCCTTTAGTGAAAAAATAGAAATATAATTTTTGAAAAATAAACATGTACATCAAAAAGCCCACTTAGCTATTCCTCTGTTGCAGGCTATCTGGGGGCCCTGGCTTCTGCCCTTTTTACTGCTTATGCTGTCCAGGGCCTTCCTCTTGAACGCTGGGGATTAGGGTTGCTCAAGACGCTGCCCCTCGCCTTAGAGTACATCCAGAGTACTGCAGCTGACAGTGACTTAAATGTGGGGTCTTGGGCTTATTTCCAGGAGAAATGGGAATGGTAAGTACTTTGAGGAGAGACTTATTTGGGGGAGGAGAAGGGAGATGAAGCTTGTTAGGACAATACAGTTTTAAAGCTCCAAGTATTTTAAAATTGCCCTTCTTCATCAGGAGAGCTAGAAACTTGATTATTAATGTGTTTGTGGATAACAGTTGTAAAGTTGCAGTAAACATAATTATACAACTTCCTTTGTGAACACATCTCTGCTGAAAGGCAGTCTATTGATACTGTAACTGAATATATATAAAAAATCAGTTGGAATCAGTCTAAGAAAAAAAATCAAGTACTTTCTCCTAATTTAGATTTATAAAAAGAACTCTTCTCATAATTCAAATTGTTATTCTCTTTTTATGGAGAGAACTGAATTAGAACTTTTAACAAAAAAAAAAAGTTGAAGAGTTTGATTTGGCCACTTGATTGCTTTAAAAATACCCCAAAGAAATACTTTTTTACAGTGCCCCTGTTTGCAAAAATGCAGCATTTCAGTTTGAATTTGAAAAGAGAAAAGCCTCCTGCTTAGTGCTGATGTATGGGCAATAGCTGTTAAAGAGTGAAGGCTGCAATGTTAGGAGCATTTTGGGTGCTTGAGAGTCAATGTGGACTGAATGACTAGGAGGACCAAGATTCAAATCCCTACTGAGTTTACAGCAGTTATTATCTCTCAACTTACCTCACAGAGTTGTTGTAAGGATAAAAGGAAAGCATGCCCATCATAGAAAGTAACAGATGGATTTTAAAACATAATAAAGAGCAAGGAGGTATCAATGGTTTTAAGGTTCAAGTATATGGAAAGGTTTTTCAATTAATATCTCCCTGCACCTCCGATCTCCCCTTTTAGGTACCTCTCAGAGCGGGGCCTTGCTAGTGGTCAGGGTCCTGCCCGTTTTCCTTCTGCCTATGGTCCTGCTGAACGAGATGTCATCTACAAAACTTTCAGCTTGGATGGCTGGGCTGGGCGGAGCGGTCACGATGCCCCCATGATTGCCTATGATGCTCTGCTAGGCGCAGGGGATAGCTGGGCGGAGCTGTGCAGCCGTGCCATGTTCCATGGTGGTGAGTCACGGAGGAAACACACCTCATGGGATCTTTGTATAAATAATTACCCCTCCCCAGAGCTGGCTGCATCTCAGGCTTTTCTCTCTGCTTTTTTCTGTCTCTGTTTCTTGGTCCTCCATCTCACAGGAGACAGTGACTCCACTGGGGTGATTGCAGCAAGCTGCTGGGGTCTCGCTCATGGATTCAGAGGAGTCCCAGAGGGAAACCACCAGAAGCTTGAATACCGAGACAGGATGGTGGCTGCAGCTGGTAATCTCTATGATCTTGCTTGGGGACAGAAACCTGTCTGAGAGACCTTTCTTGTTACATAGCATCTCTGACCCCCTGTGGAGGAATTGCAAAATGCTGAAATCTACTCTTTGTAGAATAAACTGAAGCCGTCTTTACAATTCTTGTGTGTGTTTTGTCTTATTAGTTACAGGAGGGAAATTTCAAAAACTGCCCAAGCTTGTGCCATTAGGAAATGTGCCCTCTTGCCTTGAGAGGCTTTACCATTAAGTGCAAAGGTGTGGAAGACAGCTGCAATTATTCAGTGGTGAGGGAAATGTACTCTGCACAATCCCAGAGGTGCTCTCTTCTTTTTTATTGCTTCACACATTTCATGTTGAGCCCTGTCACTAGAGAAAAACAAACTTTGGGAACTAAATATTGGACCCTTTTAGGGAACCCAGAAACCATAGCTCCCATGTGGTCAAATCCCATTCCTCTCCCAAAGAACCCAGGAGTCCTGGACACACATGCAGGTCCAGCCAAGATGGTTTAATTTGGCACCAATGCAGGTTATTAGGGCAGCCAAGCTGGGATGGAGAGAAAGAGAGAGAGAAGTATTTGCCACCTTAACCCCCAGGCAGGGATTGCAAATTCATGAAGAAATACCAAGGTCTACTCTTCCAAACATTTGATTGGAAAGCAAGTCTGGCTTCAGAAGATTATGGGACTAGCCATTCGTGTTAAGATGTCATCGTGATCTCAGCAAAAGGGGCTTATTGGAAAGGTTTCAAAGCCCAGAGGGTCTGGAAACAGCCTCAGCCAGGTTGGTAGACAGTGTGCAAAAGCAACAGGCGATGCAAATGGAGGTCTGCAGCTAGAACATGATGGGGCTGGCTATATCTGCAGCAAAAGATGATGGGAAGGGGAGGTAAGTGAAGCCTGAGGGAGATGAGGTTGGCCACAGTTTCCTGCAGCAGAGATTAATGGGAGTCCACAGTTCATGGAAACGCAGAATGCTGAAACAGTCACTGTTGGCATCCGATCCAAATGAGAGGCATCTGCACAAGCAAGCAAAGCATGATGGGAAGATGACCAGCATTGAAAGCCAAAGAGCGTGATGAGAAGATACATCAGCAGAGCATGCTGAGACTGGCCACACTGAGTCTGTCGTGAATCTCTAGTGGCAAACCATGATACGGAAGTGTAGAAGCAAAGCATTATGAGAGGACAGCAGGTACACCAGCAATGACCTTAAGCAGCAGAGCGTGGTGGGAAAGCATGGAGAATGCTCGACTGAGGTTGCTTGAAAACCACGGCTGGCTGGTGAGAATCCTTGGAAGTGAAACACGATCGGAAGGGGTTGGTGGCATCTCTCTTGGCAGTAGCAAGATTCCCACATCGAACTGACCAGAGGGAGGGCTCAAGGTCTAACTGGAGTCTGCGCGAGATAAATGAAGTTGTTGGAAGTGGCGCTGAGGACTCCGCGAGCACTGATGTGGGTACTGTAGACACCCCCAGGCAAGTCATTCAGTACTCCTGTGCTCTAGCAGGGAAGAGAAAGAAAACAACATGTCAATGGAGGCAGAAACTTCAAAATCCCCACCCCAACTTCCCAAATCTACAGCTTAAAAACCACTTCTACAACCTATAATTAAAAAAAAGAACCTAAGGAAAGCCCTGCTGGATTTGACCAAAGGTCCATCTCTTCCAGCGCTCTGTTTCCAACAGTGGCCAAGTAGATGTTTACTAGCAGGAAATTCACATGCAGGGCAGGAAGGCCCACAGTCTTTGGTGCCAGCATCTGGTATTGCCTCTGAACATGGAGGCTGTGTTGATCTTTACAAGTTATCCCCTGTTAAGCAACCATACCATGAGGATTCTTTTGTCAATGAGCCGACATATGTTGTTCCGACTCCCTCCAGCTACAATGTGGTCGTTGCCAAAGAAGTGGCAGGTGTAAATCTGGGGGAAAGGAGAGTCATGGAGGTGGATGAGAACCGCCAAGAAGAGAACATTGAATCCCATCACCCCATATTGTGAAGAAGGAACGGCTTCCCACTGACAACTGCTGTGGCTCAAGTAATGAGTTAAGCCACAGGCTGGTGGAGAGAAGCTACAGAAGTGACCATAGTTTCTTTCAAGGAGGGGGAATCTGACAGGAGGTAACAGCTTCGGGACTGTCTAGGCATTCTGAACATTTCATGACTCTTCTCTCTCTGTGAGGAGAAGGAGTCACGGCAGAAAGGGCAGACGTTTGGTTCAGGAAAGAGTGAAAGCACAGGAGGGAGGTCAGAAAGAGGGTCTTCAACCTGCGAGTGACCCCGGAAGTCTTCTGGGACATCCAAGAGCTTGTTGCCACTTTCAGCATCCCAGATCTGAGTTAGAGGAGAAAAAGTGTTCTTACTTATTTACAGTATCAATAGGTTTTGGATTTCAAACATGCACATGTAAACACATTTCCCCCAAAATGTTTTAGGAATGTACATGAAACCACCTCTCGTTAAGCTTGAGCGTTAGAGATGCCAAGGTCAACACGACAGTTTGCTTTCCTGCCCAATGGGGAGTCAGACCCAAAGCAGCTTACAAATTCATTCTTCCATCCTCCGTTTTATTCTTGCGAAAATCTTCCTGTGATATAGACTAAGCCCAGACAGACAGACAGACTGGCTGAAGTCACTATAGTCTTGAGCCTGTCATGCTTTCTCTCTCCCTCAGCATAATCTACATCACAGGAAGGTTTTCGTGGGGATAAAATAGAGAAGGGAAATTTCTGTGGCAGAGTGGGGATTCAAACCTGGATCTTCCAGAAGCTAGTCTGATAGTATGACCACTACACCATGTTGGCTTTCATCTCGAGCCCTGTACTCCCAGAGGAGCCACGCTGTAGTGTGATTTGTCAGAGACACTGGTGCTCTCTTATCCATTGGCACTGGACCCTTTCAACTCTTGGGAAGTATCTAACATTACCTTTGGACTCTCTCCAAAACCGGTGGAACTTGGTGGGTTGCCCTCAGAGAACATGGTCACATGGCTGATGGCCCCGCCCCCTGATCTCCAGACAGAGGGGAGTTTAGATTGCCCTCCGCACTGCTGAGTGGCGCAGAGGGCAATCTAAACTCCCCTCTTGTCTGGAGATCAGGGGGTGGGGGCACCAGCCATGTGACCATTTTCAAGAGGTTCCAGAACTCCATTCCACCGCGTTCCTGCTGAAAAAAAAGCCCTGCCTCTTAGAGACCTGGCTCTCTGCCCCTTTTTCCTTCCTTTTCCAAAACATCCTTAAAGTCCCCCCCCCCAGCTTGGCATGCTGGAGGCATCTCCCCCTCCCTGCTCTCACCTGTAAAGTGTTGTTCCTCCTCCACGAACCTGTCAGGATCTGGGTTCCAGTTTTGTCAATAGACACCGCATCACCACAGATGTGGGGCCCCGAGAGACGCCTGCGAGGCAAGTGTAGGGAGGAGGTGAGAGGAAGCAGGTAGGTGGGGGGGGAGGATTATGAGGGGCAGATGACAATAAAAAAGAGTAGAAAGGAAGACAGAATGGTGTGGGGGGAGGCAAAGCAAAAGGGGAATGTAGGGAGGGAGGAGCTGCAGGCATACCGTTGGGAATGTGGTAGCTGTGTGTTCCAGAACTGGGGGGACAGAAGCCAGAGAAGTGAGATTAGATGTAGCTCAAAGCCTTCAGCTCTCCCCTGATAAAGCTCCCTTGCCTAGTTTTCATATGGTCTGCATGTAGAGCCAGAGGTGAGCAAAGTTCTTTAGAAGATCGGAGAGTGGGGAGGCAGCTTCTACCTGTGTAGATCTTGGTTTGTTGGGCCAAAAGGGTGGGGGAGACATTAGGGTTTTAGGCAGAGCGAGCTGAGCTCCAGGGATGCAGCAGAGCCTCGGGCTTGTTTTGACTTGGCTGGTTGTGTGGGTTTAGGAATCAATGGGCATAAGTTGTGCCTATCATCTTCTCCCACACATTGGCCCTTGTAGCACTACTGGTGCTTTATTTGGCTTGGTTGGAGAACCACTCTTACATACTGATCAAAATGGTCTGGCATGCTGCTCTTTGGCACACATGCTAAGTGTTGCCTGTCACTGATGTAGAAGGTCTCTGCCCAATCTCTGGTATCTAGGGTTGCCAAACTTCAGGTGGAGCCTGGAGATCTCCCAGAATTACAACTGATCTCCAGACAACAGATATCAGTTCCTTCCAAGAAAATAGCTGCTTTGGAAGGTAGGCTGTATGGCATTATACCCCTCTGAGGTACCCCCCCCCTCCCTAAACCCTGTCCTCCCAGATCCACCCCCAAATCTCAGGAATTTCCAAATTCAGAGATGGCAACCCTTCTGGCATCTCTAGATAAAGAATCTCAAGTTTCCAAGGGTTGGGAAAGAGTGTTCTCTGCCTGGGACCTGAAAAATTACTGCTAGCCAGAACTGATTGAACAGTGATTGTATAAAGCAGCTCCATAAGTGTGTCTATAATTGGCAAACAAGTTTTCAGAGTTTTGAGTGGTCTTAGACTAGGCAACGGCAATGGGATCCCTTATCTGCCTTGAGTCTCAGTGAGAAAGGCAGACTATAAATTGAGTTAATAAGTAAATAATTGGAAGAAGTGAGATCTGCAGATGGAGAATTCTCTCATGCATTGCTGGGTGCCCTGTATAAACTCAGGGCCGAAGTACACATAATGTATGCTTCTGCAACCATTTTAATGTTTTCCCCCTCTTTTTACAGCCTGCAATTGCAGGGGCTGTAATTTCCAGAGGTGGTGGTGGTTTTCAGGGGGAAATTACATAGTAGGAGAAGGGGTTCAAAAGCCCCTATCTCCTCTGCTGGTCTCCCATTAGCTGCAGTCCATAACAGTAATAAAGTCATTTAAATTATCACAGGACTAACATGTTTTTCTGCTCTGACAATGGCAACAGTGTGTGGCGGTGTGTGGGGGGGGCTTTTCTAGTCCCCCCCCTTCTGCAAATTCCCATTGTGTCCCATATAACAGCATAGGCCAATTTTGCACCCCACTACCAAATCCTTCAATCTTAGCCCCAACTTTCCATGTCACAGATGCTACCCGCATCACCTGTACTGTGTTGTCCCATCCTCCAGAGACAAAACGCTCATCATTTTCTGGGAAGAAGGTCAGGGCGTAAACCCGGGACCAGTGCCCATCCACCGCATTTGGGTTATCACTGGAGGAAGAAGGGTGTTGCAGCTTAGAAAACCAACAGCCAGTCGTTATTTCATTTATTCCTTTTAAAACACTTTCAAGCTGCTTCACCCAACTTAGGGTCCCAAGGTGGCAAACAACAATAACATTAAAAATGTTAAAATTAAAATTTTAAATTTAAAAATCTGTCTGTTGTGTGAGAGACATTTAAAACAAAACATATAGACACATGAATGGGAAAGAAGATCCAGGACAGCAGTGAGAGAATGCCAGACAAAACAGAAATGTCATCACCTGCTTAGGAGTGACCTTAGCTGATAGGCAATAGGGCAGCTGCCCTGGGCCAAATGCTGTGGGTGGCCCTGACTGTACATTTCCCAACTGAAGGGGGGAGCAGGCCCCTCACACCCACCCTGTCCAGGACTTGGCTGCCCACTCGCAGCAACAGCCACTTGTGCCCGCCCAGTCTGGGGTTCAGGCAGCCACTTGCTGTCCCTTGATTGGACCTGGTGGGGCAGGAGGCAGTGAGAGCCCTATGATTCTGGAGCCCCATCCTAGAGTTTTGCCCAAAGCCCCAGAATGACTAAAACCACTCCTGTATCCACTGGTAGTAGACAAGGAAGCAATGATGCACCCGTTTCTAAATTCAGCGCACAATGTGCTCTGGCCCATTGCCTAGGAGCCCCAGCTTACCTTGATTGAAAAATTCCCAAATTATCCCACGTCTGAGCATCGTATATGTAAATCCCAGGTCCAGCTCCACCTGTGATGAACTTGGACCCAGAGGGGTTGAAGCAGGCAATCATCGTCTGGCGGTTCTCCTTCATAGTGCGCACGCAGGTGTGGGAAGGCACGTGCCACAACTTTACCAACCCACCAGAATCTGTGAGTGGGAGAGGAGTCAGTACTTACTACACTGTCCAGTGTGGCTCTAAAACAAATTTGAAGGGCAAGAGGCAGAGGGGATTCTTAACAAAGCACATTTTTCTTAACTTGAATTTAATTGCAAAAATTCAAATTCTGTTTGCATTCCCTCCCATCCCCAGAACATTGACAATTCCAGATGTTCCTGAAAGTGGAAAATATTAGATGTGGCCATAATGTTTAATGTTTCAGCTGAAGTTTTGCCATGGATGGAACGATTTCCACATCTGTGTTGTGGCTTTTTTGCTTTCCTCTGCTGCTGCAGCCCAAAATGCCCCTCCTTACATTACTGCATCCAGAACAATTTATGGGGAGGGAACATTTGAAGTTGCAGACTGCAGTGGGGTGGTGGTGAAGAAGTTGTGCTCCACAGGTGGAAATCGCTCCATTCATGGATGCACACTGATGGATTCAACCATAAGGATTGTACAGTCACATACATAAATTAAAATTCTGCACAAAAACCCCTGAGCAAGGAAACTTGAATAGATTATCTACATTGACCACCAGTGTAACATCTTACTCAGTTACATCTCTGGCTTCTGAAATTTCACTGTGTACTGGCTTAAACTTTCATATCTTCGCTCACATAAGGGTCAGCTTAAAATGCATTCGGTTTTAAATGAAAACAGATTCTCTGTATCAATTACCACATTTTATGCCATTTCTTTTGTGCCCAGAGATGTATATTCTGGTATTACTGCTTTATACCCCCAGCAAGAAGACTTAACATTTGAGTTTTTAAAATGTATCTTCCCAAATTCAGTTTTAAAAGTATATTTGGACAGACATGCACTGTTCCCAGGTTCAGACTACAGAGTAAAGAGAAAAGGGATAACACAGGATTAAAAAATGCCAGAAATAGTTTTTTAAAAATGTGGCCAAATGTTGTTTCAACTTCAATTCAGAATAAAAGAAATAACAAAAAATAAGTGAGAGCTCATCAAGGGACACAAAAGAGAGAGGAAAAAAGGGCAGACCAACTTGTCAGGTTCTCAGGAGGGAAAGGGCAAATGTCAAGGTCAACATAGGGGAAATCATCACTCACAGGTGGAAAGCAGCACATCTCCATTGTGGGCCGGGCCACGGGGCATAAAGCGCATGGAGGTGACAGGCAACCCTGCAGTGGTAATATCGTGATCAGTGAGAACATGAATCAGGGACCCATCGCTGACAGAATAAACCTTGAGCAAAGAAGAGAAGCATTGTCAGGAATTCAGAAGGCTGGGCAACCCCCAAGAATCAATCGTGTGAACTGTAACACCACAGCACATATACAGGTAGTATCAATGAACGGCCACAGAGGAAAATCCCACGGAAAACACTTTAAAACTCAAACTGGAGCTCTCCAGTTGCCAAAAATCTCTACGCCTTTGGCAGGGTTGGAAGACACTTTGCCACCTTGATGAAAAAAAGCAGATCTAGTTCTGGAGAGAGACCTCCAGGCACCTTACACTGAACTGCATGGTGGGAGAAAAGCAGGACATTGATGCAAATGAATGAATAAATGAATGAATGAATGAATGAGAGTGGAAATACACGTTACGAAGTACCTAGGGATGCTCAAGTGAACCTCATTTCACATGTCCCTCTCCAGCTTCCCATGCACTCACACAGTCACACTTCAATTTGCTCCACATGAGTACATTCATGTGTTCAATATCACACCATAATAGCAAGGCTCCCTTGCTATTCTTTTTAAATTTATTGTGAGGCACTAGTGTTTTCCATTTTCCCTTTCTGATAACAGTGGGCAATTCCGCACACGTTGGATAATGCACTTTAGCAATCGTTTAGAAGTGGATTTTTTGTTTCACACATGAAAAATTCAGTTCCAAATGGTCTCTAAAGAGGATTGGAAGTGCATTATCCAACGAGTGCGGAATCAGCAAATGTGTTTTGAAACTGATGCAAACTGTAGCATTACATTTCTTTAAAGAAATGGCTCTGGCTATGCCTTTCTTTGCCACCCCTGTAGTTAATCTTTGATAAAGAAATTCTCTGTTTATACCTGCCAAATTCCCAGTTCCCCCCACCTCCCACATCCATTCAGATCTTGACACTGTCTCACACCTTAAAGAAACGCAAATTGGCAAGTCAGGAGGAGCCTATCATGCTTGTTCTCTGCTTGCTCTCCAAGAGTTCTCTTTGTGAAAACAGAGCTGAATTGACACACTGCTCTCCCAGCTCACTTGCAAATGTAATCGCACAAAAGGAGCTCCAGTGAAAGTGGCATGCAGGTGTGCCAAGAGAGAGCCTGCACTTGAATTGAGGACCAAACATAAAATCCTGCACTTGAATATCCCGGGGTACTTTGCAACATGTATTTTCCACTCCAAGTGCTTGTGCCTCAACAAAAGATGCCATGAGAAGTTAATGTTCCAATGTGTATTCCTGGTGCCATCTTGTGGGTGCTCTCCCTTGCTGATGGTACCAAAGGAGGAAAGCATAGTGGCCTGCAAAGGAGGTGAGGCTGAGAAGGAAACTGGTTTGGCTAAAAGCCTAAACAAACATTCATACATAAGAACTGCGGTTTGGTCTATCAGGGCGCAGAGATTTTGCAGGATGGTACGTGGATTGTGGTATGATGAAAAAGGCCTCGTGTGGATTACAAAGCCCCTGGAATTGTGCATTTTGTGGGGAAGGGTGGGCACACTGCCCACCACACTGACCTTAATAGTACCAGCGCGCAAGCCTGCAGCAACCCTCGTCCCATCATTATTGAACTGGCAACAAAGCAACTGATCTCCACAGTCTCTGTAGAACAAAACATGGACGTGGCCTCAGTGGACTGTTGGGAATGGGGGAGGGGTATATCATATCCTTTGCCCCCGTGCCTTTGTTACCTACATTGTGTGAAGCAGCCGAAGGTCACCAGAGATGGAAGCGCTGCTCGAAACGGTATCTTGACCAGCACCACTCGGCCCTGCCGTGGAAGGGCGGCCCCGGCGTGAGGAGGACTGCATGACCTGGGGGCGGGGGGGTGGGCCTTTAAGGAGGCAAAAGATGAGTCAAAAGATTCTTTAACACTCCCACCTTCTTGACCCTTTTCCTGCTCTTTGGCTTATTGCGCTTAACTGTTCCCCTACCTCCCAATGCCCTCTCCCCCTATGCAGATCATTAATTCCCATCAGCAACCCTCCAGCGACACAAATTATCTCCTGCCCTACTGTCCCCATGTCCCACTTCCCCAGCTTCCCTAAACCCCATCGCCCTTCATCCCTGCACCAGCCTCTCTCTCTCTTTCCTGCGCGCTCTCTCTCTCTGGTTCTACACCAGCTCCTAGCAACCAATGGGAAGATGGAAGAACTCACCTGGTTACCATGGTATCTACGAAGCGAGGCCAAAGGTTCCCAAGATGTCAGGAGAGCTGGATCCTGCAGTCTCAGCCAGCATCTGAACCCAATGCTATATTAAGGACACACCAGAGCAGCTAGAAAATCCAGAGGGAATATGGGAATCCAGGTGTCTGAGGAAGGGCGTCTAAAGAAGAGAGCTCTGACTCTCACAAGCTTATATCCTGAAAATCTAGTTGGTCTCTGTGGTGCCAGTGGACTCAAATTCTGGGACTCCTAGATCCAGTGTCCTCCTGTCGCTCCCTGCCATATTCTGCTAGGCCAAAATTTGGCACTGTGGTTTCCACTGCTTCCATCATTGCCCTTCAAGCTTTGATTGAGAGCAAGGAATTAAGGATCAACCTCCTTCTCTACAAGGGAATCTTTGGGAGGGGGCAACTCTCAACCTGAGCAGTACAACACAGGAAGAGGGATTTCACCTCCAACCCAGTGCTATTATTATCACCAACCCTGGCCCTAAGTGCTGAAGTTATGTAATTATAGAGGGGGAAGGGGACAGGAAAAAAGGACATAGAATGATGACCTTCCCCAAGTTAACACCATAATCAGGAACGACAGCAGAGAGTCAGCAACAGGAGACACAAGGAGGTGTAGTGTAGTGAGGAACTAGCCAAAGGTTAGAGTTTCAGAAGAATCACCTCCGCTGCTGGAGTGACCTTGTGTCACCATGCTGTTGCTCAGGTTGCCAGACTCCAGGTGGCGCCTGGAGATCTCTCAGAATTACAACATCTCCAGATGACAGATCAGTTCCCCTGGAGAAAATGGCTGCTTTTGAGGTTGGACTCAATCGTATTATACCCCACTGAGGTCCCTCCCCTCCCCAAAGCCCACTGTACCCAGGCTCCACTCTCAAATCTCCAGGAATTTCCCAGCCTGGAGTTGGCAACCCTAGTTGCTCATCTCCGCATGGGTGCAAAAGAGGAAGGAGATGTGGTGCCCATGTTCACTAAAAGGATATAGGGTTGCCAGCTCCAGGCCGGGACATTTTTGAAGGGATTTTTTTTTTGTGCACACTTGAGGGTATTCCCTAACCTAAAGAAGTCCCTATTGGCAATGCCATGTTGCTGCTGGCCTGCTGGTCATAACAGGGTGTTGTCCACATTACTGTTATATGCAGCCTTAAATCAGTAAATGACAATAAGAACTTTGGCGGTGGGGGGGCGGGGAGTGGGGGAACAGATTTGTAGGGATTCTTCTGTTGTCTGGGAGGTCTGAGATCAAGACTCTGTACCAGATTAGAATATCTATTTTAGGGTAACACATGTTGAGCTGTTTAGTTACTTCAACTTGCAGCAGTAAATAAGCCCGAGGACGCATGCACAAAAATGTTGTTATTTTTCCCGCAGAAGATGCACGCAAGGTTTTCCTCTGCATCCACAGCACCACCCTCCCTATTGTCCTCCAGTCTTCTGCAGAGGGACTTTACTCTCTCCCTCCATGACATTGCCAACGTTTTGTTTCTGGCAGAGTTCCTGTGCCTTTATGAACCTAATGGCAAATAAATACTTAACAAGAGAAGCTTTCCTCATCTCTGTACCGGGAAGAATCAGGGAGACAGGATACCAGAGGAGGGAGAAAGGAATAGCAAGTGTCCCCCAGAGCCACCCCAATTTCCTGCTTCCTCACCTGAGGTAACCTGGTTCTGTGCAAAGAAAATAGCATCCCCCCCCCAATCCACCTGTACTGTAATTATGCTGAAATCTGTCCTCTGCCTGTAGGTGTCCCAGAACCCATCCATGACAGTCATTTCTTCCTTCCTATCCTGTAATCATTGTTCACCTTCCTAAATGTGCACCAGAAGAACCCAAAATGTGTAACAGAAGAACCCTGAATGCTAGACCCCCTCCAATCTTCTAACCTTCCAGACCCCCAGTTTCCACCCAGCCTGAGAACCCAGGAATCTTGGCTGCCAGCCCTTACCATGTAGCAGCTGTTAATCTGGAGAGGGGAGGGGGGATTTATTCAGCAGATGTCACAGCCAGGACTCGGAGAGCAAAAAAAAGGCCTGGTGCGGGGATCAGGAGCAAGGGGAGAGATAATCCCCATTTCCCCCTCTATAAATCACCCTCGTCACAAGAATCATTTCTTCTGCTGCTAAAGGATATGAACATCAAGCAGACTGTGCTGGGTGATGCAGGTGCTGGACCGGGGCACACGTCGCTGAACACCATGGAGAACATGCTGGGTCCTGCTTGCATCTTTCTGCGCAAGGGCATTGCTGAGAAACAAGGGGTATGACCATCAGGAGGTACTCTGGGCAGAGCAAATGCTTGAGAAAGCCAAATCAGTATGGGAGGCTTGGGTTCCATTTTCTCTGCAAAAGGGAATTAGGCAAAAGTGGGCCATGGTGGGATGCGGGAGTCCCCTGCTTTGGGGAGAGAATGTTGGGTCCTAGTAGCCAATAGTGTAAGAGGCTGAAAGATAGCCAGGAGTTAGAACAGCAACGGGGATTAGAACTCCAGGGTTTTCTTCAGAGAATTTCTAGAGGATTAGAGATTTGGTTCTTTTAGGCCACCTTTCCTTCATGCTGCTGATGGCCTACATAAAAGAGGGAGCTGTTGCTTGTGTATACCTCACCCTTCCCACTTTTGCCTCTGGCAAACAGGGTTTTTATTTTTTATTGTTTGTGTTGTTTCTAAAACCTGTTTGACCAGAAGCAACAATGAGGCAAGAAGCAATCCCTCCCCCAAACCATTTTCAGGTGTGAAAAGCTATTGTCTGTCCCCCGCCCAAGATTCTCTCCAGGTAGGTAGGCCCTCAGTGCTGGAAGATAAAGGTCAAGCTTTGGTGGTGGACTCTGTTGAGGCTCTCTGGGGCTAAGTCGGCTCCCCTAATCTTCTTTCTCATCCCCACTCCCCTCAGTAAGCATTGTCCATCCCAGTCTCTTCAAGAATTGGTAGCAGGCAGCTCTCTGTTCTTAAGATTCAGATGTGCCAGTCAGGGACTTACCCTGAGAAGTCGTCCACCTTGCTTGACGTTTAGAGGAAGGGCCTCTCCTGAATCAATGGAGAACATAACATATCAGGATCGTCTGGGCATTTTCAATGTCAGACTTCTCTTGCTACGTGGATGTTTCTCTCCGTATTTCTACAGCTTCCAGCTCGCACCATGGGATTTTTAGATTGTATAGCATCTCCCCTTCTGGTTCCTCCATCTCACCATGATGTCTTGACAGCCAACACCATCGTAATCTGGGCAGATTTCCAGCTCTTGGCTCGAGTCAGTTTGTCCTTCTCTGTGCCTTTATTATTGACCAGTTCAGAACTGGGACATTGCTGGGTTCAATGCCATGGTATTGATTGGCCGCAGAGAAGAGAAGGCTGTTATGTTTAGGCGGTGGGAAGGTTTAGGGGGACAGGAACCAGGACTCTGGAGGAAAGAGTGTTGTTTTGTGGGTTGGATGAGCCAGCCAGGACTTCTGAAGTTTCCTCCCAGGTGCATATATCCCAATGAATATATTTACACCTCTTTTGCAGGAACGGGAACTGGGAGCTGATGAAATTGAAGGTAAAACAGGTGTCTTGTGCTTGGGGGTCCTGTGGCTTGATGGTTGTGTATTTACTTTGTTTGTGGATAGTTCCAGCTTCAGTCCCTGCTGTCTTTAGTTAAGGGGTGGCACTGACCGTAAATGTTAGGAAGACCTGTTTCCTGCCTGTCAGGCAGTTTCTTTTGTTCATATAAGTTGTTTTCACACTGTATTCTGGGTGTTCAATGAGAACCCCTGGAAGATTTTCAGGGGGATCTCACTGAGAGCCAAGCTACAAGTGACGCCTTACACAGGTTGGACACTTGTCAGCTTCCTTCAAATTTTGATGGGAAATGTAGGCGTCCTGGTTTTACAGCTTGGCTCTCCATTACAGCTGCAAGACCAGGATGCCTACATTTCCCATCAAAACTTGAGGGAAGCTGACAAGTGTCCAACCTGTGTCAGGCATCACTTGTAGCTTGGCTCTGAGATGGCAGACAAATCTTATTCTTGCTGAAATGTTCAGTGGCAGACAAGCAATACACAATTCTTGAGGGGTAGCTTTGAAGTCCTAAAACATATCCAGAATTCTTTGCAACATTGAGGGATTCCATAGAAGATACTTTGGGGGGGGGGCTGGAGAGGCCTCTTACTAGGAAGTGGACTGTAGAAAGCCAAAAACCTCAGATCTGAACAGGTGTAGAGGCATCTTAGGACTCACAAGTCCCCCCCCCCTTTTTTTTTGCCAAAAACAAACCAGAACTCCGTGAGGCCTTTGAGGAGTTTGACAAGGACAAAGACGGATACATCAGCTGCAAAGATTTGGGCAACCTCATGAGGACGATGGGATACATGCCAACCGAGATGGAACTGATAGAGTTGTCACAGCAGATCAATATGAACCGTGAGTGCCAGGAGAACGTGGGATTTCTAGACAAAAAATGGGGAAGATTGAAGGGGTTAGCTGGGAGGCAGGACCCTGTTCTCCTGTTCTTCAGAGAGAGTTGGATCCCGGATTCAGGCCAGCAATGATGCCTTCCTGGATAAATTTGTTTTCCTCCCTGCCCTCCCACAAGTAGCTATCCCAGTTGTAAATGAGAGAAGTGGAGGAAATGCCAGGTGTCATTTTGGCAGTGGTGGGAATTGGGACCTTGGCCCACTGCCCTTTCCTTCCTCCCTACTCGTAATGGCCCTTTCAGGGCCAGCCTGACCGTTCACAAACCTAGGCAATTGCGTAGGGTGCCAGATTTTGAGGAGAGCCACAGAGAGGAGCCTCCCCTACAGGCCTGAGGAGAAGCTTGTCATTCGCTGGCTTCTAGAATCTCCTTATCTGGTCTTTGTAGCTGCCATGATGGAACATAGAGGACTTCTGAAGAGCTTCTCTATTTTTACTTTTACATTGTTCATTTTGAATGACTAGTAAATAAAAATGTTCATTCTAGATTTTTCACTTTTCTCTCTATTGAATGGGGGGTGGTGGGGTGGGGGGATGCCAAAGTCATTGTTTGCCTCGGGTGCCAAAAAAGCCTTGGCCCAGCCTTGGGTCCTTTGGCAAAAACCAGTCCCTGACCAGAGATCTCTGAAGCTGTAAGGGAACCTGAGCGCTACTATCAGAAATATTTTAGCCTATTCTAAGCCACCTCCTTGACTTGCCTCACTGCAGTTGGCGGCCGTGTGGATTTCGAGGACTTTGTGGAGATGATGTCACCCAAGCTGCTGGCAGAGACGGCAGGCATGATTGGACTGCAGGAGATGAGGGATGCCTTCAAAGAGGTGAGATCAAATTACCAAGGAACCCTTACAACCTAGACCTTCTTTTCCATACTGTGTAATACGTTCACCAGTAATTCAGTGGCTCCCACTCACCACCCAGCATACATAACCATGCTTTCTTTCCTGTGAACTCGTTTGGAAGTCCTGCTAACTTGCTATGGTTCCATCTTTTTCTTCCAGAGAGCCCCTGAATCTTGGGTTTTAATAATGTTTTGGTACTTAGCCTCATCCCATCTCACCTCTGGACATGTGAGATCAAAGCTACAATATCCGAGAATGTAGTTTCTCTTTTATCACTTCATATCTCAAAGACAGCCTCAAAAATACCTGAGATTAAGGGAAGGATTGTACTGTTAGGCTGCTACTTCTAGGCCACACCTTTCATTCCACATATTTGGTAGGGGGTTGCAATAGTTAGCCGATTAATCAACAAAATTAAGTCCAACGCCAAATCCTACCTATTGTTGATGTTTCAAACTAATTCACATCTTTGCTCAGATCCCAGACTTTGGCCTATATTCTAATTACCCTTTCCTCTCTTTTCAGTTTGATGCAAATGGGGATGGTGAAATAACATTGGATGAGCTGTACCAGGCCATGCAACGGTTGATGGGTGAGCGCCTGACCACTCGGGAGATCGCAGATGTGGTGAAGGAAGCCGACGTCAATGGAGATGGAACGGTGGACTTTGAGGGTGAGATGTGATTGGGGACGATAGGATTGATGGATAAAGATTACAGATTTAAGGGAATACAGGGTGAAGGGTTAAAGCATTAAAGGTCTAGAGATACAGGATTTAGAAACAGATTGTGAAATGATATCGGTTGGATAATAGGGTTAGAGTAGGGTTGCCAACCTCTGGGTGGTAGCTAGAGATCTCCCAGAATTACAACTGATCTCCAAGGGACAAATCAGTTCCCCTAGAGAAAAGGGCTGCTTTGTTAGGTGGGTTCTATGGCATTATACCCAGCTGAGGTCCCTCCCTTCCCCAAACTCTGCCCTCCTCAGGTACCACTCCCCAAATCTCCAGGAATTTCCCTACCTGGAGATGGCAACCCTAGGTTAGAGTGTTATTGCATAGATTTAGCCATATGTAGTTTAGAGCTACAGGCCTGTTCTTTATTTCCCCAAATTTCAAAATAGTGGTTTCTAATGAGCCCCAAACTGAAGCCAAATTTCTGTGTGCTACTGAAAGTGGTTTGCCTGCTGTTGCTATACTCACATGAAAGACATATTTAAATGGTCCTTTATCAGGTTTGTGAACTGATTAATGACCTTGTTGGAAGATTTACTGTTGCAGTTCAACCTTAACAAACCCATGGTTTTGCTATAAGGTTCCTGGATAATTTAGCACATATCATTCTCGAAATGCCAGGAATCTGAGGAACAGGCCCCAGAAGAAGAACCTTGCTGCAGGGTTTGGGGAGGATTCCACTAGGCCTTGATCTTTGATAGGGAGAGAACAACCCAGGTTTGGGCAGAGAGCATTGGGGCAAATTCAGACATTGTCCAGAAAAGGGGCAGCCAGCCACAGTTTCAGGCAGTATATAAATAGAGCCACAGAACCCAATGCAGATTCTAGGAGCATTTGCAGAAGTTAGGGGGAACACTGAGCTGTAAGAACATAAGCAAAGCCATGTTGGATCAGGCCAGTGGCCCATCCAGTCCAACATTCTGTCACACACAGTGGCTAGAAATCCAGTGCCATCTAAAGGACTGTCAGTGAGGCCAGGACACCAGATGCCCTCCCACTGCCTTCCTTCCAGCACCAAGACAACAGAGCACCACCTCCCCACAAAGAGAATACCATCTATCTCCTGTGGCTAATAGCCACTGATGGACCTCTGCTCCATATATTTGTCCAGTCCCCTCTTGAAGCTGGCAATGCTTGTAGCTGCCACCACCTCCTGTGGCAACGAATTCCATGTGTTTATCACCCTTTGTGTAAAGTAGTATTTTCTTCTATCTGTTCTAACCCGACTGCTCAATAATTTCATAGAGTGCCCACGAGTTCTTGTATTGTGAGAAAGGGAGAAAAACACATCTTTCTCTACCTTCTCTAACCCGTGCATTATCTTGTAAACCTCTATCATGTCTCCCCTCAGTCGTCTTTTCTCCAGGCTAAAGAGCCCCAAGCGCCTCAATCTTTCCTCATAGGGAAAGTGTTCCAACCCTTTAATCATTTTAGTTGCCCTTCTCTGTACTTTTTCCAGTGCTATGATATCTTTTTTTTTTCCCTCCCCTCCCCAAACTCTGCCCTCCCCAGGTACCACTCCCCAAATCTCCAGGAATTTCCCTACCTGGAGATGGCAACCCTAGGTTAGAGTCTTTTTCTGACCTACAGCTAGAATGGAAACCTAACAGTTTCACCCATATCTAGTTTCTGCTAGCAAGCAGTGCCACCTTTCGTTCATGCCTTGGTAACCTGAGTTTTCATCCCCCTGCATGCTCAGAATGCTTAAAATCAGAGCAGTATGATACGATGATGTATAGCTGTATTACATACCCATGATATTTGCAATGGTCCCAAATTCACAATAATTTCAGATTTCTTTCCCCCCTAAGTTTCTAGTGCTTAAGTGTTCAAAGACAAACATGTGAGTGGTGAAATTTTAGCAGCTAAGCAGGGCTTCTCCTTTGCTCTTTGTCTCGTCTAAAACGATAGAAATAAAGTACATGTGATCATTTGCATTATAGCATCTATATGCCATGGAACTTGCCTTTCTTTATGCACCAGAGATTACTTTATTCAATAATAAGCCATAGAATAAGACAGAGGTTTGTCAGCCTACACCTGAGAGCCAAGCTACAAGTGACGCCTGACACAGGTTGGACACTTGTCAGCTTCCCTCAAGTTTTGATGGGAAATGTAGGCATCCTGGTCTTGCAGCTGTAATGGAGAGCCAAGCTGTAAAACCAGGATGCCTATGTTTCCCATCAAAACTTGAGGGAAGCTGACAAGTGTCCAACCTGTGTAAGGTGTCACTTGTAGCTTGGCTCTCAGTTAACTAGTAAGATTAGGTCCAAGCTGATGTTACATTCATCTCTGGGTTGTCCAGATATGATGGGTACACATGCAGCCCCCTAGTGGGGCAAATAGCAGTTCCCTGGGGACATTTCAGGGTGGGAAAATGGTGTGGGGCAAAAGCTTAAGCCCTCTTTCCCTAAACACCATGATTCTGATCCAAGTCAGGCCCTGCACATAGGGTTGCCAGCTGGAGATCTCCCAGAATTACAACTGATCTCCAGGTTACAGAGATTAATTCCCCTAGAGAAAATGGCTGCTTTGGAGAGTGGCATTATACCTTGCTGAAGCCCGTCTCCTCCCAAAACACCACCCACTCCAAGCTCCACCCCTCAAATCTCCAGGAATCTCCAAACCAGGAGCTGGCAACACGACTTGCACGTCTTGGAGTTGTGCTCCCAGCAAGGAACTCACAAAACAGTGTCTGACTGAAATTACTCATGATCAACCTGAAAACAAATGTAATGCGGAGTTCAGTCTCAATTGGTGCAGTCCTGCCTTGATGTCTGGATTGGAAACTGATAGACTAGACAGTACTCCCACGTGACTGAACTGGATCCCTGTGAATTAATCATATGTTCTCCCATGCAAATGTGAAATGGTATGTAGGAGTGCGTGGATATGGGAATCAAAACCCTGCCTTACCTTGCTGAGTGCTGTTGTTTAAAGTGTTTTCTTAGTGCCTGGCTTTTTTCTAGTTTCACAGCCAAACTGAGAGACAAACACAGCAAGGTGGGAAAGGGAAGGGCTTAGCAAGTAAAAATCTTGACTTCTAACTAGAGATGGGCATGAACCGAAATACGAACTGGCACTTCATCACAGCCCATTTCTGACGAACTGCCACGAACTTTAGGCTGGTTCATTTGGTTCGTTTTTTGGTTCCTCACTGCAGACAGCCTGGTGCTGATCAATCAGTTTCCAACAGAGGATGGACTTCCTGCAGGCCTTCTGCTGACCCAGAAGTGACAATTTGCTGACCTGGATGTGACGTTTTCACGAACCAAACAAACCGGTTCACGAACCTGGGCAGGTTCGTGAAAGGATGTGGTTCACGATTCATGGTTCATGAAATGCGACGAACCGGAGAGTATGGTTTTTTTCTGGTTCATGCCCATCTCTACTTTTAACCCCTGCTTTGCGTGTGAGCAAAGGACATGAAAATGAATACACAAGGATCCTCTCTAGTTACACCTAGTTTGGTGGTCAGATTGATAGATTTGATCCAGCAGCTACTGCCAATTCTTGGCTCACCAGCTACAAGTCAGTGGTTAGACTCTCAGAGTAAGGCACAAACCGTACTTTGTTATTTACATCATGATATTTGCCTTGCAGAATTTGTGAGGATGATGTCACGCTGATGGAATTCCTCACCCTCCTGGAGCCAACCACTGAATAAGACACCCACACAATGGCTTAAAATTTTTTAAATGTATGGATGCCGACATCAAATCCTAACCCAAACTAGGAGGTGCAATCAGACCTCAGTTTGCAAATGCAGCTGAGTAGCATGACAGCTTGAGTGGGTAACTGGGGGCTGCTTCCTTAACAGAAGGGGTAATACTTGGCAAAGGCCTCCACTCTGCCTACCTGCTGTCCCTTTTCTTGCCCCAATGCACCCATCCCAATTGTTTTTCTTTTTGTCTTCTCCTTTTTGTCCCAAACTCATTTCTACCTACAGCAATAGCATACTTCCCCCCCACTGCTATCATGTACAATAAAAGCTCCATTAAATAGGATCGCTCTGGATTTGTGTGATAACTTTCCTATAGCACAGCCGGCATCACCTGCCAGGGCTGTCCCACTGCTGGCATTTGCAGAGGTCACCAAAACAATTTGACAGCTTGAGTCTGCAGTGAGAAAGCAGCTTAGCTACTTTAATCGCCGCTTGGGAGAACAACATATGGGTAGGAATAAACAGATTACAGGAAACAACGTCCAGTGTTGTAGCACCGAAACCTTATTAGGAGTAGGGCTGGGAACCGAGACACCTGGGTTTGCGTGCCAGCTTTAGGGTATCTCCAGTATGGCACCACAGGGGGGGGGAACAGAGATAGGATTCCTGGGTTCTCAGCTGCCAACCAACTCAAGCCATTCAAAGGATTACAGATCTCAACTTCCTTGTTTCCACCTAATGACCCTCTGGCTGATTAAAAGGACGGCAGTTTGAACAGCTGCTCCAGTTCCACTCCCCCTAGAGGGGCAGATAGGGTAGAAGGCCGTGTCAAGGTCATTCCTGCCCAGCCACATTTTGTTGGGCTCCTACTTCGTGGCCCTTAGCTTTTTGTCCCTCCTCACTCAGCTGCAAACCCACTCTATAATCTCCCTCAATCGTTCCTAGACAGGTCTGCTTCCATTACGACCCTCCGAATAGTATTGCTCTAGAGTAGGGTTGCCAAACAGCTGAAGAAAACCATCCTTTCCCTTTCATAGAGGCTTAATGTGTGGGAATAGACAGCGGAAGCCTTTCACAGCATGAAGGTAAACATGCTCTAGAGCCCCAAGGCACTTGCCATTTCTTAGCAGGACTGCTGGCTTTAATCCATTTATTCCTGACCGTATGTGCACGAGTCCAGATTGCTAATGTACATATTTTATCAAGCCCATTATGTAAAGATTTGGCTCTCTCTGCCATCCCCAGCCTGCACTTCTGCCTTATGTCAGTCACCACCAAACCAAGCCACACCCCCTAGGCAGAAGGCAACTGAAAGGACGCACACGGCAGCAGAGCATCTGCGTCACATAAGTGGCCTCAGGAAATGAACAGCCAAAAGGAGTCTGTGGGAGTACCTCTGTCACAAAGAGCCAAGCTACAAGTGATGAATGACACTTGCCTGGCAAGTGAACAGACTCACATGTATTCCTCCCTGTCGGCTTGCCATTCACTTGCACTCCACTTGATCAAGTGGAGCGCAAGTGAATGGCAAGTGAACAGGGAGGAATACACGTGAGTCTGTTCACTTGCCAGGCAAGTGTCATTCGTCACTTGTAGCTTGGCTCAAAGTCTGGGCCAAACTGCACATCCTGACTGTGTACGGACTCATTTCCCATGCTCCAGTTGACAAAACCTTTCTTACACTCAATGTTGGGTGTGATACATACAGGGGGCAGTCAAACTTTATGCCAAATGTTTGTTTTGATGAGGGTATAATGTTGAGAATTGTTCATGCATGTTTAAGGGAAAAGGAACATTATCAGTTTATCACATGGAGAGCTTTCTTGTGTGGTGGAACTCAAGATGGCTTACATACGTTTGGATCTTACCTACTTTCCACATGCCAAGGTGAGAGGAAGGGCTCCTTTGACTGCCAAAAAGGCTATGCTGGGATCATTGTATCCATGGATACAAAAGCCATGTGTGGATATTGGCTGCAGTGAGAAGGTAATGGGGTGACATTGAGCAGAAACACTGGTAGGGATATAATCTATATTGTTCTCAAGAGGTCTCCCATCTAGGCACTGACCAGAACAAAACCTGCTCAGCTTCTACAAGATTGCTACCAGTGTGTACCCTCCCAAACATGGACAGAAACATCCGAGATACAAAATAGTACAGCTTAGTTCTCTGCGACATAGCTTAAAGGAAGCAATAAAAAAGGGTGAACTGAGATCTTCTGCAATTACTTTTTAATTTCTAGATGTTGAACAGACTGTAGAGACCTGATTTCCCCAAATCCTTTGTTGATTAAGGAAACGTGGTTGGGAACAATCTTCATCCTTGGCCAACACCTCTGAAATAATTAAATCAGACACACCCATGTCACACAAAGCACACCTTCATACCACAGTGCCTTAGGAATATGGAGGGGGGAAAGCAATGAAAAGATTCACAATGCATTTTTTAAAAAATGGAGGCAGGAACTGAAGTCATGGAGTGGAGGAAGAATAAGTTTGCCAATAGAGATACTTTGTTTTCCCTTTTTTGGGAAAGGGGAAACTTAAATCATGAAACTGGTAAGAAAGGAAGGCTTAATGTGCCTGTCCCCCCACTACTGCAGCTGCAATCCAATTCAGCCCACCAGTCTACTTTCTCCCACAGCTTGCTTTTATCTTTCTTAAAACACAAAGGAAACACAATCATATATCTCTTATTATCTCCGTGCTGGAAAACCTATATATGTGGTGATGGTGGTGTGGAGAAGGCTGGTCTGCACTGGCCTATTCTCTGAGTTTTAGAGAGTTCAGAAACACAACCAATAACTCAGCCCAGTTAAACACTTCTTCCTAGAATCCTTTAGGGGAATGCATTATTTTTATCGTTATTAACGATATTTACAGCCCACCTTTCTCCCTGAGACTCAAAGCAGCTGGCTGTCACTCAGCCAGGAGGTTCTGTTGCAGGGAATAAAGGAAAATATGGTGACGGAGATGGGATGCTAATTCACTTCTTTTCTTTTTGAAAGAAAAAGTTAAGGCTTTCCACTGTGGCAAAACATAACCGCCCAGTGTTTGGCTCTTAGAGGAAAGGGAGTGTGTGCGTCCTGTATCATTTAAAAAAAATAGAGTGGCTCTTCTAGATGTTTGGCTTTCCTCAAGGTTTCCTCAGAATCCGCCTCTGTAGCTCCAAGCGCAACAGATCTCGCTCCTCCCGGATTCCTTGGAGGACACTCTGGTTCTCATGAGCACGGCGGATCAGGTATGGGATCACTTCCTCCACAGAACCGTAGGGGATGGATTTGTAGACAGAATAACCTGCCTGTGCTAAGATTGGGTAAGAGAATAGAAAGGTGGTGATGTATCACATGAAGAAGAAAGCAAGGTGTATGTGTCGTGGATCTCGAGGGATCAGCACTTACCCAACGGAAGGGAAACATGGTCGCACATGCCCAGAAGCTGCCCAAAGCTGACAGGACCATCATTCTTGTTGATGCCCATCTCCTTCATCCTTATATCAAAAATAAATACATAAATAAAAAGCCCATCCCAGTGATACATCAGAGAAAACTGATGGATCAGACTCAATCTTCCCCTTGTCACATGAAGATAATATTACTCGCTTATTTTACAGAAAGAACACTATGCTGTAACATAGTGGTTGATTGGTTGGGTGGCAAATCAGCACTCTGCTGGTTTGAATCCCACGACTGCTATGAGCTCAGCAGGGGGCCTTGGGTAAGGCACTCCTCTCAGCCCCAGCTGCACTGTGGGGATAATAATAACACTGACCTTGTCCACAGCTCTGAACGAGGCACTGATCTGTCTAGAAGGGTGGTATGTAAGTGCAGTTGTTGTTATTTATATTCTGCCCTTCCTCTAAGGGTGGCATATAATTCTCTCCATTTATTCTCACAAGAATCCTGTGAGGCAGGTCAAACCGAGACAAAGTGATTGGCTCAAGATCACCCAGTGAGCTTCAGGGCAGAGTGGGGATTTCTGCCTGGCTCTTCCCTAGTGCACTGTTCTAACTATTACACCACATGAACTCTTCAAGATTCTGGAAAAAGTGTTGCAGGATCCCTGGGACTTTATGTTCTTCAGGGTGCCTGAATCCTTGCTCAGGTAGCTCTAGGAACTACATGGCCCAGGGTTTCTTCCAGAGAGGAGTTTAGGCTCCATTGAATTCCAGATGTCAATGAGTGTGTGATGGCTGCCTGCATGGCCAGGGGTGAAACTGACATCAAGTATAAATCAAGCCAAGAGAAGCTTGCCCATCACTGCTATGGATGTCACAAAGGCACTGATGGCTCTCTAAAATAAAGCTACTCCCCAGTGCAGTTCCTAGAATTAAGGGACATAGGAAAGATTCTCCCACAGACGAAATATTGCAGATTTCCTGAGCAGAATATATTGCCCCTCTCCTTCAGTCTTCAGAGAGTTTTGCTTCTTCCCAATTCAGCAAAGCATTTCAGGAGGATGTACAGATTTCTCAGAAGGGCAAGACATACGCCCTGTACACATGAGGTGTACAGGAGAAGGATTCATGGGGTGGGTGCGTGGGACTGCGTGTACTGATGCCACCCCCACCCATGATTGAATGCAATAGCCCTGCACCTTGCTTGAGTCACATGGCACAGCACCTCTGCAGGTGCAAATGGTACACACACAGGCTGTAGCCCTCAGACTGGGAAAGTGGTACTCCTGATCTTGGGGATGGAGCCCACGCATGTAGTTAGTCTAGTTTAGTTTATTCAACATATAGCCCGCCCTCCCCACAAGCAGGCTCAGGGTAGGTTACAACAGTGATAAATTACATACAGTATAGAAAATAAACATATATAAGCATATATAAAATCAAGAAGCAATAAACACACCCAGTATAAAATACAAAACAGCAATGCTAATCCAAAGTCTGACATTAAATATATAAATCAAATAAGGCAGTCAGCGGGGCCAGATGAGTAAATAAGTCTGCTAAGATTTAAACAGCAGAAAACAAAACAGTGCCAGAGCAAAATAAGAGGGCCAGTTGGGCAATTTGCCATAGCCTCAATCACAGCCATAGGCCTGGTGGAACTGCAACAAATCCTGCAGAGCCTGGATCTCAACAGGGATAGCGTTCCACCAGGCCGGCGCTGGCTCTGGTTGAGGCCAGGCGAACGTCCTTAGGACTGGGGATCACCAGCAGATGCTGATCAGCCAATATTGCACAGACTGAATAATAATAAATAATTATTTATTACACTACACTACCTTTACATTACCTTTAGTCTTCTGAACCTCTCATACCTTTGCACAGCATGTTCTACTGAGGCTTTGTTGTGCGTGGCCACTATCAGCTCAAATCTGCCCCTGGCATGAGACGCTCTGTCCAAAACAAAATCTAGACAGCGCTTGTAACTGTATCACAGGAAAAAGAAAATGTACATTAGCACAGAAAGTACCCTTGAGTTTGTTTCCTCAGGTTCAGAGTTGATTAACAGGTCTGAGGAAAGAGTATCCCACCTTTCATTGGTGGCTTCCCAGCTGGGGTGGACAGGATCAGGGTATCCTTTTTCCTTTGCCAGCCGCCGTTCCTTCTCCAGATAAGCTCCCCGGACCAACTTGACTCCAAAACATACACCCAAGCGCTCAGCAAGGGCCGCGTCCTGACTCAGATGCATCAGAGTGTCCTGGAGTATACAACAGTGACTTCACAAAAGGGTAGGGTTGCCAGGTCCAGGTTGGTAAATTCCTAGAGATTTTGGGGGTGGAGCCTGAAGAGGGTGGGGTTTGGGGAGGGGCCTCAGTGGGGTATAATTCCATAGAGTTCACTCTTCAAAGCAGCCATTTTCTCCAGGGGAACTGATCTCTGTTGCCTGGAGATCAGTTGTAATTCTGGGAGATCTCCAGCTACCACCTGGAGGCTGGCAAGCCTACAAAAGGGGTCAAGAGACAACATGGCTGCTAATGAACAGGGGGCCGTAAAGGAGTCCTCCAGCATCATTGAGCTGGTGAGGGTAGAGTGGTTCCTGGAAGTAAAGCGCGGTGGACAAAATAAGGAGGATTGTTTTTCTGGAGGAGGGCCCACCTTGAGATATGCTTGATACGTGTTCCAGATCCATGGGACTTGGGTGTTGTAAACAGCCATCATTGCTATGGTAACAAGTGACAGGGCAGGATTAATGTATGTGTATTCAGCATCCACCAGGACACGGACCTTTTTTCCCACAGCATACTGTAGAGGAAGAGGGAAGAGAGACTGGAATCACCATGATGAAAGCTGAGTCATTCACTAATTTTCTGGTTACGTAGGCTGTTGGCTGATTTCACACTGTCCACTTCAGTCACAGAGATTTTAGGCTCAAGCAAAAGGGGGGAAACGCTATAGTGCTCCAAAGCTATAGTGTTATAACACTTTTACATTTACGAATAATTTTAAAATGTACTTGGGTAGCTCGGAAGGGAAAATTGCTGTTGACAAAGGAAAGTGAGTAGAAATATTCCGCGTGGAAGTTCTGTTGTCAGTACACATGCCCCTGTCTTTGTAGTGACTGTGAATGCAAAACGGAGACAACTTGGCCTGCGGATGCATCCTTAAAGTTCTGCCTCCTCCCCTCTTCATCCCTGCCTCCCCTGCAAATCAGCTTACTGGTGGATTTCCATACCTCTGCTACAGATCTGAGCCGACTCAGTGATTTTTGGAAATGCAGATTCTCTTCTGGAGTCAGGCAACCAAATCTCACTTCCTGGAAATGGAATATGGAAGAAGGGGAACATAAAAAGGATTCAGAGGAGAAATGGAAACCCAAGAGATGCAAAGGACAAGAGGTAAAGGAATCTTACCTCCCCTTTTATGAGAGCCAAGACTCTCTCGATATTTAGGTCTGATACTGCCTCCTGCTCTTGCAGCCGCAGAGTAATAGTTTTCTGTGAAGAGATGCAGGGAAAGGGATCCCCTAGTAAGAAGAGGACAACTCCCCTTTGTCCCTCCCTCAAAGAAGTAGCAAAGAATCCACAAACGGGGCCAGAATGAACTATGAGCAGGGCCTTATGTATTCTGCAACGAGAACAAAATTAAAAGTCGACAACAGATTGACCCTCATTTTGCTACAAGAAAAGGTACAATGTTGTCACCTGCATTCTCTGCAAATTCAGGGTGTTTATATGTATTTGCTTTTTGGATTTTGCACAATTTATTCTAGCATGGGGTGGAGCTACAACTTGGATATCCTGATGAAAGGGAGGAGAGGGTCTTCTGTGACAACCGAGAAGGTTATTCTAAAAACCACAGGACCAGTACAGGGGAAAGCCACGTGTGATGGGGAATGCAATAAGGAGGAGAATTGGGTGAGACTGAACGGGAACGATGACCCTACATCTGTTAAATCAAAGCCCCCGTTGCTTAAACATGCTATCATGGTTTGTTTCAACAAAAGTTTTAAGGTGTCTTCCCGTACAAATACTGTGTTCAGTATCTTTTGAATTCAAGAATCAAAACTCCCATGTAGGAAATTCAGGGTTGGACCCTATGATTTTGTTTCACAAATGGTGGGACCTTTATCTCAAGTGGCCTTCTGCCAGAGGAGCACACCTCTTCCGTTACAACAAGGATCCTTGCCAAAGATAAAGGCTCCTCCGTAGCAGAATAGAATTAGAATGCCAATTTAAGCCAGTCCTGGTTAAATTGACTCCATTTAGTTAACTAGTAGTAATATAATATATTTTATCAGGAAAAGCAAACAATCACAATGCACACTAGTTTGTGATGTTTTATCATATTCTAATAAAAGACATTACAATACTGTTTCTTTTTTATATATTATGTGTAAGGACCATACTCTGCTTTTTACCCACCTTGTTAAATCTCTCTTAACATTCTGAATTAATGTCGAATAGTTTAGATCATACAGCTGATAACAATTTGAAAAGAAGTTAGTGATCAAATATTTGACTATATTTGCCTATACTTTTACTAAAATTCCAGGAACAGTTGTTGCACTGTTTAATAAGAATACTAGTTTGGACTTGTCCAATTTATTTTAAAACTTAAGAACTTTCTGAATTAAAATAAAGTTGTTTCCAATCCTTGGATCAATTATTCTGGCAATTGATCAATATAGCAACAACACAGAAAGGAGATTTTGTATCAAATATGGTTATAAAAAATAATTTTGATGCCAATTCTACCTTTCTGTCTCTCTCTGTCTAGTCAAAAAGAGCGAACGGTTCTCTGAATATGAAGTTTTGTATTCAACAGCCACGGCCATATGGGCAAAGCTTGATTGTGGAATTGTAGAATGCTTCCCCAAGTACACTTATTGGCTCATATATTGTAATGCTCAGAATCTCTCACCATTTCCACCACCCTGCCCTATTATACTCACGCAAAGCTCAGCTGCCATCAGGGCTGTTATTTTCAGTTGCATCATAGGACTGCGGGGACTTTCCTCTGTCAGACCCCTCACTGACAGATCCAGGCAGGCGAGCATGGCACGGGCATTCGTGTCATACCACTCCTCCCTGGACAGAAAAGAGCGGGAGAATTTCCCTTTAGCATGGAATCTCCTTCTTCTACTGTCCTTTCCACTGAGATCAGCAGCAATCACTGTCCATGGAGAACGAGGCCCTCCAACTCTCCTTCCAACGGCTCTCTGTGCCAATCTCCAGTCCTATTTTTTCTCCACCACCTTTCACAGCTCCATGCAGGACAACTGCCTCCTGTTGGCTTTTGTTAACAGTCTCCAAATAACAAGGAAGAACACCCCAAAGTTCAGCACAAGAGAGATTTTTCAGTCTGCTATTTTGAATTTTTGGATAAGATGATCTCCCTTTTCAGTTCCTTGTGGTTAAGAAGAAAGTTCTCAAAACATACTTGAGGTGACTTTTGAACATTAGCTTAAAGGTGCAGGGACTTTCTCTCTGGGGAACTTCTGTGTTAACAATCAGGATTGCCTGTTTGTTGCCTCTATTCATGCTATACATCTGTGAATCAAGTAAGTAAATAAAATGCGTATATTTGTAAATACAGCAAATATTACAAAGATACCATGTCTCCAGTGCTGTCTTATCCAAAGGAAACTAAGACCAGCAGTGCTGCCTTTGGATATGATAGCATCTTGGGGAAGTCAGAGGCAGCAACAGTGTGATACGAAACTTAACACCTGCTGTCTGAATCATCACTTTCTAACTTCCTAAGTTGCAAAGATACGTAAAAAAAGTTTCACACATTATAGTGGGAGAAGAAGTGTGAGTGACACTTCCTTGTTAACATACGATGGTTTGTTATATGTAAAACCACTCAAAACCTTTTCATCTTAATGTGGGATGGTGGGTTGGATTCCACGAATCTGTACTACTAATAGTTCCCTCTGGTGCAGGCAGGCTTCCACAAATGCAGGAGCACCTTTTCCCAGAGGAAACACTATCAGCCACATAATGTATCCACAGGATCCAGTCCAGTATATCTGAAATTTACTCTTCATGCCAATCCTTTTTTACCCAGAACCCAGCTGAATGCTTTTCTGGAGTTTGGCTGTTTGTTAGAAGGGTTTTTTCCCCCAGACTGTTGATTCCCTGCTCACTCCAGCTTGCTTTTCTCTCCTTATCTACTGCTTTTGATAAATTGCTGCTGGCGTTGAGACCGTGTTTTCATTTTCGGCTATGCCAATAATTGTATTACTGTTCCTTAGTGCAATTTTAGACAGCTGTTTTAACCACTACATGAACTTAGATGTTATTTTTAATTCATTATATCATATTATTGTTAGAAGCCCCCTCTTGAGAAAGCTGTATATAAATATTTTGGATATATAAAGAAAGAAAGAAAGCGAGCCAGCATGGGCTGGATTAGCATTTAGAGTGATGGACTAGGATTTGGGAGGGCCAGGTTCAAGTTTGCATTCTATCATGGAAGCTTGCTGGGTGATTCTATGAGCCACTTTCTCTACCAGTCCAACCTATCTCACCGAGAGTTACTTTGAGGATAAAATGGAGGAGGACAGAATGATGTCGTAAAGCCACTTGGGGCGATAAGTGAAATGCTCAAATAAATGAAATATTCCCTCGATCTCTTAGTTCGATTGTACCTTAGGCATCCATGCTGTTTGGGGTCCAGGCTACCCTCAGTGTTAAAGCATAACTTCCCTCTGCTACCCATACTCTGCCCCTGCCAAGACTCACCCTTCTTTTGCCTGTCCCACATCTTCCTCAATAGGGACTGCAAGGAGAGGGCGGACCTTGAACTGCTGGAGCCGGTGCAGGGTGCCTTTGATCTCTTCAGGGGTTTCACCAGCCACAAATTGTCCATAAAGCGTCAGACGGAGCAGAGAGTCCCAGAGTCGGCGGCCCAGAACCCGTCGGGAGATTGAAAGGAGCTTAGAGGAGGAGAGGGAAATACAGGTGTTAGGGGGGGTTACCCACCCCATAACTTGCCCAAAGCCATCACATCATAGAACCAGGGAGGTTCTCTCTTGGGACAAGATGCAGGTTACAGATGGTAATGAAAAAGGAATCAGTTGGACAGTTGGCAGGTCAGATTTGGGGAGATCCTCATCTCACCGTGGGTGCTTTCTGAACCAGCCGTGGGGAGGAGCAGAGCATGAACACCAGCAGTCCACGAGTGATCTCCCAGGTGGTCTTGTGCTGAAAAACCTTCCTGTCATCCAGATTGAGTGGAGGACCGGGAAACGTGGATTTCTGTGCAGTAGATTGGGGGCTCCAGAGGACTGCCACCCCACGAGGCAAGCAACGAGCCCTGCATCTCAGCATACCGTCAGCTCAGACTGAAGGTCACAGTACTACCCCTTGGAATGCAACACCTGGTGCCTGTCCCACAGTGTTTGGGGCAAACAGGCAACACAGAGACAAACTGGTTGCTGGCTCAGCAGACGAACCAGGGGGGAGAGCAGTTTAGTGGGGCAGAAAAATTGCTGAGGAGGAAAAGTCACTGATTAACAACACCAAGACTGGCTCCCTATACCTCATTTGCTTTGCCGTAGCAGATTGAAGTCCTTTTAGAGAACTATTTCCCCCCTTCCCCGATTCTCAGCACTACACACTACCCTTCATAGGATTCCATACTTGTGACGTTTGCATAGTCTTTTAAACTATCAAGTACTGGAATTTTGGTGCCTATGAAACCAATTGCTGGGTGCCTTTTCTGTAACGTCTTAGCTGCTGCTAACTAGCTTTCCTGTAAGTGGGTTATGGTGACCCAAGAAACACGTTTTTTGGCAATGGAAAAGTCCCTAACTGGTTTGAGGAGTGCTAAACAAGACTTGACATCCAGAGGAAAACACTGATTAGAAAGATTGCCCACATTGGAATGGAACTGGCTCCCATATAAAGAGATCAGAGAATTTCAGCCAATGGGAACATTGCTTATGTATTAGATCTATATGTCATTTTCTGCAAAAGGAGGCAGGGAAGTTCCATCATGATGATGGACACACCTTCTGTTAATGTAAGTTTAGACAGAATTCAACCTCCATGTTTTAAGGGCATGGTTAAGATATGAAGGTAGGGTGAACAGGATTAGTGGGTAGAACTTTGAGGGGTGACCCAGTTATAATTTGGTGATATTCAGTTTTGTCAATGGCAAGTGGGGTGTGTGGGAGGGGTTGCACCTCTTGTATAAAAGAGGGGTCACACATTAGGAGAAGCTCTTGCCTCTCACCTGTCAATTTTGTTCACATTTGCTTCTGTGTGTCTCCTGAGGGTGATCTAGATTTCTATCAAAACCATACAGCCTGGCACCTCCGAGGGAGAATGGCCCAACTTGTTTTGTTTAGTCTTGAAAACTGGTTAAGATCACCGAATAGTTTAGGTCTTACATGTCTTGAGACAGTGTGGTGCAATGGTTAGTGTCACACTAGGATCTGGGAGACCCAGGTTTGAATCCTTGCTCTGCCATAGAAGCTTGCTGGGTGACCTTGGGCCAGTCATACACACTCCCAGGCTAACCTACCTCACAGGGTTGTGGTGGTCATAAAATGCAGAATGATGTAAACCGGTTTGGGTTCCCATAGGGAAGAAAGGCAGGGTATAAATGAAGTAAATAATACTATTGCCTAACCACGAATCCAAACATCATAGTGTTGCCAGCCTCCAGGTGAGGCCTGGAGATCATCAGGAATTACAACTGATCTCTAGACTACAGAGATTAGTTCCCTGCTTTGGAGGGTGGGCTCTATGGCATTATGCCCCAACTGAGCTCTCTCCCCTCCGCAAACCCCACCCACCCCAGGCTCCACCACCAAATCTCCAGGAATTTCTCAACCCAAAGCTGGCAAATCCTATTCATAAGGCAATTTCATCCCTCTGAGTCTGAAGAACCACCTAGCTAGTTCCCTGTTTCATAAACTGCAATGGATCTCTTAAGACCATAAGCCTCTGAAATTGTTCTACAAAGGGAAAGCTATGGGTTGGAATGAAACTAGCTGTTTTGGCAGGTGCAAGGAGCATGATTCCCCCGCCCTGCTCCTGTCCACTCAATGGCAGCCCAAAATGCCCCCTGAAATCCATTTCTACAAGGAAAATTGCACTCTTGTGCCCATGGAAATGCCTAGTTGGATCCAAGCCCATTATCTAAAATGTTGTGAATTGTTTTTAACTTGCTCCCCACTTACTTTTTAATTCACATCCCATACTGCAGTTCACACAAGGGACTCAATGCACAGGTACATAATGAACAAATTAAAAACAATCTGAAACGTTCCATTGCAGGTCCCCAGTTGCTTTATCAAACCCAATTTGCTATTACAGATAAATAACAAAACTGAAAACTAAGAGCAAAGTAGACCCTGATGGAGGATTCAGCAAAGACTGAAAAACAGCTGATCTGATCATCGCACTGTATAATGATAAAACTTGTAAAAAAAAAAATCTGAGCCTCTCTGAAAAGGTCATTTTCACCACTTCTGGGAAAGGGAAGTTATCTGTTTAAAAAGAAAGCAAAACATTTGACATTCATGTTTTGACATGCATTGCAGGAAGTAATGGCTCTCTACCAGCATGTGAACATGGACAAGTTTTGGAAATGTCTAGTCTAATAGTGGAGAGTCAGTGCTCTCTCCTGCTCCTTATGGACGATATACTTCTGCAATACAGGCAAACCGTGCAAAGTTTGGCCTTGGATGGATCTCTGCTCACTCTCTCCAACATTTCCAACATCCTCCCCTCTTTGGGAACCGGTATTAAAAGCTGATGGTTGCTGATATGGGCTCAAGCAGATGACCCCATTTCTTTGTCCTGACATAGTATTGCCTGTCTTCCATTGTGTACCCAAGAACTACACATAGAGTCTCCTTTCAAACCAATTTTTTATTCTGTGTGTTTAAAACCTGGCAATCTGAAGAAGACCCCCCACCCCCCCAGCTTCTCCCATGAGAAAGTTCTGTGGTGACAGTCCAAGAATTAGTAGTTACTCTGGCGTTCCTGTTGTCGGTACCCTCCGCGACGCAGGTAACCTCCTTCGTTCTTACGATAGCCATCTTTTTGATCTGTAGGACAGAGATGAGAAACATGAACAGGAAATTCAAAAAGAGTCCAGTAGCACCTTTAAGACTAACCAATTTTATTGTAGCATAAGCTTTCGAGAATCAAGTTCTCTTCGTCAGATGCCTGATACAGATACTGGCCGCCTCTCTTCTCTCTCCTGCTCTTCTGTATTTGGCCAGTATCTGTATCAGGCATCTGACGAAGAGAACTTGATTCTCGAAAGCTTATGCTACAATAAAATTGGTTAGTCTTAAAGGTGCTACTGGACTCTTTTTGATTTTGCTACCACAGACTAACACGGCTAACTCCTCTGCATCTATGAACAGGAAATGAAGCTGGTGAAAGACACCCTGGAAAACCTCTCAGAAAATGGTTGACTTAGAAACACTGTGGCATTTTTCAGGTTGGGGAGATCTGAGAAAGGAAATGGCATTTCACTTTTAATGACCTACATAGAGGGAGAAGATTTGGAATCAAAGACAGCTGGACCCTGCAACAAGGCAAGGAAAACATAGTTATCTTCCAACAACCAGACGCTACATTCAATCAATGGCATGGATCCCATCTAGATTTCCAAGCTTGGGGTGGGGGGGGGTCACCAATTTTGCTCTGTTGCAGCAGCACAAAAACACCCTGAAATTCTGTTGGGGGACTGGAGAAGCAGGGATCAAGGGACTGGCAAAAATTGTCCCCTTTCCTTGCACCTGCAGAAATCTAGGCAGGATCCAAGAAATTGGAAATTGCTTAAATACTGTCAGGTGTTTCTTCACAACCACAAAGGCTTGACTTTGTCTGAAATGGGAGCATAGACTTTTAAAAAAAACAAATGAGGATTCCACTGAAACACTGGAAATATCTGCCACTCCACTTAGCCAGAGGAATAACTGAATGAGTGGGGAGAAACAGAGGCAGAAACTGTTAGGACAAGAGAGTTGCCTATTTGCTCCACTCACCCCGGAAATAGCCGCCATAGGTGCCTTGTTTCTGGTCAAAGACCCTCTCATTGTTCTCCACGAGGCTGCCCAACTTCTCAGCCAGCTGCAGTGCCAGGTTCTGCTGGGATGTGGGTTCCGTTCGGTGCATCACAACTGTCTGGGTGGGCTGGTCCAGGGAGGCCTTGGGGAAGGGGCGGGGGGAAGGAGGTCAGAGTTGGGGAGGTTTGGATCAATTCAGAAAGGGAAGCTCTACTATGAGCTTTCAAACACTCTTAAAGCCCTTTGATCTCACTCTGTTGCTTCCCTTTTCTTTCAAGAATGTCCAATGAAAGTTCTTCTGTAGCCTTCTTGAAGTTGCTTCAGGAACTTGCCTTTGATTCGGGAAGTGCTTCAAGCAGATTTGTGCAGGAGGGCCACATTTCTCCTGGCCTGTCCCACTCCCCTTTTATTGCCATCTGGTATCCTGCCTGCCAGCCCCACCCACCCCTGCATCTTCCCAGCACTTCCATGCAGCAGATCTCACCATCAGCTCCTCGTTGATGATCATCTTGCTGATGATGCTGTGCACAGTCGGTAAGTCCAGCTCAAACATATCGGACAGGATTTCCATGCTGAAGAGGAGATGAAGGTGTGCAGGAGAGGAAGCAGAGATCGTGGCTCAGTTACTGGAGGAGGGGGACAGCAGCTTGCAAAGCAGAAGGCTCTGATAACGGGACGTGGGCCCTTGCAGAACTTAGCACTTGTGTACCAAATGAAAAAAGTGCACCCAAGTACAAGGGAAGGATTTTTTGGGTGGGTCACATTGACTGGAAGGAGAGGCTGAATCCAGGGAGTCCCCCCACCTCTCCTGGCTGGGTACTCCCAGCCACTGATGCCATATGCACTCTAAGCAAGAGGACTCCATGCTGAAGGAGGCAGCAGTTCAAGAGAAGCCTACCCACTCCAGCCCCATCTCAGTACCTGATGGAATCATAGACGCTGCTGTAAGTGAAGAGGTAGGTTCGAAGAGACTCCTCTTGGATCTTCCTGTAGGGGGAGCCAGAGAAACAGCCAGAAGAGCTTAGAAAGAGGAATCTCTAAAAGGACAAACTACGCACAATGAAGATCTTCCTCACTGATCTAACATTTATGGGCAAATGCACAGATGGGAAGGGACTGAGCTTAACCCTGTCAACTTAGTTTAATTTCCGTTATTAACCACCCTGTAAAAGAAAAAAAAATAATAAACCTGCTTTTCTCCACTTCCCCAATGATCCAAACTGGTACTGTGCAGAGGTGCAAGCAAGCTCTGAAACGTGGAAAGAACCACCATCATGGGCCTCCCAGCACCTTGGCTAGCTGGACCCAAAAACCATTTGTCTTCAACTAAACCCAACGCACATGACCTGGTCTAACCTGGGTTTCATGAGCAGATGAACTAGTTTTTTTTTTTTTTAAGTCAATGCTGGAGAGGAGGGTCCTGCCCCCAACCTGGTGGAACTGTCTGTACACACTTGAGCCTGCCAAGATCTTTTATTCTGGTGGGCCTGCAAGACGGAGATGTTCCACCACGCATATGACTGAGGTCGGCCTTATATCCATCCAATAAGCCTCCCCAATGCTCTCCTATTGGGGAGGGGCTATATAGACATTTCATCTCCCCCACATGAGAAGTCAGTGTGACCTGAACAGATTACCACTCCGCCTCCCCCTGTGCACTTCGGCAGAGGTGGATGGAATGGCTGCTACCTTTGGTACCTGTATTTTACATTTGTATCATGATTTGGTTTTTATTGTGTTTTAAAATGTATTTATACCCTGTTGTAACCTGCCCTGAGCCCGCCTGCGGGGAGGGCGGCTAGAAGTTAAATAAACAAATAAAGAAAAGGATGCAGTTTTCATATTTAATGCTAATGCAATTGCTACAGCATTTTAACCAGTATGGCCTCCTCCAAAAAGCCTGGGAGTTGCCATATGGTGCAAATGCAAAATAATTCTCTGACTGAGACTGAGGGTCAAGCTAAACAATGCAGGTTTTTAAAGAGTTAAGTCTGGGTTCCCTGCAGCCACACAGCAGCTTTAGGGAATGGTTGTTAAAAAAAATAAAGGTGGGCCCAAACAGCCTCAGAATGCCACCACAGGGGAAGGAAGAGCTCCTGCCTCCCCCCCCCCTCAAGCCGTTCGCCTGTGTCAAAACAGCACCACGGGTGAGGGGATTTCCTCGTTTTCACTGCTCCACGTGCAGAGAATGCTCCACACAGACCAGCAAAAACAGATACATCCCCCCCCCCTCCTATTTTGGAAGAAGGCGTGTGGGGGAGCATTCCTCCCCCCCTTGTGCCATTCTGTCGCTTTCTGGGCTCTCCTGTATTTTTTAACAGCCATTCCCACAGCTGCTGTGTGGCTGCAGGGAATCCGAGTTGGGTCTGGGGAACCTAGACCAAACTCTTTAAAAAACTGCACATTTAGCTTGACTCTCGCATACATAGAACTAAGATTCCCAGAGTTCTCTAGGGGAAAGTGATGACTGCAGTCCCCAAAATGGAAGTAAAAGAATACATTTAAGAACAACCACATAAACTGACCCGTATAGCAGGCTGGTATTAAAGCGGGTCCTGGGTCTGAAAGGAAGAATCAGTAAAGGGCTGAACTACTCTTTCCTGTTGCAAGCCACAGTCCCCAAGCTCCTGTGCATGAACGAGGTGTAATCCGCTCTTGGTATAATCCACTCACTTCTGCTCCCTTCTCTCCGTCTCAAATACTCCCCTCTGTAAAGCCTGCCCACCCTCTCATCCCCCCTTCTTCCTCTGACTGTTCTCCTTGCTTCTGCATAATCCACAGCTTCACATTTAAAAGAAAAAGGCTGGATTTTCTCATACTCTCCCCTGCCTTCCGCCCACTCCGAATTCCCACTCCAAACTGACCGGATAAGCATGCTGCGCACTTTGTCAGCCTCCGGGAAGAGGTCCCAGACCTTCCCGTTCATTTTCTCATTGACGATGAAACGGTGGCACGTCTTCCAGTCTCCCATCTTCATTGCCTTGGAAGCAGCCACCACATGCTCCCTCATTGACTCTGGGGGACCTGGAATATAAAGGAGTTGAAGGACCTTAGATTACCAAATCAAGCATGAAGGAAATCCCTGCCGACAGTTACCTTGTCCACTCAGAAGCAGCAACAGCCAGAAAAGCCATTTTCTCAGAAAAAATGGCTGACTCGGGTACCCAGGAACCCACTCACCAAGAAGCGGCTGGCGCTCGCCCACACGCAGCTGGTGGTGGAACTGCTTGCTGATCATGCGCCGCCGAGCATCGAACTCATGGGCAGCCATGTAGGGGATCTCGAGCAGCATGGCTGACACCAGGTAGACGCACTCTAGAAGCTCCAGGTTGATGTGCATGTGGAAGGGAACCTGCCGGCGCTTCTCGATCTTCTCTTGCTCTTGGTTGCGCTCCTGCATGCTGCGCATCAGCAGGCCCTGCCCCAGCAGCTCCTTGGCCCGCCCGCTCGACTGGATGTCCAGCAGGGCATTGTGGGCATCCTTAATCATTCCCTGGCGGAAGGCGCAGATGCCCAGCTGCACCATTGTCCTGTTATACAGAATCTGCAATAGTAAAGAGAGGAGTTACAGAGGTCATGACCTTCAGTGCTTACTAATTATGGCTGCCTTCTGCCTGTATAGGCCATGACCAACAGCCCACCCTGCTTCCTGTGGCTGTTTTCATAGAGAAGAAGGCACAGAAATGAGGGCAAAGAACTAGTCCTATGTCACAGACTATTTGACCTTCTTCAGCCTTTACACTTTCCCAGCCAGTCTACCCTACCTCCTTGTTCCCCAAGCCTGTTTTTTTCCCCAAGAGAACAATGGCAGAGCCCAGTGTGAAACTAGGAAAGGAATCGCGTCCGAGAAGGGTGGCTCAGGCTACTGGATATGTACATAGCATGAAGACAGGAAGATCACCAGTTTGTTTAGATATTTATACTCAGCTTTTCTTCCCAATAGGGACTCCCAAAGCAGCTTCACACATTGTTTCCCTCCTCTATTTACCATTATCATTAATAATAATGAGGAGGAGGAGGTCACCTAGCTGGCTTCAAGTGGAGGAGTGGGGAATCAAACCCGGATCTCCAGCTTAGAGTCCCGTGCTCTTAACCACTACACCAAACTGGCTCTCTTGTAACAACCACCCTGTGAAGTAGGTCAGGCTAAGAGTGAATTAGTGATCCAAGGTCACCCAAAGAGCTTCTATAGCAGAGTGGGGATTGGAAACTGGGTCTTCAAAGATGCTCTAGCCACTAAACCACACTGGATCTCTGTGCAGTAACAGGTTCTGCTCCATTCCAAGCCTAGCACCATCATTTATCCAAGTGAAACAGCTAGCTTCTTGGGAGAGGTGGCCACTTTAGGCCAGTCACTCACTGCCCTTGGAGGACTGGCTATACCTAATCTCTCCCTCTACTCCCAAAATCCTTCTTGCCCTATTTTTGTTCTCTAACCTGTACTGGAGGGTCTGCATGCTGAATATTGTCCTGCAGGTGGCTCATGAGCATCAGATCACGGGCCTGGTACCAGCGATCATGCAGGGCGTGGTGGTAAATGTGGCACAGGATGGCACAGGTACGAATCCGGTCTGTCCGGTCCTTGGCATAGATGAACTTGCAGAGGCGCTCCATTAAGACTGCAGAATCCTCAGCTTCGTTTTCAGCCTGGTCCTGTTCTGACTACAAGCAAAAAGATAACCATGACTGTAAAATAACCAAGGGACGAGCCCCTATTCTGCATTCCACTGGAAAAATCACCTGTGAATATTCCCTGCCACAATTCCCAACCTACATCTACCCTAGGAATGGAAGCTAACTTCAAATCTATTTTTTTTCCTCAAGGCTCCCAAATCAAGGAATTGTAGCTCAGGACGTGTGGGGGGGATGTGTGTGTTAGAGATCTTCACAAAACATTCTTGGCACCATCAACAACGTCTCACTTCTCAGGATAACCTCCGAGGAAGCTTAGTTGTGAATATGCATATGCCTGAAAACCCCTAACGTCTTTCTCCCTCCAAGCCCTTGATATCCATGCAATGCTTTATCTTCAAAACAAAAATCCCTGAAGTTTGGCCAGCTTGCAAACAACATCTCCAAGCCACAAATGTCTATTACAACTCCTGTACTACACTGGAGCTGCAGAAATCACACACCTCTTGTCAGAATACGGCAAACCTCCTCCTCCTCTCGTCTTAGGAGCTGTGCCACACACATATATACCACCCTCCCCTCTCAAAACACTGGCACGCTACAGCTGCAGACACTGACGCACTTGCTGTCCAGGTGGGGCCTGGCCACTTCCTGGGGTGAACCAACCTTGCTGTCCCCAGCTGGCCCCTGCTGCCGCTGGTGGGCCTTGTAGTCAAACTTGTAGTAAGTGTGAAGGATGCATCGGAGGTAAACACGGCAGATCTCCTCTGTGGTTCCTTTGTCCTGCAGGTAGACCTGCACACGTTCGATGATCTTGCAGACCCGGGCCTCGTCCTTCAGGTGATCCACATACTCTGGTGGAGACAGAACAGGCATTCTTACAATATTCTTACAGGCAGGGCCAGCCATTTCCAACATGCCATGTAAAACAGAACAATATTGAGTGCAGAATAATAAGAATTTCAGCTTTCGATTTTAGGGATGCTTAACCCCCTCCCCCGTTTCTAGTCCTTATGATAGCTTCATTCAAATCTGAACACGTGCAGGATGTGTCTAAACAAGGAATCTGTGTTCAAAGTGGAGGCTTCTTCAAGTAGCTGCTCCTCATTCAATTCCACCCCCCTCCCCTCTCCATACATGCCACACATTGCTCTTCGCAATACAATTTTTTAAAACCCTTCCTAATGCAGGGAAGGAGATTTTTTGGAACAAGCCAACAGACTGAAGTAATTCTTACAATGCCAAGCACATGAGCTTCCTGTACAGCAGAGTGATCTTACAGCAGCCCTCTTCTAGCTGCAGGCTTCAGTCCCACTCCCAATTCTCCCCCTGCAAGCCCCAGTTTGGGTCTCCAAGATTCCTTCCCCAACACACCCACCTTGGGAGTGGGGGTCTGTGTTCTGCATGATCTTGGTGAATTCCTCATCCATCCGCTCCACCAGTGTTAGAATGCAGCCACGTACACGGAGGGGCTACGAAAAGGAAACAGGCAAAGGAATTTAGGGGTGTCAAATGCCACTGGGCGTAGTAAACACACGGACCACTTCTGCCGCTGGCCAGAACAACAGTGGTCACAGAGAAGCACTATTATGGCAGAACAGCAAGAAAAACACAAGCACCATTAAGCAGCAATGAATCAAACTCGCATCCACAGAGCCTTTTATTAAGCCAGGGTATAACATTAGGCAAAAGGTTACGGATGAACAAATGACAGCACAGAAGCAGCTGCCTCTCTGGCCCATTATTACTAAGTAAAAATGCCTTTTCTTTATTAGGACCAAAGCAGATGTCACATCTGGCACAAGACTGATTTGTGCACAGCCAGACATGCCAGGGAACTGGACTAAGCATGTCAGGGCTGTACTTGGCTTAGGAGTGCAGTGCAGGGGGAGGATGGGTTTTAGCCCTCCTTCCTGTGCCATTTTCATGAGCTGAAATGGCCTGGGGGATTGCTATTTGCCCCACTGCAGGGGTCCATGTGTATTGCTTGTATGTTTGGGAACTTCAGTTCATACCTGGGTGTACAAAGGTCAGAGGAACCATAACCTAACTCACGCCAGACCCAACACTTTGTTTGGACCTTAGGTGACCAGTTCTACCCTGGGTGGAACCCATCCCTCCCTCTTTTGGTTGTTCAGTAGCAGAACAAACATCTTTAAATGTTGCCTGTGCTCAAACATAATGCTGCAGGTCATAAAGTGTTTATTTGAAGTCTGCTGTCTATGATACTATATGCAAATACACACACATGCACGCTCCTGCCCTCTTATTTTTGGCTAGCTCATCTACACCAACATCCTTATGCACTGCCTCCAGCTCAATCCACACTGTCCTGATGACAAAGGAGGAGCTACATACAATCATAACAGTTGCTAGAGAACCATAACAGTTTAGCCAATATTCCAGGGCTGGTTTCTGACAGTAAAAGGCAGTAGGAGAGAGCAGGGCCCTTTCCAGGACTCTTTTGGCATTTGAGAGAGGACTTATTAGCCTAGGCCCAGAAGCACCCATGTGACACTAACCTGTTCATTGTTGGACAAGTTCTCCGAGTCTTCTGCAATATTCTCACCAATGAAGATGTTGGGATGTGCGAAGAGGATATCCATAAGCTCGTTGATGCAGTCAAGGCATTTCTGCCACATTTCTGGCTACATGACAAGCAGGGCAAAAAAGCCACTCAGCATTTCAGGACAGTAGCCACAGCTTCACAAGGCCACATGTCCCAAGGGAAAGGGATTGAGCTTCATGCTGGAGATCTATCCCCACTCCTGCCCCCATACCTTCATGTAAGTTGCCAGGTTGGGGTTGTAATCATACAAGGAAGCAACAATGTTGAACTTGATTTTTACATCAATGGCAATTCCCAGGTTGTTCTCCGCTGCAATTCCAACCAGCAGCTGCAGAAGTTCAATCTGTGCTGCCCTGAGAGGGAGAAAGGGTTGGATCAGCATGTATTTGTATAGATGGAGGAAAAATTACTCAATGATAATGCCCAAAGATAGCACAGCACTCACTGGCCTATGCTAAAGCCTTGAACTCTAATGAACACTGAGTTAGATCTAGTGATCCACCTGTGCAAGAATCATGGATATTTCCTGCATTATTTCCTCCCAGAAACTCCTTCCACCCTGGGAAAGTTGATTCCCAGGACTGCTGAATGCTTGTGGAGCTGCAGCAAAGAAGGAGAAGGGGCAGAAAAATAACCCCCACTGGAGAGAAGCAAGGAGGTGATTCTGCTCCCTCCTCACTGCAGCCCCTGTCAGCTGTAACTATGGCTGGTATCAACAATAGGTGGCACTGGGCACTTGCCATGGTCTAGGGACAGCTGAAGGGCCCACCAGCTCTCCATGCAACTGTAATTCCTATTAATGCACACCTAGGGGGACTACCCTCTCCCATTGACATCAATAGCAAGACTCTCCTATGTGATTTCCAGACATGGATTTTATAAGTCTATGAAGCAAGAGGCTGTGCATAGAAGCAGCACCCTTTGCCTTTGGAGATGCCTCTCAAAATCTCAGCTCTTCTGAGGCTGGCTGTGGTTACGGAAAGGAGTTTGCACATTCACAAGGGTTTCAGCTACTTCCTTCAGGTCTAAAAGCAAAACTGAGAGTTGAAGGGACCCACGTGTAGTCTCCTGCCCACAAAAACTAGGGGCCAGCTCTGCTTCTGGCAGCCTAGTCCCAGTATCACAAGGAAACATGACAGGTGAACTAAAGGATGGCATCAGCCAAGGGGCAATTTGGCAGTCTGGAAAAGTCAAGGGAGACAACACCCTTCTTGTACAAAATATTCTCCCCCCGTCCTAGTCTCACCTATCGGTGCCTTTCTTCCCCCGGGCTTGGAGGATCTCATTGAGCTTCTTCACCACCACTGCATGGTTGATCTCTGTGCCTTTGGCAAACATCTTGGGCTTCTCCTGCAGCAAGAAAAAAAGGCAGATGATGAGCAGCGATGAAAACGAAGAGGCAGCGGCAGTCCTCTGTTTCATGCTGCATCTCACTGCCAGTCCCTTGGCTGCCTGGAGGGGGCAGCAGCAGTGCCTTACCTTAACCAGTGGGACACCTCCCTTGACCTTCTCCCACTCGCCACTCTCATTGTCATCCTCATCACCTTCGTATCTCCTAGATTTGTGGTCTTGCTTCTTCTTAGCCTTCTCCTCACGTTTCTTCTCCAGAACCCTCTTATCCTCTTCAGTTCCAGTTCTGTTAGGAGAATCGAGGATGGGTTAAAGTAAGCTTGTTCTTTTTAACCTACGAAGTCTGAAGGTCCAAACTAGACCATGTGGCTTGCCAGAAGCTGGGTTTCCCACTTCCCTAAGTGCACATGCAGCGCCCTAACGGTGCAACTAACTTCTCCCAAGCTGTTTCTGGTATAGCAGACAGTGAGGAGTGGGGTGAGGAAGTGAAGCCTGCTCCTCACTCCATGACACAATCCTGAATTGGGCCTCCGGGCATGCGGGAACCGAGTTTCTAGTAGCTGCCTATCTGTGACACGCCTGGCAAAACTGGACCTCGGCTGCCAGTGAAATCTAGAAACAGCGACTTGCCTCTTACAAACTGAGCCATGCACTAATAAATCCAACCTAAAAATCAAATCATAACCATATAAGCCATATAAACCAAATTCCCACAGATGCACCAAGTAATGGAGCATTACCAATCCACCTAAGCTGGGCAAGATCATCTGAGTATTTACTTAACAAAACTAGTTTCTAAACATGGGTTAAATATGCCAAGTCTCCAGGGAATGCTCAAAATAAAGCCAAAATCCAAGGTGCCACCTTAGCCAACTTGCACAGCTCAGTTTTCCTAGATGAAAATTGCACCCAGCAGACTCTGGCCCTGGAGATTTCCATATTTCCACGGTTATCTAGGCCTAAAAAGTGTCCTTGCCTCCCAGGAGACTGTTAAGCAACAGGCGCAGATGTCATTTGCTATAGAAACAAGGCCCAAATAGTTGGCTAGGTCCTTTGACAATGTCAGTTATTCAGTCCAGGGACCAACACAACTCAAGAGCTTTGTTTTCAGATTAGAAGTGGTACATTCTGACCAGAGATCACTTCACTGCTGAAGGCCCTTGCCGCCCATTATTTAATAGAGATAATGCTGCTCCTTAAGTCTTGCGTACATGCCCAGATACAGACACTCAACTATGTCTCCCACCATGCCCAATATAACCATCCCTCTTACTTTTTAAGGAACTTGAAGGCCAACGAGGTATATTTGCCTTCATCCTCATCTGACTCAGAGTCAGATTCAGAATCCGATGAACCCCAGTCCTCATCATCATCAGAATCCTCCTCCTCCTCATCTTCATCCTGCCAGAGGAAAAGTAGAAAGGGAGAAAGATGATCAACCAGCAAACCCTGTCAAAGATTCCTATGCATATGCAGTGCAGGGGTGGGGAGGCAAGGAGTGAGTAGTGAAAAGCAACAACCAACTGGGGAAAGGGCTTTATCACTGCCAAGCCTCCAGGAAACCCATCTCTGTTTCCAAGGTCTGTGTAAAGGTTTTCACCCCCCACCCTCTCTCTCCCCCCCTTAACCCCACACCTGATCTCTACAATCCAGTGAGCTGCCCCAGATTCCTTCTGCAGGACAGATGTGGGTGGGGGTGGCCCTGGAGCAGCTGTTTCACAGCTCTCACCTCCATCTTTTTGAGGAATTTGCCACGTCCTTCGCCAGCGCCTTCCTTCTTCTTCAGGAAGGCAGCTGCGCCCATCCCATCATCATCATCTTCATCCATAGAGGAAGATCCTGAAAATAAAATAAGCAGGGAAAAGGAAAAAAATTGTCTGGTGCCAAGTTCTGGAAGTCCTGATGGGCTGTTTGGTCCTAAAGAGCCACCATGGTTGAACCTGGATTGGGATTTCAGTACCATGGATGGCTGTGCTTAACTCTCCCCTTCATGTGCTGTGTCCCTGATCGAAAACACCTCCTCCACTTTAGGTACAGGGCAGGGGGAAGGGGGGGGCACTCCCCTTACAGAGGCTTAAGGAAAGGTCAAGTGGCCATTCCAAATCAGGGATAAGGCGTACAACTAGTAAGCCCCCCTCTTGCCTTGGATGAATTCCACCACCTGCTCCCTTGGGCTGCTTTTTAAGGATGAACGCCCTGTGGTTCCAATCACTAAACTCCAGCATCATGTGTACCTTCCCCTGTCCTCCCCACAAAAACTCACACCCATAAAGAAACTTCACACCATGACCCACTACTCTGTCCTCACTCACCTTCTGAGTCATCGCTCTTCTTCTCATCATCTTCATCAGCAGATTGCTCAGGATTCTGGGAAATGGAGAGACTGTGTGATACAGGCTGCCTGGATAGGTTACCCTCCCTCGACACCCGTTTGTCCTTTCACAGTACAGCCTGACTCCATCAAGCTCCTGCTGCATGTAGCTTTTAACAAGGCTGACAAATCCACATCCCTGGGATTTACTGAAGACAATTCCTCCCTTTCCTCAAGGTATTTCTCAACCATCTTGCTGGAAGTCCTTTGCCTTAAAGTGTGGGGTACCTGACGGTAGGAGGTGATCTGGCTCTCATAATCCCGGTTGTACTTTCGGATCTTCTGGCGCAGGGTGCTCAGTGCCTTGGCATTGTTCTTGTTCATCTTCTTCTTGCCTTCCTTGTCCTCCCATAGCTATGAAGGATGAGAAAAGAGGGAGAAGCGATTAGAGATGACACACCAGCCATCTGCTCCACAAAGCAGTTTTTGCTCCCTCCCAAAATATGCAACGTAGGAAGATCATCTTGCTTTCTGGCTTCCCAATCAAGGCTGGATGTGAAGGGGATTTCTGTTCCATTAACAAAGTAGATGATGCCTAAAAGATTGGAATGGAGAGAGGGGCCAACCCACTCCTACGCCATTTTTCTCTGACCCCAGCTGGTATTGGAGCTGAGATCCAAGCAAGCGGGCTGGAGAAACTGAGCAAGGTGAGGTGTAAGAAAGCTTGGCCCTTTCTCTCCTGCACGTGCTCCTTGCTATGTTAAAGTAAGATCACCACACCTGCCTCTTACACAGGAATGGAACTTATGAAAACACTCATCTGCATTTCCCACATTTAGCCTACTCCCGAGGATCCAGTCACCACAAGGGTTGCCTTTTCCATATGCACTAAAAGAGCTGCCACAATGAATGCCACTTTGCCCGCGCCCCCTTCAGATGCCCTTCCAGACTGTCAGGAGCTGCACTGCCGAACAGATCTGCAGCACTTTCCCTTTAATACGCCTCCTCATTTTATCTCCACGTGACAGGAAGCAGGAGGCATGCAGTAAAAAAAAAAGGAAACAAGAGACCTGAGCATTTCCAACCCAACTTTTTGGGTCTTGGCAAACCCCGAGTCCTATCCTAAGGCTCCACCTCTGCCATTCAAACCCCTCCTACATCAGGGCCATGACAAAGACGCTAGGAATGTTCCACTCTCTTTTTTCTCCACAACTGTAGCTAGAAAAAGAAAACCCCAACCCCTTAGCACTACCCTTGGTCATCGGAAATGACAAAACAGTGTGGGGTAAAGGTTAAAAGACTGGACTAGGGAAACTAGGCACAGAACATCATGAAACCTCTCTGGGTAACATTAGGCAGGCATTTTCTTTCTTTCTCTCAGCCTGACCTAGGGAGAGCCACAAGCCCTCAGAGGAAGACTAAAATAAAAACATGAGACAGTCACCCTCCCTAAGCAGGCGCAAGAACTCTCAGAGACAGCCTCCACAGATCCATAACTACTGCCTCCTCGACATCAATACCTCATTGAGGTAGTCCTCAAGATCTGCCAGGATGCGGATGTAGAACCGGGGCACCCCTTCTTTGTCCACAATGCTCTTGGCCTTCCCATATGCCTTGCCCAACAACTCAAACTCCTCCAGGCATTTCGTGACATCCCGGATCTTCATGGCATTTCGGATGGTTTTGATCAAGTTGGTCAGCTCTTCAAACCTGCAAAAATTTGGAGGGAAGTGGGAGAAGAAGAACAGTTACATCTCTGGGGATCCCGCCTGGGTGACTTAGAAGGGGCTGCTGCAGCTGTTATGCCTGATGGAAAATGTCACACAAGACCCTCTGTGAGAATGGGGAATATCCTGGACATTTGAAGGTATTGTTGGGCCCAGCCCTCCAGAAGCCAAGCATCCCACTTCTCACCAAGATCAGCAACACATCACCTCTTGTCTTTTGCGCTGCGCACCACTCTCTTTGTATCTTCTTCATCTTCACTCAGAATTAGAGGCCTATGAGAAAGAGAGAGATGAGATGGAACCCTTGCACTTTAGAACCAAACCTAGCCCTAAGTTGTGAGCCAACAGTAATACGTGCCTAAATAAAAGAGGAGTCTCAGTAGACCATAGGTCTAACAAGTATGGGAAAAAACGAGGTGGGAGACTAGAAATTCAGGACACACAGCCTGAATCCAAACAGACACAGAATTATCTAGAACTCAACTTGGCTTGCCAATATTTGCTGAATATTCTTTATCTAACTCACATTTTTATTAAGATATTTACACTGCTTTTTGCTTTACTTGGCTCAGCAAACTCCATGAAGAACTCACCCATAAGAACTGGTCAAAAAGAGCCAACAGAAATAAAAAGGAACCCCAGTACACTGTTGGTCTACTGACCACAAATGTCCACTAAATAAAGGCATTTTAAGTTAAGCTCTGAAATCTAGTAGGAACACACCAGGATAGAGATCTCTTGGGAGGGCTACAATCTCAGAACTACCACCAAAAAGACCCTGCCCTCCCTAAACCACCTCTGGCAGAACAGCAAACACAGAAAAGTGCTCTCAGTGGTGACCTAGACTGGCATGAGCCATCCTGGTGTAATGGTTGGAGTGCCGGACTAGGATCTGGGAGACCCAAGTTCAAATCACAACTCTGTCTTGGAAGCTTGCTGGATGACCTTGGGCCAGAGCATATCCTATCTCACAGGGCTGTTGTGAGGATTCAATAAATGCCTAATAGGCCCAAGACCAAAACTGACCCCCTGAGAAGTCCTGAACAACTTGCCAGTTGCTAATCCATCCTTCTACCTACTTTACTTCCCCAAAAGGGGCATATCAGGAAGGGAGGGGGTAGGAAATTAGAAATGAAATGAGGCTGCAAGCCTACAGGACTCCCACAACACTAGCGTCCTAACTAGGCAAAGTACATGCCATAAAACTGACATGCCTTCTGTCTTTCTGGAGAGCCTTAATGATGATTGTTAGAAAAGAAGCAGCGATTAGTAAAGGAATAATATGGATGGAACAAAAGATGGTCATATGGCAGCAAAGAAAGAACAAGCAAGGCACTGCTGTGATGATTCAGAAAAATCTTTGCTGAAAAAGTGGAACTTAAGGGGAAAAGAGAAAAAGAAACTTAGGCAGAACAGCTCCCCCCCCCGAAACCCTGTGTTAGGAGACAACATCAGGGAAAGGCCTTGGCCTCTATGCCCTGTTATGGTCATCCAGAGCAACTGGTTGGCCACTGTGAGAGACCGGATGCTGGACTGGATGGTCTGACCCAGCAGGGCTTATGTTCTTACAGAAGCTGCCAAACAGACACAAACAAGGGGCTTAAGGAGCAACAAGGTATGTATGCGGGAGGAAGATGGGGCAATTGAAAGGGGTATGGGCTGGGTGCTGTGAATTAAACTCACTCTGTTGCTACTTTCAAGTCTTCAGGGCCCCCAAACACTCTCTCAACTCCACATCTCTTGCTACCTAACTGAAGTCACTTCTTAATGGCTCACTGACCCAGTATCCCCCCCCCCACTTTACCCTGCGCCCACCACACTTACTGTTTTCCAAAGTTGCCTCCGACAGGCTTGGCCACCTGCTCATCCCCAGAAAGCGACGACTCCGACTCGCTGTCTGAGCCCGTAGTAAAGAAACGCGACATGGCAGCAGCGGCTCTGGGTCAGTGACCCCCTCCCCAATCCTAAACAGGGCTAAAATTTAAAGGGTCACTAGTTCAATTATTTTATTTTAAAAAAGAACTTGTTGATGTCCCATTTATTTTAAGCTGGCATTTCTGTATTATTGTTTTATATACTTTCTGAACAACTCTTCAGTCCTCACCTATACTGAATCATCCCCTAAGACAATATACCTGCAGAGGGATCTTCTTTGCTTCTTTACTCTTGCTCTCATCTTACTCCCTCTGCTATCTTCCCACATGCCAAATTTTGAACTGTGAGGGCTGAATCACACATTACGGAAGACACAGGTCTGAGGTCCCCACCCTGGGACCTCTGCAACAGCCATACCTGAGTTGTAGGTTCTCCACCCACTATGGCCTAAATCTTTCCCTGTGCTGCTTTCCTGATCAGCAATACTCTTGGGGGTATGCTATTTGGCCTATAAAGTAAACTCACATATACACTTGAGGATGTCTCCAACAAGCCAAACAGCATCCCTCATGGATTGTTTCTGGTCAAGAAAAAGGTACATGGGGAAAGGCTGAAGCTCCTGTTCTGAGAACCAGTTTGGCATAGTGGTTAAGAGCATGGCACTCTAACATGGAGACCCAGGTTTGAGTCCCCACTTCTCCACTTGAAGCCAGCTGGGTGACCTTGGGTCAGTCACAGCTTCTAGGAGCTCTCTTAAGCCCACCCACCTCACAGGGTGATTATTGTTGTGGGGATAATAACATACTTTGCAAACCGCTCTGAGTGGGCATGAAGTTGTCCTGAAGGGCAGTATATAAATCAAATGTTGTTATTATTATGCTATCGTTATGATCTGAATCAGGCAGTGTGTGTAGAGAAACTGAGAACCTGTAACTTGGATGTGTAGGGCTAGGAACCCTAGATCCAGCCTGTGTTTATTTTATTAATGTGTGAACCAGCAGCAAGTTCCTTGGGGATGAACCTGGCTTTTCTTGGTACTTCCTACACTACCACATAGTTACTGGTGCTAAATAGAGCAATAATTTACTAGATTGTTACAACCTGAATTCTATCTCATTTTTTACTGTTAATTGCTGACTGCTGCTATAGAGCTTGCACATAACTTTACTGTCTCAATAGCCTGTTTTCTTTCAGAGGAACTCATACATAAATCACAGAAATTATCCCATCCAGGTGCTGACCAGTCTCAAGCCCGCCATGCTCCAGCCAAGAGGTTGCAAGAAGTTGCATCATGCACCAGTCCCAACCACACCTTCGGAATGCAGCTGCTTATTACTGGACTTTGAAAGAGTATTTTAACGCTGCTGCCCAGAGCTTTATTATTACTCTTGAAACCTTACAAGTTTTAGTTCTTTTAGCCACAGAAAACTGGAAAAAACATGGCATAAAATATAAAACCAATATTAAAATAAAAACCAATACAGTCTCTCTCCCCCCTCGCCCACACCCATTCCTGCCTCCATCTTTATCGACCCCCCCCCCCCTTAACTCCCACCCTCCCGCCCTGGACCAGCAACAGCAGCCCACGCGCGCTCTCACCCGAGCCAGGCCTCGCAGACAAGCGGCTTCACGCAGCTCTCGCGACCACTACGCACGCGCTAACTTTTCTACACGTCACTTCCTAAACTGTCGCTAAAACGACGCCGTCGTGATTGGTTCTACCGGTCTAAATGCGAGGGTTCCCCCCAACCCCGAATAGGGATTTTCACAATAGAGATGGCTGCGGATTCGACGAAGTGGGCTCTGCCTAACTATTATAGCGGCTCTGTCTCCCTCTGCTGCCGTGCTGATTTTTATTCACAGAGATGATACGGTGTAGAGCGATCTCACGCACTAGGCTATTTTGGCCAGGAGTTTTAACCGGAACTGAAGTTCCGGCAGTCACTCTAGGCTGCCATGTCTATGGCTCCTGAACGGGAGACTTAGAATGACTTCGTGACTTCTGTTGATGCGGGAGAAAAGGATGATGGGAGTTGGATGATGGCCTTTGACGGTCAGGGGGAAAACGAGGAACCGTCTGAGGGCGCTTCCCTACCGTATTTCCTCGATTATCAGTGCACTACTAAACAATGTTATACCCTTCTAAGTCCATCGGCTTACACTGTATAATAACGAGTTTTAATAAGTCTGGCTGCGCCTGGTTTTATTGTTTTGTTTTCCATAATTGTTGACCGGGAGCACGGCTGGGGTGGGGGTGGGGTGGGATAGGATGACTCGTAACTCCATCGTAACTCCCCTGCACTGGCGGGCGCACAACCCCGTGACTGTCTCCCTCGCAGGATTAGAACTCCAGACAGCCACGAAGCAGTGGAATATCCCGATGCAGCCGCAGAGCCCTTTCTTGCCAGAGGGACACCCACCGGGGATACTTTTTTGTAAGAGAACTGTTAATTAATGACAATCTAATAAACAGCAAATTAGAAAATACTGAAAACTTTTAAGAAAACGTAAAAATGTTACCTTTAAAGTCAGGTCTTGAAAGCTATCTGCTGAACAGCGTGTGGAGCCACTTACAGAAATCCTAATGCATCTGGTAACCCCCATGTCCACCCCATATTTATAGGGAGAGTGGAAGGGAGGGGAAAGATGAGGCAATACAATGAAAGATGATTTACACCTAAAAGGGACGGGGTAAAAGCCGGAACAGACATTAAAGAGATGCCAGTACCACAAAAAACAGTGGGGTGTTAAAGAAACTCCAGAACAAGATTTTAAACATGAAAACTCTGAAATGGCACATGTTTATTAATGGCAGACAGCAGGGTGTTCTGCAAACTCGGAACTGAAAGTGTGCCCAGGCCATGTTTTCAGTCCCCACCCCCACCCCGCTCACAATTGTCTGGTGGTAGCCTGGGACTTAAAACATAGCCTCAGGGGTCACCTGGCTGCATGCTCTAACTAACAATCAAAAAGAGATGGCCTATTAATGTATATAATAAACCAAACAAAGGAATCCACTTTAAGGGTCGCTCCCGATAGACCAATTCAATTAGAGGGTCCAAATAAATGTGAGTGCAATAATGATGGGAAGGGTGTGTGTGTTTGAACAGTGAACAGTGGATTAGAGTGGACAAAATCAGTGATGCAAAAATTGGCGACACCTCGGTTGGAAAACTGCATGAGGTATTGGTATTTGAAGAGGGATTTGACTAAAGTGTCAGCAGGTGCTTGGAGAGATGGTTCATTATTAAATATTATTAATCATTATTAAAGGCAGACAGCAGGTTCAACCCTGCTGTCTGCCATTAATAAATGTGTGCCAGTTCAGAGTTTTCATGTCTAAAATCTTGTTCTTTAACACATCCCACTGTTATTTGTGGTACTGGCATTTCTTTAGTGCCCGTTTTGGGCTGTTTTTGGAGCATTTTGGCATGGAAAGGGTTAATAAGTGTGTGCCAGTTCAGAGTTTTCATTTCTAAAATCTTGTTCTGGAGTGTCTTTAACACATCCCACTGTTTTTTGTGGTGCTGGCATTTCTTTAATGCCCGTTCCGGCTTTTACTCTGTCCCCACTTGAAAGGAAGTTGCATTATCCCAGATATCTCAAAATGGCAAGCAAAAATCCACAGGATAAACAAACTACAACAATAGTTAAGTTGTTCTTTCAAACAGCACACATCCAGTCCAGCTCTTCATTCAGGTCTTGCAGCACCAGAGTATTTAATGTAAAAATCCAGAATGCCTCTTAAGGAGGTGGTGCAAAAATGGCTCCCATTTTATGAATACATCACTGCGAAAGAATTGCAAGCCTCCACCCAGCTATACCAAGCCATATTTGATACATAGCCCAATTCCAGAAGAAGAGAAAATCCATACAGCTACATCACTACTGGCATTCTCATATTAGTTATTACTATGATGCAACCCAATGAGAAAGAAATCTAACATAATATACTAATTCTTTACTTCAGTATATCTTTATATTGACAATTATACAACTCTTATATTGTTCTAGCTAAGTACAGTAATTCAATGTTACTGTTGTTATGAATGTTACCCTACTTTTGTATTGTTGATATTCATGCAATAAAATTTTAAAAAAAAGAGGTGGTGCAGCTGGAGATCAGATCCTGTATGTTCTCAGAGAGCCAGAACTTCAGCCGTTGTCTCAAGGCCACAAAAGGTAAGGCTCAAGGCTTAAATGAATTTGGTTTGGTTTGGTATACATATATGTTATGCCACAAACAATTTTAACATATAACAGCCCCATGTGTACAGGTGTAATTATTTTTTTAAAATTATACTAGGGGAAGATACCTATATAGGTATCCCAAAACCGATGGATTTTTAAACACATGGTTTTTAATATTTAAAATAAATTCAAAAATCTTTAATTATTCTTAACTCTTATGGATTTGTACTTTGATATTTCAACGCACATTTTTTTTTCTTTGTTCAACCTTCTGGGTTATCTGGTTTTCTCCGGGTTGAAATTGTCCCCATCCCCCCCGCCCCCGCTTTTTGTATGTTTTTATTTACTTCATTTATAATCCACCTTTCTCCTCAATGAAGAAGCAAAGCCGCTTACTTTGTTCTCTTCACCTCCCTTTTATCTTCACAACAACCCTGTGAGGTAGTTTAGGCTGAGAACACGTGACTGGCCCAAGATCACCCAGCAAGCTTTCATGGCCGAATGAGGATTCAGTCCCGGGCCTCTCGCTTTCTAGTCTGACACTAACCACAAGACCTCACTGGCTCTCTCTCTCTAGCTTTTTTAGAGCCCAAAAGGTGAAATCAGGAGATGTATGGTTATTTTCAATAAAATATTTAGCCAATGGGCCACTTACTCTGTTGGCATATTTGATACAAGGCAATTATCTAACGAGACCATCTGCTTTCCAAAGTTTATTGTTTCATTAATACAGTAATCACAATATTGTTCTCCCCTTGCCCCCTCATTGTTGAGTTCATGTGTCACCTTAAAAGCATTCCCTCATAATCACCTATAGAGCTGAACTAGTGTTTTTCCAGTTGTTATATTAAACACTTTTCTATTCCCACCCCCCACTAAACTGATGAACTAAATATGGCCTGCTCACGCAACAGTGAAATGTTTCCCTTCTGACACATGCTTAATATTGTTCCCATTCACAACTGTGTTTCTGTGTGCTGTTATTAAGCCCTCTAAATCCTGTGCAACAGGAAATAATCCCCATCCTTGCTGAAACAAAACAAATGGATAGACAAAAAAACAAAATAGCAGGAAAATAAATAAGTGTCTTTTTGGAGCTGTTCGTGACGGGGAAAATGACATGATGGGGAAGGTTTAAACCATCCTCCCGCTGCGGTCCCAATCTGAATTAGACCCATAGGTGCCTGAAAACAGAGTTTTTAAAAAATGTTGGGAGCTCCTGACTCAGAACTCCCAGCGCATGTCTAGATTGTCCCTCAGAGGCAGGAACGTGGCACGGAAAGGCATCCACTGGTCCCTCTGTGAAGTGGGCCTCAGGAGAGACAACAGAAATAGTTGTGGACAGGGATGGCCACAGCACCCGAAAGTGAGATGCCCAGCGTGTCAGCTATACACGAAACTCCCATGGCAAACTCCCGGTGCTCTGGCTGGCTCTGCACATGGGAATGAGAGAGAGAGATAATTAAAACACTAAACACTGAAGGCTGGCTCTTGTGAGCCACACACATGCTGTATAAAATCGAATGCAATCGCTGTGGGAGCTTTTCTGATCTCCTCAGGCAGGCCATTCCACAAAGTGAGAGCCACAACAGACAACGCTCAGTATAGGCAGATCTTACCCATTTTGTAGAGAATACTAGAGCCGGCACTGACTGACAGACCACCCCCAACCTCGGTGTGTTTTGTGAATATTCTTCCCAAAAGCTCACCTCTGCACTGACACAGTGGAAGGTGTTCACGTAGCTAGCTCCTCCAAGCAGCCCCTCATAGACGATTAGAATGAAAAATAAATAAATGCTGGGCAAAAACATGAAGTACACTGCTCCCAGGAAGAACACCATGTTGAGGCACTGGAATAAGAAAAGAACATTAACATCAGGAGTGGAAAGCTAGTGTAGTACAGTAGTTAGAATGGCAAGGCCAGGTTCAGTCCCTGCTCAGCCATGAACCTCATTACCTGATCTAGAGCAAAGAACTTTTACTCAGTGATATGATTCTCAGAACTGTAGTAAAAGGTTCCAAGTCTAGTCCATGGCATCTCCATCCTGGCATCTCCAATTATAGGAAACAGATGCCAGGAAAGACACTTTGCCAGAAGAAACACTCACTTTGCAGTACACACGTGCAGGCCTAGCTTATTTTGTTACATGAGGCCCCAAGAAGCATCATTCCTTCATGTCTGTCTGTCTGTCATTCATAGTCTGCCTTTCTCACTGAGACTCAAGGCAGATTACACAGTGAAGTTCAATACAATCAACAGCTGGGACATTCAACGCACAATACAAGATGGTATAGATTGCAGAAATTTGAAAACAAGCAAAAATCTGATACAGAGCTGAAACAACGTTGAAACAAAACATAAGTAATTTGACCTGACATAATTAATGACTGTAACAGTGCACAGTAGTATAGTCTATAGTTCCTATTGAAACATCTCTTTGAACCATATCCTTACAGCACAGCCCTATCACCTGTGTAAGAAAGCCCTTTAGAAGCTCTGGCATCATATGGAAAGTACTACTGAGATGGGCCTTGTGAAGGGAGGAAGGTGGTGATTTTCCAGAGGAAACCAGGAGCCTCAACAGAGCAGGAAGGAACCATTCATGTGGGTGTGTTGTGGGAGGGAGCACTTTACCTGCAGCACTGCCAGGATCCATATATGTCGAATCCGTACACAACTGGCAGAGGAACGAGAGAGAAAGACCCCAGCTTGGTAGAGCATCTGGTACCTGTGGGAGGCAAGAGAAATCCAGGCATCCTTGCTGTGAGACCCTTTCCGCTCTAGCCCAAACACATCTCATGCTTAGCTCCAGTTCTGGAGTGCTATCTTTTTATCACCTCCTCACCAGCGATACTGTTGTGGATGACTCAGTGGTGCCTCTTTGAAATAGAGCAGTTCAAACTGGAAAAGGAAAACATCGAGAAGAAAGGGGTTAATAAGGCAGGGCAAAGAAGAAACAGCCATGCCCCCCATACCATGCAGAGGTTCCCTAATCTTTACACTACTCACCAGACCCTGGTTAATGAAGTACTCTGCAAAATACACAACAGCCAAAGGCAGGAGGTATTTTAAGAGACCCTGGAGGAGAGAAGGATGTGTATGAGTACTGATGTCTTTATCCTCTTGGGGCTCAATGCCCATAAGCCTCTCCATCCTGTAGGCTGCCAACCTCCAAATGAGGCCTGGAGATCTCCCAGAATAACAACTGATCTGCAGACTACGTACGTCAGTTTCCTCTGGGGGAAAGAGCTGCTTTGGAGGGTAGACGCTACAGCATCACATTGCCACTAAATTCCTTCCTCTCCCCAAACCTCGCCCTTCCCTGGCTCTGCCCTTAAAAATCTCCAGGAATTTCCAACCCAGAGTTGGCAACTCAACTTTACATTTGACCCCACTGTTGTTGGCTTAAGGACAGCAATGTGCCTGTGCTGTCTTGGGAAGATCAGGGAATTCTGGCAACCTCTCTCAACCCATCTACTCAGGTATTAAAGGTGGAAGGGTTCTGCCTCTGTTGCTCATAGTGGCTTCTTGATTCCCTTAAAACACACAGAGAAACTCTAAACACCACCACCACCACCATGCTGGCAATGCCCATGGTGTGATCTGCCTTAGGCCAGGGCGAGAGCAGATTGTGAGTCCTCACGGCCCAGCAGGTTGGAGATCCATTTATTATTTATTCCTTCACACCCTTTTCCAGCCAAACCCTTGGGTTCACAAACAGCTAAAAATCCAATACAAGTACTAATTAAAATGCAACACCATACACTGCTCAGGGATAGGGGCTCTCCATAAGGTCTGGGTCAGGAGCAATGGAGGGATGCTTAGACGCTTCCTGTCTTTCCTTTGAGTAATCTGGAACCTGGAGGAGGGAAGAGCTCAGTGGAGCTGGGTCTAGGCAGGATGAACGGATGCCTCGCAGTTTCTTGCCCTTGCCGATTGCAAATGGAAGCTGGAGAAAGGGAGGCTGTCAACTAGCACTAAATCTAGGCACGATCGAGGGGTGTCCGGCTGCTGTCTTCCCTTGAGCAGAGAGCATGGTGTAAGAACTTGTATGAAGCCATAAAGCAGGTAGAGAACACAGGGACAATCTCAAGCAATGCAGCCTTCCTCGGCAGACCTTTCTGAGGATGTTCAGCACACATCTTGTGCAAGAAGTAGTGTGTCGCCTCTGCCAAAGCTCATCAGGACTTACAGTGCCACCCTAAGCAGAGTTGACACCCTTCTAAGCCCACTGAAGCTTAAAAAGGTGTAACTCTGCTTAGGACGGCACTATTAGTCCTGGAGCTTGTGCCAAATACCAGTATACATCTTTGGAACATTCATAATAATAAATAATGAGCATTTTTAGCCATTTCTTTTTTATTAGTTTATATTATCATCGAGCAACTATAAAATGAAAATTAAGGTAACAACAACATGCAATTGGTTTGGCTGCAAAAAGAAAAATAAGGGCGGAAATAAAAGCTGATAGTTGAGGATTCAGGAATGCTGCAAGTGCGCAGGACGTAACAAATTAGGCTGCAAGATCCAAAATTTAAAAGGATCTTTTCAGGGAGAAGTAGACTGTCGAATGTAAACATATAATTGTATAGTAAACATATAGAAGGATCGTGTTCACTGAAATAGGCATTGCTAGATTTTTATGGGGAATTGCTTCATTAAGTACTGTGGAAACACAGTTGTAATTCTGCTTCCATCTGATCCTGGAAAAGGAATTTCTGAGCACTAGAAACAGTGAAATCCTAAGCAGAGTTACTGCAGTCTAAGCCCATTTGGTTTCAATAGGCTTAGACTGGAGTAACTCTGCTTAGGATTTTACTGAAAATACCCCAGTGTGGAAGCAGCCTGTCCCAGCATGCGACCCTCCCCATTTTTCAGCCTGATTCTCACCTTGACCACCTTCCCCTTTTCCTGTAAGCTGATGCTATGAATTTGTGATTCTGGAGCAAGAGACAAATTGTAGAAATGAGACAAAATTAGTCAAACACGTTGATAAGTATTGTGAAGTATTTTGTACTGTAATGTAAAGACATTATAAAGAATGATGACGTTTCGGGGTAACTTTCTCCCATGAGCAGCGTGCATCATGGGTAAAGTTGCAGCTATCCTTTTTCTCCTCACAGATAAACAAAGAGAATTATGGATTAAACGTTTCTCCTCCCCTTTGATGCAACTTGTGGTACTACAGAAAGATGGCCCCCTCCTGCCTAGGAATCACTTACTGTTCTGGAATGTGGCTGCATCCCCTAAAAGTGGCTGATGAGTCGAGGAAGGGGAATGCAGAGGCGGTGGGGGAGCACCCCAGCCCCAGCGTGGGGCATGTGGGGGTGGAGCCAATAACAAATAGCTATGGAAAAAAGAAAGAAAGGGTGGGAATCAACGAGGCCAGGTGCATTGCAAGATCAAGAGTAAGATCCAACCAGTTTTTCTGCTGGTGAAACAAAGAGGACCACCCTTTGACCGCCCAAAAGTTTGCTTAGGATCATGGAACCTGCATGAACAAAAGCCATATAGGAGGGGGAAGTATGGGGCATCCCACTCTACCCTGCCTTGAACAAGCATCCTCTTTGCTAGCCTCTGAACAACTTTTACCCATAGCACTACCCACCTAGCCTCCTGTCCATCTTCCCTTCCCATAGCAACTTCCCATCTTGTCTCCTCGACAACTGTCTCCCTGTCTTAGCAACCAGTAGGCCCTTGCTACAGCCTATGCCTGCCTCCAGAGCTCACCTGGCCAACATAACGACAGGAATGATGTTCATGGTGAGAAGGGTGTGCTGAGGGGTCAGGCCAGCCTGTGTCAGCCCAAGGTAGGAGAGAGCCCCCAACAGGCCAGCCCCACCGGTTCCTGAGGACCAGGCAGATACCACGGCACTACCATGGAGAAACAGAAAGGGAACAGTATGAACCATAGTGCCTCTTCTCTGTCAGTGATGACACCCTCAGATGCTACAGCCATCTTCATCCCAAAAAGTAGTGAACCCAGTAACTTTTGCTATGTAGAAGCAAAGAGTTGTGAGTTTGATACCCATTATCGTGAGGATGTGAAATAATTAACAGGTATGCTAACGATGACAACAAAGTCTAAGGGAATACATGGGGCCTGCTAAATACAGTTTTTTAATGGCAGGTTTTTAACACTTGTTAATTTTAATATTTTGTTATTCTGTTTCATCATTTTATCATGTTTTATTTTGTAAGCTGCCTCGAGCAGGTTCTCTTGAGAGAAGTGGCATAGAAGCTTTTCTCAATCAATAAAACCAACATCATCACAAATCTTTATCCCCCGCTTCCCCCCAACCACCACCGCTTCCCCCCAACCACCCTATCCTTTTGTTACCTGTCAAAAAAAGATGTGAGTGCCAAAAATGTGATTTCACCCAGGCCGGACGAAATACTGGCCAGCACAACACCTAAAGCAACAAGAAGGAAAAAAAAGATCCCCTCACCCAAGTGCAGGGTGTGTTTAGGTGACCCTGTCATAGCTAAGCGGTGAACTCGGTGCTCTGTATAGATGGGAGAATTTTAGCAGATGCCTTGCCTGTGATCATAAGTGTTTCAAGGCTGGAAAAAGCTGCACCAACCACAATCCCTGTGCAAAGATTAATGCTGTTTGTGCCCCAAGACATATGCTTGTATCCACTGACAGGGTTATGGAAAGTGGGTGGGGTGGGGTGGGGGGAGACAACTGTGAGAAGATAGTTTTAGGTAGGTAGCCATGTTGGTCTGCAACAGAACAGCAGGATTTGAGTCCAGTGACACCTTAAGAGTCCAACAAGATTTTCAGGGTATGAGCTTTTGAGAGTCAGAGTTCCCTTTGTCAGATACAAGCAGGAATGGAGAACCCTGAGCCTTTATATCCCAGCCAGACTACCCCTTCCATCTACTGACTCATGAAAGCTCATATCCTGAAAATCTTGTTGGTCTGTAAGGTGCCACTGGACTCAAATCTGACTGTGAGAAGGTTGCTGAGGAAGAGAGGGGTGTGGGAAGGTCCCTCTATGAAGGACAACCAAGATGGACTTCTAAGGGCAGAGACCATGGGATGGATCCAACCAGCTGTTCTGCTTGGGTAAAAGAGAAAAGAGGGGGGTCTCCTTTAACTATGCTGAGGATCATAGTATCTGCATGGATACAAGCCATGTGGGTAAATGGGCTTATAGCTAAGGAGGATAACTGGGTGAGACTGTGCAAAAAAGAGGGCTGGATCCAACCCCATATGTCTTGTTCCCTTACAATCTCCTGTGAAGATGGAGCTTACCTGCAAAGCTTTGGGCTGGCCCTGCTGAGAAGGCCACCAGCAAGAAACTGCCCAGGGCCGTGAAGATACAAACGATGACCCGCAAGCTGTGAGTTAGAGGGGAAGGGGGGAAAAGATGAGGGGGTAAATGGAGGGAGTCAAAATGAGTCACATCTGTCTTGATTAGTCCTTCCAGCAGGACAACTCTCCCTAGTAACCAGTCCACCAGCACAATGAGAGCATTGGACTGGGATCTGGGAAACCCAGTTTCAAATTCCTATTCTGCCATGGAAGCTTGTTTGCTCTCTCTCAGACTAATCTACCTCTCAGGGTTGTTGTGAGGGTTAACTGGAGGAGGTAAGATTCAAGAATCCCACAGGATAAACATGTATTAAACAAACACACAAATAAATAAACCTCCCCTGCTCCACTCATTCTTCATTACCCCCAGCTTCCTTGTATTACCCATCCTCCTCTTTTCTGGGAAACTGGTTTCTCCCTGTACAGGGTGAAACTCTGCCAACTTACCCATAGGGCAACAGATGAATATAAAAAGGAGCGCTGAATTTGATAAGGAGAGTAGGAAGAATGTCTGCCAAAAGCACAGCCTGCAGGGGATACCACAAGGAGACACATGAACACACAGAACTGCGTTATACTATTCCTGTTCATATGCTACAAGAAAGAGCGCATTCACTTGACAAAAACGGGGACCTCTACCTGGATAAATGTGTGGTTTCAATCACATGTTCAGCTGTACATTGGTTGAAAGTCATGAGAATCACTCAACACACATTTAAAAAATCTCTGTCTGTGGAGCCAGTTTGGTGTAGTGGTTAAGAGTGTGGGACTCTAATCTGGAGAACCGGGTTTGATTCCCCGCTCCTCCACTTGAAGCCAGCTGGGTGACCTTGGGCTCGTCACGGCTCTCTGGAGCTCTCTCAGCCCCACCCACCTCACAGGGTGTTTGCTGTTGTGGGGATAATAATGACATACTTTGTAAACAACTCTTGGGCATTAAGTTGTCCTGAAGGGCGGTATATAAATTGAATGTTATTATTGTTATACGTGTATTCACTGTAACTAGTGAATAGGGCGACTGAGTCAGACTATTGGTATGGCTGCAAGAAGGCTGAGAGGAGATGAACCCTTGGTCTATCAAGATCAGTACTGGCTACTCGTACTGGCAGCAGCTCTCTGATGTCTCAAAGAGTTTTTCCTCATCATTTTTAATTTCCAGATCCTTTTTAACTGGAGATACTGTGGATAAAACCTTGAGACTTTCTGTACACAAAGCCAGTGCTCAGCCAGTGAGCCCATCCTCTCCCCTATCTGTAGGCAAGAGGGAGTGGAGGCTTGTCTCACAGCCCTCTGTCACCCTCTGTTCTATGTACTCACCCCTGTAGAAATGACGTTGCAATCATAGCGAGAGGTATTGGAGAAGTTCCTCGTCAAGGTCGTGTGTGGAGTCTGAGACAGAAATCAGACACAAGAGACAAGCGATTACATAGGAGATGTAAGACTGCTGCCCACATTTTCTCCCCTCCGAATCCAAACTCATCTTGCATGAAAAAACACAGTGGCTTATTCCCCTTTCGAGGAGATTTGATGGTTCAGGAACATGGACACTTACAGTGCCATCTTGAGCAGAGCCACCTCTTTCTAAGTCCACTGAAGGGCGTAACTCTGCTTTGGAGGACACTGTTAATGGCATGCTCAAACACACTCTCTATAATCATGTGTGCTGTCAGCCCCTGGCAAGGCTGGCCATATCCTAAGGGCCTCGGCCAGGTTGCAGGGGCCATAAGAAAGAAGGGGGGGGCTTTGTTAGCAGACCAGGGCCGCCTTTCTTTTGTGCTTTTGCTGAGCCTGCACTTTTGTAGGTGTAAGTGGACAACAGTGATTTGCAGTGCCTCTCTGTAGTCAGACTGCTGAGTCCACCCAGACAGCACTTCCGCTGTGGAAGCAAACTGCTTACTTTCATTCCCAGTCTTCCAAGCAATTCTGGAAGTGTCACAATGGCTTCTTCCCACTTTTCCTAGAGTGAAATGATGCCTCACCCCACAGGTGGTGGAGAGTGCCCTCAAGTCATAGCTGACTTCTGGTAACCCCTGGTGGGGTTTACATTGCAAGAGACTAACAGAGTTGGTTTGCCATTGCCTGCCTCTGTAGCCCTGGTCTTCCTTGGATGTCTCCCATCCAATTACCAACATGCTTACTATCAGAGGTTATGGTTTGCTTCTCTTTACCTATATCTCTGTGATTGCAGTTTGCATTTGTTATTAATTTGATGGAAGTCACTTTAGGCCCCGTTAATAAGGAGAAAAGCAGGCTACAAACATTTTAAACAAATAAACCTATAGTTGGGTAAATAAATGTTTAATTTGTACTCTGCTAGTGCTCAGAAGCTAGTTTAACACAGCTGGCCACAAGTTGCAGAACAAGTTTTTCTAGTTAGTGTTTGGAATTTGCCTGACTAAATGTTAATGGGGAGAAGTCCCAAGGGCTGGAGCAACACCATGAAATGAGAAGGTGCTTTGGCCTCCCCGCCCATGCCATTTTCACCATGCGCAATGGCCTCAGGAAGCTACTATCTGCCCAGTTGGGGAAATTGTACATGGAAATTTCCCCAACAGGCAAACAGCAGCCCCCCTGACCCATTTCAAATCAGGAAACAGGAAGACTTCGGTCTCCTCTCCCGTTCCCCTGTGGTGCATACATCTGTAACACGTTTCGAGCATGGAACTCCCAGCGCTTGTCTGGTTGGCGTGTCTGAGGCAGACAAGAGGTGGGCAGGGGGTCAGAATAACGCAATACGGTTAGGCCCTCAGTGGACCTTACAAATAGGTACTGTCTCCAGGGGTTCCACAGACCCTACCCGATCTGTCCCTTGGGGCCTTCTCACCATCTGAAGAGTTCAGAAACCTTTGTATTTCTTTGTGGTCTATTCCCGTTGGAGCTGTGCACGTACTCCATTCCGCATAAGCTGCCTTAAACCAAGTTAAGACTGTTGATCTCTCTAGCTCAATACTGTTGAATTTAACCAGCAGCATTTCCCAAGGATCTTGGGCAGAGAAGGGTCTTTCCCATCACTTGCTCCCTAAATTCATCTTTACTGCAGATGCCAGGGACTGAACCTGAGTGTGCAAAAGACCGTGCTCTACTACTGGGCCACTGCCTCTCCCTCTTTCTATAGCCTCTTTCTTGCATATTCCCACCACACACATCTCTCACACAGAGGTCTCATATTCCTTAGCACTTGCATGCATCTGCACATTCTTCCTGCTGTCTTCCCACTCTCACTTCCTATGTGCCTCTCATGCATGAATGGGCACATGGCTCATTATTTCCATGCGCCCAGTTTCTTGCTCTGTTCAGCAGGTCAACACAAGCATCTTCTTCTCCCTGGCACACCTACCGGTCTGGTCCCATTGCCACCAGGCACTTTTTGATGGCTGAGAATGTCATGGGCTGCACTCAGCATGACCACATAGGCAAAGTTGTTGCAGAGGCCTAGCAGCCTGTGTGGGTAAAGAAGACTGGTCAGTGTGATGGGAAACAGATAAGCAAGGGAAGGCAAGATCAGAGTTGGAACCTCACTTCCCAAAGTTCTACAGTGCTCTACACAGAAGCATGAAAATGTCACACATACCTTGCCATAGAAGCAGCTGCAAACTTACTTCATGTTCTACTGCTTTGGCCCCCCACCCCATTCCACCCCCTTACTTAGGTTATGACTGTGTTTTCAATGGTTATTTATGCCTTCCCCTCGCAGACCAGAACTCCTCCTCCTTTCCTTTCCCACCCAAGCCACACTGCCATATTACACCATGTTCCCCCAGGTATACAGAACGATAGGACTTGGTAAATTTACCAAAAGGACAAGGGAAAAAGCTTTAAAAGCCCAATTGAGATCAACTATGACAGAATGTTAAGAGCACATGAAAGGAAAAAACAGCCTGCTCAAACTCCAGAATTTTTTTTTTGGAAAGGGAGATTTTGGGGACTGTAACAGGATTTCCAAATAGTTTGCCTTTCATACATTTCTCTCAGGGTCCAGCTTGCAAATACAAATGCAAGCAAGGAGCAAGAAAACATAAGAAAGCCAGTTTAGCGTAGTGGTTAAGAGTGGCAAGACTCTAACCTGGAGAGCTGGGCTTGATTCCCCACTCCTCCACTTGAAGCCAGCTGGGTGACCTTGGGTCAGTCACAGCTCTTCCAGAGCTCTCTCAGCTCCACCCACCCCACAGAGTGATTGTCATGAGGATAACAATAACACACTTAGTAAACCGCTCTGAGTGGGTGTTAAGTTGTCCTCAAGGGCAGTATATAAATCAAATATTATTGTTATTACAAACTGATATGCATGCACAGCACGCAAACGAAAGGAAAGTAGACATGCCAAAGCCTAGAAAAAAGAAACACAAGAAGAACCAAGTTGTCCTATCCAATGAAAACACAAGAGAAAGAGTGAAATGATGGCCAGAGCATCTACTTTCGTGAATGCTTTGAACAATAAAAATAAAAAGATAAAAAACAGAACCCCCTACCAGAAGCCTGCAATGTTCCTCCACTTTTTGCAAGTGTCCACAGTGGCTTCAGACTCCACAAAAGAAGATTCATCTTCCTCTTCCTCTGTTTTGGGGCCGGGCGGAGGCGGAGAAAGGAAGAGTTAGGATTAGGAAAAATAAGCGAGGGTTGGGGAGAAAGCTGTAGAGGACAGCAGAGGCACCCACCGTCCGAGTCAGCTGTGAGGCGCTGCCATTCTCGTCCTGTGGTGATCCCCATGGTAGAAAGGAGGGGATGTGAGGGGCCGTCTGCAACAAACCTAAGGAGCACGAGTGAGAAAGAAGCAGTTATCCCTCAGAACTTCATAGCCACACTCCTTTTCCTATCTGGATAAAACACACAGGCTCCATGATCATTCTTTGTGGCTGCCTCTGTACCTTCAAGAAATAGCCCAAAACAACATTGCCCCCTTCTGAAACTCCAGGAGCAACAAAATGCCAAAAAGCGTCTTCCCGAAACTACAGTCACGTGAACATCTCACCAACAACCACCTCCCCCAACCGCCTGATCTGCTTCCTGGTTTGATACCAGTTCCTGTTCTCACTGCCCTCACTTGTGTGTCACAGTAATTATTTTCCCCAGGGAAAATAGAACAGAGGCATAGATAAAGCACAGGCAGGCTCTCGTTAATAGGTTACACCAATAGGGCTGGTTTTACCATCAGATAAAATGGCTCCCCTAATCTTGTCTGCTAGGGATGTGAAAGAGATATAAAGTTACAAGTCACTAGCTAGGTTTGCCAACTCTTAAATTGGGAAATTCCTGGAGATTAGAGATTGAAGGGCAGGATTTGGGAAGGGGAAGGACCTCAGTGAGGTATAATGTCACAGAGTATGTTCTCCACAACAACCATTTTATCCAGGGGAACTAATCTCTGTTGGAGATCAGTTATGATTCTGGATGATCTCCAGTCCTAACCTGGAGGATGGCACCTGAGCAGGTTTTAAAAAATATTTTTGTGCTTTTTTAAATTAATAAACTTTTGTCAACTAGCAATCTGCCCAAATCTCAATTTTACATAGGTCTGTTTTAAATATGCATACCTTTTAAAAATGTACAGTGCAACTGATTTTTTCAGATTATCTGCCTATTTCCAAATTTGTGATGGATGCAATTTTTTGCTATCTTGCGATGCATCAGTAAGAAACTCTCCTGTAAAGTAAAGGGCTGTATTTTTATTTAATTTCTAGATTAATGGTCTCTAAATCTGTTTTAAGTATTTTTATAGGAAAGTTGCTGCACAGTTAGTGTATAGGTACGCTCCAATCCCTACAATGGTGATTTCCTGTGAAGTTCTCATTGCTACTGCAAAATAGGGTTGCAAATGCCAATTTGGGAAATTCCTGGAAGTGTGGGGGGTAGAGCCTAGGAAGGGTGGAGTTTAAGGAAGGGAAGAATTTCAGTGGAGTCTAATGCCATAGATTCCAGCTTCCCAAGCAGCCTTTTTCTCCAGTGAGTCAGTCAACCAATCAACCTGTTGTTATTATGGTAACTCAATTCTGGCGATTCCTAGAGCTACCCTATGTCTCTTCTGGGATTTCCCTGGAAGTGACATAGTGATGCAGCTGATGTCACTTAAAAAAAAATTCCTGCTGCCCCTAGGGCTAGGATTGCCAGCTCCAAGTTGGGAAATTCCTGGAGATCTGGGGGGTGAAACCTGGAGAAAGTGGAGTTTAGGGAGGGAAAGGACTTTAGCATGGCATAATTCCATAGAGTCCACCCCCAAAGAAGCCATTTTCTCCAGGTGAACTGATCTCTGTGGCCTGGAGACCAGTTGTAATTCCGGGAGATCTCCAGCTGCTACCTGGAGGCTGGCAACCCTACCTAGGGCTGCCGACGGGAGGTCTCCAGCCCTAACGGGAGGCCTGGCAACTCTAGTTTAGGGTTGTCGGGTATCCAGTTTTCCCCTGGACAGTCTGGGTTTTTTTTCAGACTGTCCAGGAGAAAAAAAATTTGAAATACTGGACACCTGCACACACCCACTTGCCTTTCTGACCTGCTGGTGTGCAGCATGCACCCCCTTTGCCCAATCGCTCAGCTTGCTGTGTTGCCCACAGAGTGGCCAGCCCACCCACCTTCCTGGCGTTCTGCTGCGCCGTGTGTGCCCCCGCTTGCCTGACCACCCAATCTGCCATGCACTTGAGGAGCAGCCTGCCCACTCACCTGCCAGGCCTGTTGCGCGGTGTGCACCCAGGGAGCGGCCAGCCTGCCGGCCTCTTGCGCTCCAGAGAGGACGTCACGAAAGTAACATCATCACGCTGACCCAGCAGTGCTCATGCACAAAAGGGGGGGGGGAAGGGTAAGTACCAGGGGCCGTGTCCAGATTTTGGGGGATGGGGAACCATCTGGCAACCCTACCCACAGTATGCACAGGGTTGCCAGATCCTGGTGGGGTCTGGAGATCTCCTGGAATTACAACTGATCTCCAGACTACAGACATCAGTTCCCCTGGAGAAAATGGCTGTTTTGGTGTGTGGACTGTATGGCATTATATCAGAGCTGGCAACCCTAGATGGGTGTGTGGGACTTACCAGGTTGCGGAGGAGCCCAGCTGGCCAGCAAGGAGAAAAAATGGCAGGAATGGGGAGGGGAACATTATCAGCATCCCAACGTGCTAGCATCACTTACTGTGCTCACAGAAGTGAATAGTAGCTTGTCACCAGGGGACACTGGCATGCTCTAGCATTTGGGGGAAACCACAGGGTTTTCCCACCCTTCCATGGTGATGTGCTGACGTCAGTTCCAGGAGCACAGGGCATGATGTCAGTGCACCAGGATGCTGACGCCATTCCCTGCCATGCTCACCCCCACCTTCACTGGCCAGCTGAGCAGTGGCAATGAAACGGTAAGCCTAAATGGGCAAAAATGCTTTGACTGCCACCTTTCCAAAAAGATTGTTTCAAACCAGCTTGGGGGAAAGATCAGACCAAAGCAGGGGGAAACCCAGAAAGTGGGCAAATAGTGGATGAAGTTGGGTGGCTGTTTTAAAACGCACCTCCTGCTGAGCGTGAAGCAAATCCTCTGTGGAGAAGCAGCCTGAGACAGAACTGTGGGAGCTGAACCATCTGAGTATTCCTGAAATCATTCAAAAACACTCCTTTAGAGCAATTCTTTGTCTTTTCTGTGGCATGCGGGTGGTGGTAATGCATGCCAAAGCAGACAGGAAGCTGCTGCACAGTGGCTGAGGAGGGCAGGGTGGGGGGGATCTCCAATGGATGCTGTGCCTGCAGCCACTCTGCCGTTTCTCCTTTAAGTAAGAGACAATAACTTTTTCATTTTCTTTAGCTCCCAGACTGGGAAAAGAGGACCTAGACAAGTTGTACCCATGGTGGGCATGACATCATCTAGATGCTCCTGTTCACTGTGGGGGCTTCCCACTATTCATGCTAGGCACCCACCCCCCCATGTGCAAGCAGTTTGTCCCTAGTGGCAGCCCAAAACTGTGCTAAACATTGGTTTGGAATGGGGCAGCAGGGGCTGAATCATTACAGTTTGCAGACCAAGCCTGCCTGCTTGCTACCTAATCAACCTGTACAACTGAAAATAGTAATATCATTTCACAGACACTAGAATTTCCTGGTACTCATAGGAAAGTAATCTTGTAGGAGGGGTTTTCCGCACACTCAATTTATTTCTGATTTTCTTAGCAGTCAGTCCCCAAGCACTGGAATTGATTTGGGTTCTTACGTATGTCTGCCCTCCCTTTGCGTTTTTACAGTTGTGGAGTTGGTTTATTTTGTTCTGCACGTGCCTTAAATATCAGGATTTTCAAGGGAGAGTGCTGTCGACATCAGTGGTATTATTGATGACATTACAGGATCCCCTTTTAATATTTGCACATGCTTATATCAATAGATTGGTACATTGATATAAGGCCTGATTTTTTATTTAAAAAATTGAAAATGAACATATGGGGAAGTCTTGGCATGGTGAAGCCTAAAAGGGGAGCAGCTCCCCCACCCTTACCTAACTTACCACCGATCCACACTGGAGAGTTCTGTCCAGACTGACCCAGAGCCACAAGGCGGAGGCTAGCACTAGCAGGGACAGAGCCCAGAGTAGCAGTGGCTATGTGATCTCCAAACTTGCTTTTTCAGGCGCCAGAAGTGGCCACCCTCAATTCCTCTGAGACACCAGGGCTTTTACAATTTAAAAAAATTGTCAATTTCATATTGATAAATCAGCCTAACTTTGTAATAGAAAGTGCTGCAGGTTCTCTGAATTGCCAGCTTTCATTTTTTTTAAAAAAGTAAGGCTCTAGCTCCTTCTCTTATGGATATATAAGAAAAAAAGGCATTTCTCTGCAAAAGAAGGGACTAGAGGCTTTTGTTAAATGAAAGCTGGGAATTCAGAGAATCTGCTGTACCTTTTATTACAACATTAGTTTGATCTATCAATATGAATTTGACAATTAAAAATATCAAAACAAAACCAGGAAGGGGGAGAGAAAGGATGGTGGGGGGAGGAGTCTTTGGACAATGAAGTTCAATAATCAAAGAGTGGGTTGGAGGAGGGGGGGGAATAGGTGAGACAAACAAAACCAAAAGAAACTTTATGCACAAATAAAACATTGACTCAACAGCAGTTCCAGGAAAAGATCAGGGTAAAGGTGGTCTCCAAAGAATGGGGGGGGGGAGAACCCTTGAAGCAAAAACTGAAGGCAAAAAAATGCATGTAGAACTCCGGGGATAAATCAAAGCAGTATGGGGTCAGAACCGACAGAAAAAAACTGAGTTGAAAACCCCAGAGTTTGAAAATGAGTAGATTGATGAAGAAGCTTCCTCTTAAAGTATCAAAAGCCTTTGTTCTTTTCAAAACAACTTTAAATTTTATTTTGAATACAGATTTCACAGAGCTTTCTGACTTTGTGGCTGCTGTCCTCCAAATCCAGAGGAAATGGGTGTTGCTCTGAGCTAGTTCCTCCCAGGAAACACAAGATGATTAATCTGCATCCAGTAGCTCTTTTCATATTGTAGCAACAATTAAGCTGAGTTAAGCTGGCAACAGTTCTGAGTTTTCTTCTGCGTTACATCCCAATGTTTGCTGTGGCTTCTCTGTGGCAGTGTCCTCTCATGTGGCAAAACGTGACAGGGTTCTCGGTATACATTTATCACAGGCCAGCAAGAGGTAGAGGAAGAATGACTACCAAATTTGGCCTGAGGCAAATTTGGAGGTTCTAGATGGATAAAGCATTTGAGTTACATTGAGGGAAGCATAAATAGTTTTGATGACTAGGAAAATTTCTCAGGGGAGTTTAAACACACACCCTAGACCAGGAGTTGCTACCGACTGCCCACATGTTTGCTCCTCCCAGGTCTTTGTGTTTTTTGTTGTTGTTGTTGTCATTGCATGCTCAGTGATGCAAAAACCTCAGCTTTAACTGTCCGAGGCAGAGAGAGCAAGGCAGAGGATGTGGTCACCAGCTTTTGCAGCATTTACTTCCCTCCCTGAGGAGAAAGAGGAAGCCATTCCTCTCTACCTGACCCAGACGACCGATGGATCTCTTTCAACGGCTGCTGGGGACTCTGCAACAAACTGTGGTGAGACACCCCACCATCAACCAAGCTTGAATGGGATCCAGGACTCCCAAGTTTTTTTGTTTGGGTTTTTTTAGAACGGGTTGTCTGGCTATCCAACTAGATGGTCTGTACTTACTGTTTTACTTCCTCCTTCCATCGTCAGGATTACATTTCCACCTTCACCACCTATCTCCTTGGAGATGAAGCTCATCCGGGGGCAGAACCATCAGGAAGCACTGGGGAAACGGTGCCTCATAGAAGCCACCATGAACATGAAGTGGAAGCGGCACGCTATGGGTAACAAAGTTCTGCAGCCGACATTAACTGATTAGCCTGGAAGGTTTCCTGTGGCCCAGGGGCACAGATGTCTCTGTCAGAATTTCAGCTGTAGCTGGTGTCATCCTTTCTCTTTTCTACCTCTTTTTTGCAGGGATATTTCTCCGACAGGCAATCTAAAGGCCTTTGAAGGTCCACCCATTGCAGAGGTAGGTGCTGGGGGGAAGAGGTAGTGCAAGATCTACTTGTGCTCCACCTCTGACTTGACGAAGGCCCTTCTTTTCCAGATAATCTCACCCAACTGGGAGATCCAGGAAACATCGGAAAAAACCTTTAGTTGTGCTCAGGTGACAGAACCCAGTCTCAGACCTTCCAAACTGCCCTGCAAATACGAGGGGAAAGAAGATGTTGGCCGGAGGCTCTCAGGTGATGGAAAATTCTAGAATGTGCTGAAGTCACACTATAGGGGATGATGGATGATTCCATAGATTGCTCACTGGTTTGTTTTCAACTGGAACACTACCTCCTGATTTGCAGGGAATTTCTGTAGTTATTCAGTGGTGAGGATAATACACTCTGCACAAGAATGTCTCCATCTGGGATGGTTTTATTCCTACATGCCAGGGACAATTCCTGCAGCTTGAATAATGTTCAGAGGCTGAAACCCCTGATAAACTGGCTTAGTCTAAGGACTGGGAGAGAAAAATATACTGGTTGAAAATGGAGGAAAGGAGCTTGTATCCTTAATTTCAGTTTCATGGAGAAGGAGAAAAATGTTTAATGGAGTAGGGGAGAAACCCAGATCTTCAGGTTCTGGGATATTCAAATGTGGAGGGAAAGGAGATGAGGAGACCAAAACCTATTTTACTTTTCTCTTCCCATTTCTCCTCACAGAGCCAGCTAATTTCCTGGCTGATATCCCAAAGCCAAGATCCATGAGAACTGGAAGCATCCAGCAGAGAGACTTGGAAGGTACCTCAGTACCTAGAGGGCTCCATCATTGGGAACCAGAGGGAAGAGCCAGGATGGGGGTTGTTCGGCATGATTTTCTAGAAGAAATGGCAGACATGAAGGATTGGAAACCAGAGAAGCCAGTGGCCGGGGGGCAAGAACAGAAGGAATTAGGAGGGTCAGGAAAGGCTGAGAGACTTTGGCAGAAGGAGGAAGAGGAGACAGAGGGAGATGAGCAAAAGGCACCAGGTGGGGCAGAATCTGAGGAGGAAGAGCAGAGGGGATTGGATGGAGCAGCACAGACAGGAGAATTTCAACAGGGGGTGGCCAAGATGGCAGAAAGCCAGCAACCAGAGGCTGACAGGCAGCTTATAGGAGGGATAAAGATGGAAGACAATCAGAAGAAGGAGCCAGATATTGATGCAGGAAATGAAGGAGTTCAGAAAGCAGTGCCCAACGGTGCAGAGACTGGAGGAGAACAGCAGGGAGGGCGAGGAGGAAAAGCAGAGTCCAGAGACAGCCTTCAGTGGGAGCCAAAAGAAACTGGGACTTTGGGAGTGCGGGATGAAGATCCAAAAGGAGTTGCAGAGAAAAGAGACAGACAGAGGCTGGAAGGGGCTGAGACAGAGGGGCACCAGCTAGAAGGATCTGTGGGGAATGAGAGGACTCGGTGGAGGGAGCAGGAGGAGAACGAGGGAGATGAGCGAGTGGCAACAGTTGCGGAAGAGTCTGTGGTGGAAGAACAGAGGGGAGATGGAAGAGCGTGGTCTGGGAAATTTCAAGAGGAAGTGGCCAAGATGGTGGAGGCCCAGTGGTTGGAGGCTGAGGGGCAACTTGCAGGAGGGGCAGAGGCCGAAAACTACAAGCAGGGGGAGCCAGATATGGAAGCTGAAGGGGCTCTGCAAGCTGTGCCAGATGATGCAGATCAGCAAGCAGAAGCAGAGGTAAGGAGGAAGCTTCATTGGGAGCTGGAAGAGACTTTGGAACAGCATCCAGGGAAAGGGAACAGTCAGCAGCAAGGGCTGGAAGTGGCTGGAGAGAGGGAGGAACGCCAGCATGGGGAGCTCGAGGGACTTGTGAGAATTGAGGTGGAGACTGAAGAGGAAAAGTGGGAGTTGCAAATGGTAGAAGCAACGCTGGAGACGGAACAGCAGACGGATGAGACCTTGTTAGAAACTACAGCTCTTGAAGAAGAGGTAGTAGCAGCAGGGCGGGAAGACCCGGAAGTCGAAGGGCAGGAGCCAGAAGGAACCAAGAAGAACCTGCTGCCTGAACCGATGGGGTGCAATGCCCCTCTTGATGCATGTTGCCTTGCTGGGGCTGGAACCTTTCCAGCTGAGGTAAGCATGACCGAAAGGGAGGAGTGAGGAATGATGGGAAATGGGACTCTAGGGTTTCTCTAACCCATTTATGCTCCTTAGGTCCAATCCCTCGACACAAGCGCCCAGAAGCAACGGGTGCTGCTCCGTCGTAAAAGTTCCATCCGGCGGGCACCCAGCTTGAAGAGACCAAGGCCACCCATGCAGACCCCACCGCTGGAGACAGGCATAGTGGAGAACCCTCCATTTCAACCACCGGCATTGAGCAGGCCAAACCTGAGGCATGCTGGGTAAATATGAATACCCCATATTTCTTGATTTAAAAGGCTTATATTATAACCCTATTTTATTCCAAATGAGGCCCAAAGTGGCAACACCACTCTCAGTGGAGGTAGAGCCAGAATTATTGAAAGTTAGGGCCTAAGACTTCTGAGTTTCATCTCACTTTTCCCATTCTCTTTGACTTCCCAGGTTTGGTCCTGTGCACCCCAACATGATGGCTGAACTGCAGATGCGCCTGCGCAGGCCCAAGTAACCTCACAAATCAGAAGAGTTTGTGGGGTAAAGGATCTGCAAACTCTTCATTGCACCCAGACCCAGCCGCTATGCCCAGGAATTGCAGGAACCAAAACGGAGAGCTACAGGACACAGAAACATGTGTTATGTTAAGTTTTCCAGAGCAAAGGAATAAGAATTGTGTGAAAATAGAAAAGAAAATGCAAGGGAAAAGTGTGTGTGTTCAAGCTGCTCTCACCTGAATGAGACAGTGGAACTGTTTAGCTGTGCAGGTGTCTGCTTACTACCCATCTTCCAAGGGCCTTGTGGTTCCTTGCTTGAGTCTTTTTACATGTTGCAGAATTTCTTTATTATATTTTTCATCCTCCTGTATTGGAGAATCTTGGAAAAAGAGTTCCTTATCCTTTGCTCCATTTGCCTGTGCCTTTCCAGTTCTGGTCCCTACAATGCTTCGCCAGACCTAGCAGCTATATCTATGCAGGGAAGTTGCTATCAGGCATATTGTCCTGGCTATTTTCTTCTAGTCCCTGTCCTGAACACCAGCAAGGAACTGGGAACAGCAGCTCAGCCAAGACAGTAGCTGGAAGACTATGGCAGTCAGAACTGGTTACACAAAGGAGAAAATCCCTGTGAGGGGTTAAAATGTGGTTGGGGAAAGGATTTTCTGGCACCTGGCTGGAGATGGGAAATGGAACTAGACCCTTGAGCTTATTTATAAGATGTTCATGTGTGTATACTCACACAAAGATTTAATGGGATGTCCAGAAGGATTTGTCTTCTGTCCACCTCACTTGAGAGGCCAGTCTGTACTGAGGAAGTTTGTACATTTGTAATATTATTTGGTCTAATAAAATGGTTCTGTCACATGTACTGTGAGGTGTTTTGAAAAACTGTTCTACTGTAGCATAGTGTTTTGATGATCATGTTGTTTAGGGACCAATTTGAGTAGCTATGTTGAGAGCTGCTGTAGCATAGTGGTTAAGTGGTTGGTCTGCAAACCAGCAGTCTGCTGGTTCAAATCCCACTACTGCTCAGCTTTGGATAAACCACACCTTTCAACCCCAGCTCCACAGTGGTATTGTGGGGATGATAATAACACTGACTTTGTTCACCACTCTGAAGTGAGGCACTATTCTGTTGCCCCTTTTGGCAGGAAAGAGATTCATACATCAAATGTGAAAGTTGTATCCCTTTGCCTGGGAAAAGGGCTTCTGTTGAATTGTTGCTTGACATAACCATTGCAAACAATACGGAAATCTTGCACCTAAAAGGCTGTGTCTTTAGTTGCAAACCATTTTGCACGTAGCAATTTACCAGTGTAATTGTAAGCCGAACAGTTGGATTATACATTGGTCTCCCATCTAAGTTAACTAGGAGACTCCAATTGGTGCAAAATGCTGCGGCTCAACTATTATCAGGAGTGCTGGAGCTTGAACATCACTCCCATCCTACAGTCACTCCATTGGCTACCTATCAGTTACTGTGCTCAGTTCAAGGTAATGGTTATTACATACAAAGCCCTTCGTGGCCTTCATCCAGCATGCATATGGGACTGCCTCTCTCCCAATGTTCCTCCACGGTAGCTCCGCTCATCTGAACAGGATTTCTTGCAGGTGCCAGCCTGCACACGGGTGAAGTCAACAGCAGGCCATATATAAGCTTTCTCTGTGGTGGCCCATATCCTGTGAAATTACCTGCCTGAGGAGGTCAGGAGAGCCCCCACCCTTCTGGCTTTCCACAAACAATGCAAAACTGAATTATTCAAAAAGGCCTTTTTTCTCAGCTAAGAGGGTAGCATTGTAGGAAAGGGATCCCAAATTAGTTAGAAACCATAGATTTCACCATTATTTTGCCTTACATATTATCTATTGCTTTTAAATGTCCTACCTCTGCTTTATGTTGTTCAGTGTAAGTCCTAGAATTGATTATTTCTGTTTCAGCAATTCCTCAACCCCATACTGGATCCTTGCTAGTACTACATCTTTGTAAATTTATATTCTTTTACCCCATGACATTGTTTATGGAAATGTTCTTGACACTGTATAGAAATGCCTGCCCTTGTACTAATCTCACACAATGGCCGTTTCCAGACGGCTTACCTGCAGCCGCTCCATGCCGCAACGTCGCGGATCTTGCCGGGGAAAACGCGAAATATCGCGTTTTCTCGCGCGAGTTTTGCGCGACGTCGCGCAAAACTCGCGCGAGAAAACGCGATATTTCGCGTTTTCCCCAGCACGATCCGCGATGTTGCGGCATGGAGCGGCTGCAGGTAAGCCGTCTGGAAACGGCCTATGTAATCTGCCTTGAGTCTCAGTGAGAAAGGCAGAATATAAATAAATAAATAAATAAATTTAAGTCTAGTCTTAGAGACTCAACAGTATTTTTCACAGTATAAGCTTTTGAGAGTCAAAGCTCCCTTCTTCAAATATAGAACTACCTGAAACTATTATAAGCAGAGTTGTACCCTTCTGAGCCCATTGACTTCAATGGACTTTGAAGGGTATAACTCTGTTTACTGGGAATTTTTGCAACAGTATGAAATATGTATGCCAGGTCTACAGAAAACCATGCATCTGCCTGCATGTGGCACGTAGGACTGATCTACAGACTATTCCTGGCTGTACCTTCTCTTTTACTTTCACGTTCCTTACTTACTTGATTTCCTCCCTAATATCCCCTCTGTAATTTTCCCTTACTGTGGCTAATAGCAGCTTGGGTTGGGGGGTGGTTTCTAGCGGAGAAATGGTATCTGTGGAGAGGAGTTACGCTGTTCTCCCTCAAAGACATAGTCCAGTTACCTTTTAATGTTAAAGAAAGCATCCAGAGATCGAATATGGATCTCCTACACAGGGATGGAAGGCTGCCCAAGCAGATCCAATAACAGCGAGTCGGCAAGACTGGTACCGGAGGAAGACTGCATGGCCTGTGCCCCAGGGTCTGGGTGCAAGGTGGGCTGGATCACACATAATGTGAAATTTGGCCCTCAGTTTACACTTTTGAAGGAGAAAGTGTTTGTTAATCTGAGAGCTGGTATGGCTATAGTGGTTGGAGTGTCAGATTAGGATCGGGGGGGGGGGGTTCACATCGTTTTTTCTCATTGGTTCTGGCCCCATATTGCTTCGATTTATTCCTTGAGTTCAACATGCATTTTTTTGCCTTTAGTTTACCTTTAGTTTTCACAACTTTGCACTTGGGAGCTATTGTGCTCCAAGGATGGAGAACGTCTCTGCTGCCCCTCCCTAG